>NC_139351.1:26909971-27232082 GCF_055883805.1 Amblyomma maculatum | reverse complement strand
GCAGTTCTTGCATAGTGCAGATCCTAGCAATGGTAAGCAGTTGAGGCAGAAAATCAATTTCATTTCCGTTTTAGTTTGACCTCAAAAACTATGAAACAATTCTTGCTTTTCTCAGTTTTGCAGCAATCAACAGAATAAATGGCTATGATAGCACAATCTGATGTTGCACAGCAAATTTTCATGCGACCTAGATACATCTTGCAAGCAGCTTTTGAATGCAGTTCTTGCATAGTGCAGATCCTAGCAATGATAAGCAGTTGAGGCAGGAAATCAATTTCATTTCCGTTTTAGTTTGACCTCAAAAACTATGAAACAATTCTTTCTTTTGTCAGTTTTGCAGTAATGAACAGAATAAATGGCTATGATAGCACAATTGATGTTGCACAGTAAATTTTCATGCGACCTAGATACATATTGCAAGCAGCTTTTGAATGCAGTTCTTGCATAGTGCAGATCTTAGCAATGATAAGCAGTTGAGGCAGAAAATCAATTTCATTTCCATTTTAGTTTGACCTCAAAAACTATGAAACAATTCTTTCTTTTCTCAGTTTTGCAGTAATGAACAGAATAAATGGCTATGATAGCACAATCTGATGTTGCACAGCAAATTTTCATGCGACCTAGATACATCTTGCAAGCAGCTTTTGAATGCAGTTCTTGCATAGTGCAGATCCTAGCAATGATAAGCAGTTGAGGCAGAAAATCAATTCCATTTCCGTTTTAGTTTGACCTCAAAAACTACGAAATTCTTTCTTTTCTCAGTTTTGAAGTAATGAACAGAATAAATGGCTATGATAGCACAATCTGATGTTGCACAGCAAATTTTCATGCGACCGAGATAAATCTTGCAAGCAGCTTTTGAATGCAGTTCTTGCATAATGCAGATCCTAGCAATTATAAGCAGTTGAAATCAATTCCATTTCCGTTTTAGTTTGACCTCAAGAACTATGAAACAATTCTTGCTTTTCTCAGTTTTGCAGTAATGAGCAGAATAAATGGTTATGATAGCACAATCTGATGTTGCACAGCAAATTTTCATGCGACCTAGACACATCTTGCAAGGAGCTTTTGAATGCAGTTCTTGCATAGTGCTGATCCTAGCAATGATAAGCAGTTGAGGCAGAAAATCAATTCCATTTCCGTCTTAGTTTGACCTCAAAAACTATGAAACAATTCTTGCTTTTCTCAGTTTGCAGTAATGAACAGAATAAATGGTTATGATAGCACAATCTGATGTTGCACAGCAAATTTTCATGCGACCTAGATACATCTTGCAAGCAGCTTTTGAATGCAGTTCTTGCATAGTGCAGATCCTAGCAATGATAAGCAGTTGAGGCAGAAAATCAATTCCATTTCCATTTTAATTTGACCTCAAAAACTATGAAACAATTCTTTCTTTTCTCAGTTTCGCACTAATGAACAGAATAAATGGCTATGATAGCACAATCAGATGTTGCATGGCAAATTTTCATGCGACCTATATACACCTTGCAAGCAGCTTTTGAATGCAGTTCTTGCATAGTGCAGATCCTAGCAATGATAAGCAGTTGAGGCAGAAAATCAATTCCATTTCCGTTTTATTTTGACCTCAAAAACTATGAAACAATTCTTGCTTTTCTCAGTTTTGCAGTAATGAACAGAATAAATGGTTATGATAGCACAATCTGATGTTGCACAGAAAATTTTCATGCGACCTAGCATGCGATCTTGCAAGCAGCTTTTGAATGCAGTTCTTGCATAGTGCAGATCCTAGCAATGGTAAGCAGTTGAGGCAGAAAATCAATTCCATTTCCGTTTTAGTTTGACCTCAAAAACTATGAAACAATTCATGCTTTTCTCAGTTTTGCAGTAATGAACAGAATAAATGGTTATGATAGCACAATCTGATGTTGCACATCAAATTTTCATGCGACCTAGATACATCTTGCAAGCAGCTTTTGAATGCAGTTCTTGCATAGTGCAGATGCTAGCAATGATAAGCAGTTGAGGCAGGAAATCAATTTCATTTCTGTTTTAGTTTGACCTCAAAAACTATGAAACAATTCTTTCTTTTCTCAGTTTCGCACTAATGAACAGAATAAATGGTTATGATAGCACAATCTGATGTTGCACAGCAAATTTTCATGCGACCTAGACACATCTTGCAAGGAGCTTTTGAATGCAGTTCTTGCATAGTGCTGATCCTAGCAATGATAAGCAGTTGAGGCAGAAAATCAATTCCATTTCCGTCTTAGTTTGACCTCAAAAACTATGAAACAATTCTTGCTTTTCTCAGTTTTGCAGTAATGAACAGAATAAATGGTTATGATAGCACAATCTGATGTTGCACAGAAAATTTTCATGCGACCTAGCATGCGATCTTGCAAGCAGCTTTTGAATGCAGTTCTTGCATAGTGCAGATCCTAGCAATGGTAAGCAGTTGAGGCAGAAAATCAATTCCATTTCCGTTTTAGTTTGACCTCAAAAACTATGAAACAATTCATGCTTTTCTCAGTTTTGCAGTAATGAACAGAATAAATGGTTATGATAGCACAATCTGATGTTGCACATCAAATTTTCATGCGACCTAGATACATCTTGCAAGCAGCTTTTGAATGCAGTTCTTGCATAGTGCAGATGCTAGCAATGATAAGCAGTTGAGGCAGGAAATCAATTTCATTTCCGTTTTAGTTTGACCTCAAAAACTATGAAACAATTCTTTCTTTTCTCAGTTTTGCAGTAATGAACAGAATAAATGGCTATGATAGCACAATTGATGTTGCACAGTAAATTTTCATGCGACCTAGATACATCTTGCAAGCAGCTTTTGAATGCAGTTCTTGCATAGTGCAGATCCTAGCAATGATAAGCAGTTGAGGCAGAAAATCAATTTCATTTCCATTTTAGTTTGACCTCAAAAACTATGAAACAATTCTTTCTTTTCTCAGTTTTGCAGTAATGAACAGAATAAATGGCTATGATAGCACAATCTGATGTTGCACAGCAAATTTTCATGCGACCTAGATACATCTTGCAAGCAGCTTTTGAATGCAGTTCTTGCGTAGTGCAGATCCTAGCAATGATAAGCAGTTGAGGCAGAAAATCAATTCCATTTCCGTTTTAGTTTGACCTCAAAAACTACGAAATTCTTTCTTTTCTCAGTTTTGAAGTAATGAACAGAATAAATGGCTATGATAGCACAATCTGATGTTGCACAGCAAATTTTCATGCGACCGAGATAAATCTTGCAAGCAGCTTTTGAATGCAGTTCTTGCATAATGCAGATCCTAGCAATTATAAGCAGTTGAAATCAATTCCATTTCCGTTTTAGTTTGACCTCAAAAACTACGAAACAATTCTTGCTTTTCTCAGTTTTGCAGTAATGAGCAGAATAAATGGTTATGATAGCACAATCTGATGTTGCACAGCAAATTTTCATGCGACCTAGACACATCTTGCAAGGAGCTTTTGAATGCAGTTCTTGCATAGTGCTGATCCTAGCAATGATAAGCAGTTGAGGCAGAAAATCAATTCCATTTCCGTTTTAGTTTGACCTCAAAAACTATGAAACAATTCTTGTTTTTCTCAGTTTTGCAGTAATGAACAGAATATATGGTTATGATAGCACAATCTGATGTTGCACAGCAAATTTTCATGCGGCCTTGATACATCTTGCAAGCAGCTTTTGAATGCAGTTCTTGCATAGTGCAGATCCTAGCAACGATAAGCAGTTGAGGCAGAAAATGAATTCCATTCCCGTTTTAGTTTGACCTCAAAAACTATGAAACAATTCTTGCTTTTCTCAGTTTTGCAGTAATGAACAGAATAAATGGTTATGATAGCACAATCTGATGTTGCACGGCAAATTTTCATGCGACCTAGATACATCTTGCAAGCAGCTTTTGAATGCAGTTCTTGCAAATTTCAGATCCTAGCAATGGTAAGCAGTTGAGGCAGAAAATCAATTCCATTTCCGTTTTAGTTTGGCCTCAAAAACTATGAAACAATTCTTGCTTTTCTCAGTTTTGCAGTAATCAACAGAATAAATGGCTATGATAGCACAATCTGATGTTGCACAGCAAATTTTCATGCGACCTAGATACGTCTTGCAAGCAGCTTTTGAATGCAGTTCTTGCATAGTGCAGATCCTAGCAATGATAAGCAGTTGAGGCAGAAAATCAATTCCATTTCCGTTTTAATTTGACCTCAAAAACTATGAAACAATTATTTCTTTTCTCAGTTTTGCACTAATGAACAGAATAAATGGCTATGATAGCACAATCAGATGTTGCACGGCAAATTTTCATGCGACCTATATACACCTTGCAAGCAGCTTTTGAATGCAGTTCTTGCATAGTGCAGATCCTAGCAATGATAAGCAGTTGAGGCAGAAAATCAATTCCATTTCCGTTTTAGTTTGACCTCAAAAACTATGAAACAATTCTTTCTTTTCTCAGTTTTGCAGTAATGAACAGAATAAATGGCTATGATAGCACAATCTGATGTTGCACAGCAAATTTTCATGCGACCTAGATACGTCTTGCGAGCAGCTTTTGAATGCAGTTCTTGCATAGTGCAGATCCTAGCAATGGTAAGCAGTTGAGGCAGAAAATCAATTCCATTTCCGTTTTAGTTTGACCTCAAAAACTATGAAACAATTCTTGCTTTTCTCAGTTTTGCAGTAATGAACAGAATAAATGGTTATGCTAGCACAATCTGATGTTGCACAGCAAATTTTCATGCGACCTAGATACATCTTGCAAGCAGCTTTTGAATGCAGTTCTTGCATAATGCAGATCCTAGAAATTATAAGCAGTTGAAATCAATTCCATTTCCGTTTTAGTTTGACCTCAAGAACTATGAAACAATTCTTGCTTTTCTCAGTTTTGCAGTAATGAGCAGAATAAATGGTTATGATAGCACAATCTGATGTTGCACAGCAAATTTTCATGCGACCTAGATACATCTTGCAAGGAGCTTTTGATTGCAGTTCTTGCATAGTGCAGATCCTAGCAATGATAAGCAGTTGAGGCAGAATATCAATTCCATTTCCGTTTTAGTTTGACCTCAAAAACTCTGAAACAATTCTTGCTTTTCTCAGTTTTGCAGTAATGAACAGAATAAATGGTTATGATAGCACAATCTGATGTTGCACATCAAATTTTCATGCGACCTAGATACATCTTGCAAGCAGCTTTTGAATGCAGTTCTTGCATAGTGCAGATCCTAGCAATGATAAGCAGTTGAGGCAGAAAATCAATTCCATTTCCGTTTTAGTTTGACCTCAAAAACTACGAAATTCTTTCTTTTCTCAGTTTTGAAGTAATGAACAGAATAAATGGCTATGATAGCACAATCTGATGTTGCACAGCAAATTTTCATGCGACCGAGATAAATCTTGCAAGCAGCTTTTGAATGCAGTTCTTGCATAATGCAGATCCTAGCAATTATAAGCAGTTGAAATCAATTCCATTTCCGTTTTAGTTTGACCTCAAAAACTATGAAACAATTCTTGCTTTTCTCAGTTTTGCAGTAATGAGCAGAATAAATGGTTGTGATAGCACAATCTGATGTTGCACAGCAAATTTTCATGCGACCTAGACACATCTTGCAAGGAGCTTTTGAATGCAGTTCTTGCATAGTGCTGATCCTAGCAATGATAAGCAGTTGAGGCAGAAAATCAATTCCATTTCCGTTTTAGTTTGACCTCAAAAACTATGAAACAATTCTTGTTTTTCTCAGTTTTGCAGTAATGAACAGAATATATGGTTATGATAGCACAATCTGATGTTGCACAGCAAATTTTCATGCGGCCTTGATACTTCTTGCAAGCAGCTTTTGAATGCAGTTCTTGCATAGTGCAGATCCTAGCAACGATAAGCAGTTGAGGCAGAAAATGAATTCCATTCCCGTTTTAGTTTGACCTCGAAAACTATGAAACAATTCTTGCTTTTCTCAGTTTTGCAGTAATGAACAGAATAAATGGTTATGATAGCACAATCTGATGTTGCACGGCAAATTTTCATGCGACCTAGATACATCTTGCAAGCAGCTTTTGAATGCAGTTCTTGCATAGTGCTGATCCTAGCAATGGTAAGCAGTTGAGGCAGAAAATCAATTCCATTTCCGTTTTAGTTTGGCCTCAAAAACTATGAAACAATTCTTGCTTTTCTCAGTTTTGCAGTAATGAACAGAATAAATGGTTATGATAGCACAATCTGATGTTGCAGAGCAAATTTTCATGCGACCTAGATACATCTTGCAAGCAGCTTTTGAATGCAGTTCTTGCATAGTGCAGATCCTAGCAATGGTAAGCAGTTGAGGCAGAAAATCAATTCCATTTCCGTTTTAGTTTGACCTCAAAAACTATGAAACAATTCTTGCTTTTCTCAGTTTTGCAGTAATCAACAGAATAAATGGCTATGATAGCACAATCTGATGTTGCACAGCAAATTTTCATGCGACCTAGATACAGCTTGCAAGCAGCTTTTGAATGCAGTTCTTGCATAGTGCAGATCCTAGCAATGATAAGCAGTTGAGGCAGAAAATCAATTTCATTTCCGTTTTAGTTTGACCTCAAAAACTATGAAACAATTCTTGCTTTTCTCAGTTTTGCAGTAATGAACAGAATAAATGCTTATGATAGCACAATCTGATGTTGCACAGCAAATTTTCATGCTACCTAGATACATCTTGCAAGCAGCTTTTGAATGCAGTTCTTGCATAGTGCAGATCCTAGCAATGATAAGCAGTTGAGGCAGGAAATCAATTCCATTTCCGTTTTAGTTTGACCTCAAAAACTATGAAACAATTCTTTCTTTTCTCAGTTTTGCAGTAATGAACAGAATAAATGGCTATGATAGCACAATCTGATGTTGCACAGCAAATTTTCATGCGACCTAGATACATCTTGCAAGCAGCTTTTGAATGCAGTTCTTGCATAGTGCAGATCCTAGCAATGATAAGCAGTTGAGGAAGAAAATCAATTCCATTTCCATTTTAGTTTGACCTCAAAAACTATGAAACAATTCTTTCGTTTCTCAGTTTTGCAGTAATGAACAGAATAAATGGCTATGATAGCACAATCTGATGTTGCACAGCAAATTTTCATGCGACCTAGATACATCTTGCAAGCAGCTTTTGAATGCAGTTCTTGCATAGTGCAGATCCTATAATGATAAGCAGTTGAGGCAGAAAATCAATTCCATTTCCGTTTTAGTTTGACCTCAAAAACTATGAAATTCTTTCTTTTCTCAGTTTTGCAGTAATGAACAGAATAAATGGCTATGATAGCACAATCTGATGTTGCACAGCAAATTTTCATGCGACCGAGATAAATCTTGCAAGCAGCTTTTGAATGCAGTTCTTGCATAATGCAGATCCTAGCAATTATAAGCAGTTGAAATCAATTCCATTTCCGTTTTAGTTTGACCTCAAGAACTATGAAACAATTCTTGCTTTTCTCAGTTTTGCAGTAATGAGCAGAATAAATGGTTATGATAGCACAATCTGATGTTGCACAACAAATTTTCATGCGACCTAGACACATCTTGCAAGGAGCTTTTGATTGCAGTTCTTGCATAGTGCAGATCCTAGCAATGATAAGCAGTTGAGGCAGAAAATCAATTCCATTTCCGTTTTAGTTTGACCTCAAAAATTATGAAACAATTCTTCTTTTTCTCAGTTTTGCAGTAATGAACAGAATATATGGTTATGATAGCACAATCTGATGTTGCACAGCAAATTTTCATGCGGCCTTGATACATCTTGCAAGCAGCTTTTGAATGCAGTTCTTGCATAGTGCAGATCCTAGCAACGATAAGCAGTTGAGGCAGAAAATCAATTCCATTCCCGTTTTAGTTTGACCTCAAAAACTATGAAACAATTCTTGCTTTTCTCATTTTTGCAGTAATGAACAGAATAAATGGTTATGATAGCACAATCTGATGTTGCACGGCAAATTTTCATGCGACCTATATACATCTTGCAAGCAGCTTTTGAATGCAGTTCTTGCATAGTGCAGATCCTAGCAATGATAAGCAGTTGAGGCAGAAAATCAATTCCATTTCCGTTTTAGTTTGACCTCAAAAACTATGAAATAATTCTTGCTTTTCTCAGTTTGCAGTAATGAACAGAATAAATGGTTATGATAGCACAATCTGATGTTGCACAGCAAATTTTCATGCGACCTAGCATGCGATCTTGCAAGCAGCTTTTGAATGCAGTTCTTGCATAGTGCAGATCCTAGCAATGGTAAGCAGTTGAGGCAGAAAATCAATTTCATTTCCGTTTTAGTTTGACCTCAAAAACTATGAAACAATTCTTGCTTTTCTCAGTTTTGCAGTAATCAACAGAATAAATGGCTATGATAGCACAATCTGATGTTGCACAGCAAATTTTCATGCGACCTAGATACATCTTGCAAGCAGCTTTTGAATGCAGTTCTTGCATAGTGCAGATCCTAGCAATGATAAGCAGTTGAGGCAGAAAATCAATTCCATTTCCATTTTAATTTGACCTCAAAAACTATGAAACAATTCTTTCTTTTCTCAGTTTTGCACTAATGAACAGAATAAATGGCTATGATAGCACAATCAGATGTTGCACGGCAAATTTTCATGCGACCTATATACATCTTGCAAGCAGCTTTTGAATGCAGTTCTTGCATAGTGCAGATCCTAGCAATGATAAGCAGTTGAGGCAGAAAATCAATTCCATTTCCGTTTTAGTTTGACCTCAAAAACTATGAAACAATTCTTGCTTTTCTCAGTTTTGCAGTAATGAACAGAATAAATGGCTATGATAGCACAATCTGATGTTGCACAGCAAATTTTCATGCGACCTAGATACGTCTTGCGAGCCGCTTTTGAATGCAGTTCTTGCATAGTGCAGATCCTAGCAACGATAAGCAGTTGAGGCAGAAAATCAATTCCATTCCCGTTTTAGTTTGACCTCAAAAACTATGAAACAATTCTTGCTTTTCTCATTTTTGCAGTAATGAACAGAATAAATGGTTATGATAGCACAATCTGATGTTGCACGGCAAATTTTCATGCGACCTATATACATCTTGCAAGCAGCTTTTGAATGCAGTTCTTGCATAGTGCAGATCCTAGCAATGATAAGCAGTTGAGGCAGAAAATCAATTCCATTTCCGTTTTAGTTTGACCTCAAAAACTATGAAATAATTCTTGCTTTTCTCAGTTTGCAGTAATGAACAGAATAAATGGTTATGATAGCACAATCTGATGTTGCACAGCAAATTTTCATGCGACCTAGCATGCGATCTTGCAAGCAGCTTTTGAATGCAGTTCTTGCATAGTGCAGATCCTAGCAATGGTAAGCAGTTGAGGCAGAAAATCAATTTCATTTCCGTTTTAGTTTGACCTCAAAAACTATGAAACAATTCTTGCTTTTCTCAGTTTTGCAGTAATCAACAGAATAAATGGCTATGATAGCACAATCTGATGTTGCACAGCAAATTTTCATGCGACCTAGATACAGCTTGCAAGCAGCTTTTGAATGCAGTTCTTGCATAGTGCAGATCCTAGCAATGATAAGCAGTTGAGGCAGAAAATCAATTTCATTTCCGTTTTAGTTTGACCTCAAAAACTATGAAACAATTCTTGCTTTTCTCAGTTTTGCAGTAATGAACAGAATAAATGCTTATGATAGCACAATCTGATGTTGCACAGCAAATTTTCATGCTACCTAGATACATCTTGCAAGCAGCTTTTGAATGCAGTTCTTGCATAGTGCAGATCCTAGCAATGATAAGCAGTTGAGGCAGGAAATCAATTCCATTTCCGTTTTAGTTTGACCTCAAAAACTATGAAACAATTCTTTCTTTTCTCAGTTTTGCAGTAATGAACAGAATAAATGGCTATGATAGCACAATCTGATGTTGCACAGCAAATTTTCATGCGACCTAGATACATCTTGCAAGCAGCTTTTGAATGCAGTTCTTGCATAGTGCAGATCCTAGCAATGATAAGCAGTTGAGGAAGAAAATCAATTCCATTTCCATTTTAGTTTGACCTCAAAAACTATGAAACAATTCTTTCGTTTCTCAGTTTTGCAGTAATGAACAGAATAAATGGCTATGATAGCACAATCTGATGTTGCACAGCAAATTTTCATGCGACCTAGATACATCTTGCAAGCAGCTTTTGAATGCAGTTCTTGCATAGTGCAGATCCTATAATGATAAGCAGTTGAGGCAGAAAATCAATTCCATTTCCGTTTTAGTTTGACCTCAAAAACTATGAAATTCTTTCTTTTCTCAGTTTTGCAGTAATGAACAGAACAAATGGCTATGATAGCACAATCTGATGTTGCACAGCAAATTTTCATGCGACCGAGATAAATCTTGCAAGCAGCTTTTGAATGCAGTTCTTGCATAATGCAGATCCTAGCAATTATAAGCAGTTGAAATCAATTCCATTTCCGTTTTAGTTTGACCTCAAGAACTATGAAACAATTCTTGCTTTTCTCAGTTTTGCAGTAATGAGCAGAATAAATGGTTATGATAGCACAATCTGATGTTGCACAACAAATTTTCATGCGACCTAGACACATCTTGCAAGGAGCTTTTGATTGCAGTTCTTGCATAGTGCAGATCCTAGCAATGATAAGCAGTTGAGGCAGAAAATCAATTCCATTTCCGTTTTAGTTTGACCTCAAAAATTATGAAACAATTCTTCTTTTTCTCAGTTTTGCAGTAATGAACAGAATATATGGTTATGATAGCACAATCTGATGTTGCACAGCAAATTTTCATGCGGCCTTGATACATCTTGCAAGCAGCTTTTGAATGCAGTTCTTGCATAGTGCAGATCCTAGCAACGATAAGCAGTTGAGGCAGAAAATCAATTCCATTCCCGTTTTAGTTTGACCTCAAAAACTATGAAACAATTCTTGCTTTTCTCATTTTTGCAGTAATGAACAGAATAAATGGTTATGATAGCACAATCTGATGTTGCACGGCAAATTTTCATGCGACCTATATACATCTTGCAAGCAGCTTTTGAATGCAGTTCTTGCATAGTGCAGATCCTATAATGATAAGCAGTTGAGGCAGAAAATCAATTCCATTTCCGTTTTAGTTTGACCTCAAAAACTATGAAATTCTTTCTTTTCTCAGTTTTGCAGTAATGAACAGAATAAATGGCTATGATAGCACAATCTGATGTTGCACAGCAAATTTTCATGCGACCGAGATAAATCTTGCAAGCAGCTTTTGAATGCAGTTCTTGCATAATGCAGATCCTAGCAATTATAAGCAGTTGAAATCAATTCCATTTCCGTTTTAGTTTGACCTCAAGAACTATGAAACAATTCTTGCTTTTCTCAGTTTTGCAGTAATGAGCAGAATAAATGGTTATGATAGCACAATCTGATGTTGCACAACAAATTTTCATGCGACCTAGACACATCTTGCAAGGAGCTTTTGATTGCAGTTCTTGCATAGTGCAGATCCTAGCAATGATAAGCAGTTGAGGCAGAAAATCAATTCCATTTCCGTTTTAGTTTGACCTCAAAAATTATGAAACAATTCTTCTTTTTCTCAGTTTTGCAGTAATGAACAGAATATATGGTTATGATAGCACAATCTGATGTTGCACAGCAAATTTTCATGCGGCCTTGATACATCTTGCAAGCAGCTTTTGAATGCAGTTCTTGCATAGTGCAGATCCTAGCAACGATAAGCAGTTGAGGCAGAAAATCAATTCCATTCCCGTTTTAGTTTGACCTCAAAAACTATGAAACAATTCTTGCTTTTCTCATTTTTGCAGTAATGAACAGAATAAATGGTTATGATAGCACAATCTGATGTTGCACGGCAAATTTTCATGCGACCTATATACATCTTGCAAGCAGCTTTTGAATGCAGTTCTTGCATAGTGCAGATCCTAGCAATGATAAGCAGTTGAGGCAGAAAATCAATTCCATTTCCGTTTTAGTTTGACCTCAAAAACTATGAAATAATTCTTGCTTTTCTCAGTTTGCAGTAATGAACAGAATAAATGGTTATGATAGCACAATCTGATGTTGCACAGCAAATTTTCATGCGACCTAGCATGCGATCTTGCAAGCAGCTTTTGAATGCAGTTCTTGCATAGTGCAGATCCTAGCAATGGTAAGCAGTTGAGGCAGAAAATCAATTTCATTTCCGTTTTAGTTTGACCTCAAAAACTATGAAACAATTCTTGCTTTTCTCAGTTTTGCAGTAATCAACAGAATAAATGGCTATGATAGCACAATCTGATGTTGCACAGCAAATTTTCATGCGACCTAGATACATCTTGCAAGCAGCTTTTGAATGCAGTTCTTGCATAGTGCAGATCCTAGCAATGATAAGCAGTTGAGGCAGAAAATCAATTCCATTTCCATTTTAATTTGACCTCAAAAACTATGAAACAATTCTTTCTTTTCTCAGTTTTGCACTAATGAACAGAATAAATGGCTATGATAGCACAATCAGATGTTGCACGGCAAATTTTCATGCGACCTATATACATCTTGCAAGCAGCTTTTGAATGCAGTTCTTGCATAGTGCAGATCCTAGCAATGATAAGCAGTTGAGGCAGAAAATCAATTCCATTTCCGTTTTAGTTTGACCTCAAAAACTATGAAACAATTCTTGCTTTTCTCAGTTTTGCAGTAATGAACAGAATAAATGGCTATGATAGCACAATCTGATGTTGCACAGCAAATTTTCATGCGACCTAGATACGTCTTGCGAGCCGCTTTTGAATGCAGTTCTTGCATAGTGCAGATCCTAGCAACGATAAGCAGTTGAGGCAGAAAATCAATTCCATTCCCGTTTTAGTTTGACCTCAAAAACTATGAAACAATTCTTGCTTTTCTCATTTTTGCAGTAATGAACAGAATAAATGGTTATGATAGCACAATCTGATGTTGCACGGCAAATTTTCATGCGACCTATATACATCTTGCAAGCAGCTTTTGAATGCAGTTCTTGCATAGTGCAGATCCTAGCAATGATAAGCAGTTGAGGCAGAAAATCAATTCCATTTCCGTTTTAGTTTGACCTCAAAAACTATGAAATAATTCTTGCTTTTCTCAGTTTGCAGTAATGAACAGAATAAATGGTTATGATAGCACAATCTGATGTTGCACAGCAAATTTTCATGCGACCTAGCATGCGATCTTGCAAGCAGCTTTTGAATGCAGTTCTTGCATAGTGCAGATCCTAGCAATGGTAAGCAGTTGAGGCAGAAAATCAATTTCATTTCCGTTTTAGTTTGACCTCAAAAACTATGAAACAATTCTTGCTTTTCTCAGTTTTGCAGTAATCAACAGAATAAATGGCTATGATAGCACAATCTGATGTTGCACAGCAAATTTTCATGCGACCTAGATACAGCTTGCAAGCAGCTTTTGAATGCAGTTCTTGCATAGTGCAGATCCTAGCAATGATAAGCAGTTGAGGCAGAAAATCAATTTCATTTCCGTTTTAGTTTGACCTCAAAAACTATGAAACAATTCTTGCTTTTCTCAGTTTTGCAGTAATGAACAGAATAAATGCTTATGATAGCACAATCTGATGTTGCACAGCAAATTTTCATGCTACCTAGATACATCTTGCAAGCAGCTTTTGAATGCAGTTCTTGCATAGTGCAGATCCTAGCAATGATAAGCAGTTGAGGCAGGAAATCAATTCCATTTCCGTTTTAGTTTGACCTCAAAAACTATGAAACAATTCTTTCTTTTCTCAGTTTTGCAGTAATGAACAGAATAAATGGCTATGATAGCACAATCTGATGTTGCACAGCAAATTTTCATGCGACCTAGATACATCTTGCAAGCAGCTTTTGAATGCAGTTCTTGCATAGTGCAGATCCTAGCAATGATAAGCAGTTGAGGAAGAAAATCAATTCCATTTCCATTTTAGTTTGACCTCAAAAACTATGAAACAATTCTTTCGTTTCTCAGTTTTGCAGTAATGAACAGAATAAATGGCTATGATAGCACAATCTGATGTTGCACAGCAAATTTTCATGCGACCTAGATACATCTTGCAAGCAGCTTTTGAATGCAGTTCTTGCATAGTGCAGATCCTATAATGATAAGCAGTTGAGGCAGAAAATCAATTCCATTTCCGTTTTAGTTTGACCTCAAAAACTATGAAATTCTTTCTTTTCTCAGTTTTGCAGTAATGAACAGAACAAATGGCTATGATAGCACAATCTGATGTTGCACAGCAAATTTTCATGCGACCGAGATAAATCTTGCAAGCAGCTTTTGAATGCAGTTCTTGCATAATGCAGATCCTAGCAATTATAAGCAGTTGAAATCAATTCCATTTCCGTTTTAGTTTGACCTCAAGAACTATGAAACAATTCTTGCTTTTCTCAGTTTTGCAGTAATGAGCAGAATAAATGGTTATGATAGCACAATCTGATGTTGCACAACAAATTTTCATGCGACCTAGACACATCTTGCAAGGAGCTTTTGATTGCAGTTCTTGCATAGTGCAGATCCTAGCAATGATAAGCAGTTGAGGCAGAAAATCAATTCCATTTCCGTTTTAGTTTGACCTCAAAAATTATGAAACAATTCTTCTTTTTCTCAGTTTTGCAGTAATGAACAGAATATATGGTTATGATAGCACAATCTGATGTTGCACAGCAAATTTTCATGCGGCCTTGATACATCTTGCAAGCAGCTTTTGAATGCAGTTCTTGCATAGTGCAGATCCTAGCAACGATAAGCAGTTGAGGCAGAAAATCAATTCCATTCCCGTTTTAGTTTGACCTCAAAAACTATGAAACAATTCTTGCTTTTCTCATTTTTGCAGTAATGAACAGAATAAATGGTTATGATAGCACAATCTGATGTTGCACGGCAAATTTTCATGCGACCTATATACATCTTGCAAGCAGCTTTTGAATGCAGTTCTTGCATAGTGCAGATCCTAGCAATGATAAGCAGTTGAGGCAGAAAATCAATTCCATTTCCGTTTTAGTTTGACCTCAAAAACTATGAAATAATTCTTGCTTTTCTCAGTTTGCAGTAATGAACAGAATAAATGGTTATGATAGCACAATCTGATGTTGCACAGCAAATTTTCATGCGACCTAGCATGCGATCTTGCAAGCAGCTTTTGAATGCAGTTCTTGCATAGTGCAGATCCTAGCAATGGTAAGCAGTTGAGGCAGAAAATCAATTTCATTTCCGTTTTAGTTTGACCTCAAAAACTATGAAACAATTCTTGCTTTTCTCAGTTTTGCAGTAATCAACAGAATAAATGGCTATGATAGCACAATCTGATGTTGCACAGCAAATTTTCATGCGACCTAGATACATCTTGCAAGCAGCTTTTGAATGCAGTTCTTGCATAGTGCAGATCCTAGCAATGATAAGCAGTTGAGGCAGAAAATCAATTCCATTTCCATTTTAATTTGACCTCAAAAACTATGAAACAATTCTTTCTTTTCTCAGTTTTGCACTAATGAACAGAATAAATGGCTATGATAGCACAATCAGATGTTGCACGGCAAATTTTCATGCGACCTATATACATCTTGCAAGCAGCTTTTGAATGCAGTTCTTGCATAGTGCAGATCCTAGCAATGATAAGCAGTTGAGGCAGAAAATCAATTCCATTTCCGTTTTAGTTTGACCTCAAAAACTATGAAACAATTCTTGCTTTTCTCAGTTTTGCAGTAATGAACAGAATAAATGGCTATGATAGCACAATCTGATGTTGCACAGCAAATTTTCATGCGACCTAGATACGTCTTGCGAGCCGCTTTTGAATGCAGTTCTTGCATAGTGCAGATCCTAGCAACGATAAGCAGTTGAGGCAGAAAATCAATTCCATTCCCGTTTTAGTTTGACCTCAAAAACTATGAAACAATTCTTGCTTTTCTCATTTTTGCAGTAATGAACAGAATAAATGGTTATGATAGCACAATCTGATGTTGCACGGCAAATTTTCATGCGACCTATATACATCTTGCAAGCAGCTTTTGAATGCAGTTCTTGCATAGTGCAGATCCTAGCAATGATAAGCAGTTGAGGCAGAAAATCAATTCCATTTCCGTTTTAGTTTGACCTCAAAAACTATGAAATAATTCTTGCTTTTCTCAGTTTGCAGTAATGAACAGAATAAATGGTTATGATAGCACAATCTGATGTTGCACAGCAAATTTTCATGCGACCTAGCATGCGATCTTGCAAGCAGCTTTTGAATGCAGTTCTTGCATAGTGCAGATCCTAGCAATGGTAAGCAGTTGAGGCAGAAAATCAATTTCATTTCCGTTTTAGTTTGACCTCAAAAACTATGAAACAATTCTTGCTTTTCTCAGTTTTGCAGTAATCAACAGAATAAATGGCTATGATAGCACAATCTGATGTTGCACAGCAAATTTTCATGCGACCTAGATACATCTTGCAAGCAGCTTTTGAATGCAGTTCTTGCATAGTGCAGATCCTAGCAATGATAAGCAGTTGAGGCAGAAAATCAATTCCATTTCCATTTTAATTTGACCTCAAAAACTATGAAACAATTCTTTCTTTTCTCAGTTTTGCACTAATGAACAGAATAAATGGATATGATAGCACAATCAGATGTTGCACGGCAAATTTTCATGCGACCTATATACATCTTGCAAGCAGCTTTTGAATACAGTTCTTGCATAGTGCAGATCCTAGCAATGATAAGCAGTTGAGGCAGAAAATCAATTCCATTTCCGTTTTAGTTTGACCTCAAAAACTATGAAACAATTCTTGCTTTTCTCAGTTTTGCAGTAATGAACAGAATAAATGGCTATGATAGCACAATCTGATGTTGCACAGCAAATTTTCATGCGACCTAGATACGTCTTGCGAGCAGCTTTTGAATGCAGTTCTTGCATAGTGCAGATCCTAGCAATGATAAGCAGTTGAGGCAGAAAATCAATTCCATTTCCGTTTTAGTTTGACCTCAAAAACTCTGAAAAAATTCTTGCTTTTCTCAGTTTTGCAGTAATGAACAGAATAAATGGTTATGATAGCACAATCTGATGTTGCACATCAAATTTTCATGCGACCTAGATACATCTTGCAAGCAGCTTTTGAATGCAGTTCTTGCATAGTGCAGATGCTAGCAATGATAAGCAGTTGAGGCAGGAAATCAATTTCATTTCCGTTTTAGTTTGATCTCAAAAACTATGAAACAATTCTTTCTTTTCTCAGTTTTGCAGTAATGAACAGAATAAATGGCTATGATAGCACAATTGATGTTGCACAGTAAATTTTCATGCGACCTAGATACATCTTGCAAGCAGCTTTTGAATGCAGTTCTTGCATAGTGCAGATCCTAGCAATGATAAGCAGTTGAGGCAGAAAATCAATTCCATTTCCATTTTAGTTTGACCTCAAAAACTATGAAACAATTCTTGCTTTTCTCAGTTTTGCAGTAATGAACATTATAAATTGTTATGATAGCACAATCTTATGTTGCACAGCAAATTTTCATGCGACCTAGAGACATCTTGCAAGCAGCTTTTGAATGCAGTTCTTGCATAGTGCAGATCCTAGCAATGATAAGCAGTTGAGGCAGAAAATCAATTCAATTTCCGTTTTAGTTTGACCTCAAAAACTATGAAATTCTTTCTTTTCTCAGTTTTGCAGTGATGAACAGAATAAATGGCTATGATAGCACAATCTGATGTTGCACAGCAAATTTTCATGCGACCGAGATAAATCTTGCAAGCAGCTTTTGAATGCAGTTCTTGCATAATGCAGATCCTAGCAATTATAAGCAGTTGAAATCAATTCCATTTCCGTTTTAGTTTGACCTCAAGAACTATGAAACAATTCTTGCTTTTCTCAGTTTTGCAGTAATGAGCAGAATAAATGGTTATGATAGCACAATCTGATGTTGCACAGCAAATTTTCATGCGACCTAGACACATCTTGCAAGGAGCTTTTGAATGCAGTTCTTGCATAGTGCTGATCCTAGCAATGATAAGCAGTTGAGGCAGAAAATCAATTCCATTTCCGTTTTAGT
Organism: Amblyomma maculatum; assembly: GCF_055883805.1. Lineage (NCBI taxonomy): Eukaryota > Metazoa > Arthropoda > Arachnida > Ixodida > Ixodidae > Amblyomma > Amblyomma maculatum. Next base: position 27,214,081 of record NC_139351.1, on the reverse strand, counting down.
TTGACCTCAAAAACTATGAAACAATTCTTGCTTTTCTCAGTTTGCAGTAATGAACAGAATAAATGGTTATGATAGCACAATCTGATGTTGCACAGCAAATTTTCATGCGACCTAGCATGCGATCTTGCAAGCAGCTTTTGAATGCAGTTCTTGCATAGTGCAGATCCTAGCAATGGTAAGCAGTTGAGGCAGAAAATCAATTTCATTTCCGTTTTAGTTTGACCTCAAAAACTATGAAACAATTCTTGCTTTTCTCAGTTTTGCAGCAATCAACAGAATAAATGGCTATGATAGCACAATCTGATGTTGCACAGCAAATTTTCATGCGACCTAGATACATCTTGCAAGCAGCTTTTGAATGCAGTTCTTGCATAGTGCAGATCCTAGCAATGATAAGCAGTTGAGGCAGGAAATCAATTTCATTTCCGTTTTAGTTTGACCTCAAAAACTATGAAACAATTCTTTCTTTTGTCAGTTTTGCAGTAATGAACAGAATAAATGGCTATGATAGCACAATTGATGTTGCACAGTAAATTTTCATGCGACCTAGATACATATTGCAAGCAGCTTTTGAATGCAGTTCTTGCATAGTGCAGATCCTAGCAATGATAAGCAGTTGAGGCAGAAAATCAATTTCATTTCCATTTTAGTTTGACCTCAAAAACTATGAAACAATTCTTTCTTTTCTCAGTTTTGCAGTAATGAACAGAATAAATGGCTATGATAGCACAATCTGATGTTGCACAGCAAATTTTCATGCGACCTAGATACATCTTGCAAGCAGCTTTTGAATGCAGTTCTTGCATAGTGCAGATCCTAGCAATGATAAGCAGTTGAGGCAGAAAATCAATTCCATTTCCGTTTTAGTTTGACCTCAAAAACTACGAAATTCTTTCTTTTCTCAGTTTTGAAGTAATGAACAGAATAAATGGCTATGATAGCACAATCTGATGTTGCACAGCAAATTTTCATGCGACCGAGATAAATCTTGCAAGCAGCTTTTGAATGCAGTTCTTGCATAATGCAGATCCTAGCAATTATAAGCAGTTGAAATCAATTCCATTTCCGTTTTAGTTTGACCTCAAGAACTATGAAACAATTCTTGCTTTTCTCAGTTTTGCAGTAATGAGCAGAATAAATGGTTATGATAGCACAATCTGATGTTGCACAGCAAATTTTCATGCGACCTAGACACATCTTGCAAGGAGCTTTTGAATGCAGTTCTTGCATAGTGCTGATCCTAGCAATGATAAGCAGTTGAGGCAGAAAATCAATTCCATTTCCGTTTTAGTTTGACCTCAAAAACTATGAAACAATTCTTGCTTTTCTCAGTTTGCAGTAATGAACAGAATAAATGGTTATGATAGCACAATCTGATGTTGCACAGCAAATTTTCATGCGACCTAGATACATCTTGCAAGCAGCTTTTGAATGCAGTTCTTGCATAGTGCAGATCCTAGCAATGATAAGCAGTTGAGGCAGAAAATCAATTCCATTTCCATTTTAATTTGACCTCAAAAACTATGAAACAATTCTTTCTTTTCTCAGTTTCGCACTAATGAACAGAATAAATGGCTATGATAGCACAATCAGATGTTGCATGGCAAATTTTCATGCGACCTATATACACCTTGCAAGCAGCTTTTGAATGCAGTTCTTGCATAGTGCAGATCCTAGCAATGATAAGCAGTTGAGGCAGAAAATCAATTCCATTTCCGTTTTATTTTGACCTCAAAAACTATGAAACAATTCTTGCTTTTCTCAGTTTTGCAGTAATGAACAGAATAAATGGTTATGATAGCACAATCTGATGTTGCACAGAAAATTTTCATGCGACCTAGCATGCGATCTTGCAAGCAGCTTTTGAATGCAGTTCTTGCATAGTGCAGATCCTAGCAATGGTAAGCAGTTGAGGCAGAAAATCAATTCCATTTCCGTTTTAGTTTGACCTCAAAAACTATGAAACAATTCTTGCTTTTCTCAGTTTTGCAGTAATGAACAGAATAAATGGTTATGATAGCACAATCTGATGTTGCACATCAAATTTTCATGCGACCTAGATACATCTTGCAAGCAGCTTTTGAATGCAGTTCTTGCATAGTGCAGATGCTAGCAATGATAAGCAGTTGAGGCAGGAAATCAATTTCATTTCCGTTTTAGTTTGACCTCAAAAACTATGAAACAATTCTTTCTTTTCTCAGTTTTGCAGTAATGAACAGAATAAATGGCTATGATAGCACAATTGATGTTGCACAGTAAATTTTCATGCGACCTAGATACATCTTGCAAGCAGCTTTTGAATGCAGTTCTTGCATAGTGCAGATCCTAGCAATGATAAGCAGTTGAGGCAGAAAATCAATTTCATTTCCATTTTAGTTTGACCTCAAAAACTATGAAACAATTCTTTCTTTTCTCAGTTTTGCAGTAATGAACAGAATAAATGGCTATGATAGCACAATCTGATGTTGCACAGCAAATTTTCATGCGACCTAGATACATCTTGCAAGCAGCTTTTGAATGCAGTTCTTGCGTAGTGCAGATCCTAGCAATGATAAGCAGTTGAGGCAGAAAATCAATTCCATTTCCGTTTTAGTTTGACCTCAAAAACTACGAAATTCTTTCTTTTCTCAGTTTTGAAGTAATGAACAGAATAAATGGCTATGATAGCACAATCTGATGTTGCACAGCAAATTTTCATGCGACCGAGATAAATCTTGCAAGCAGCTTTTGAATGCAGTTCTTGCATAATGCAGATCCTAGCAATTATAAGCAGTTGAAATCAATTCCATTTCCGTTTTAGTTTGACCTCAAAAACTACGAAACAATTCTTGCTTTTCTCAGTTTTGCAGTAATGAGCAGAATAAATGGTTATGATAGCACAATCTGATGTTGCACAGCAAATTTTCATGCGACCTAGACACATCTTGCAAGGAGCTTTTGAATGCAGTTCTTGCATAGTGCTGATCCTAGCAATGATAAGCAGTTGAGGCAGAAAATCAATTCCATTTCCGTTTTAGTTTGACCTCAAAAACTATGAAACAATTCTTGTTTTTCTCAGTTTTGCAGTAATGAACAGAATATATGGTTATGATAGCACAATCTGATGTTGCACAGCAAATTTTCATGCGGCCTTGATACATCTTGCAAGCAGCTTTTGAATGCAGTTCTTGCATAGTGCAGATCCTAGCAACGATAAGCAGTTGAGGCAGAAAATGAATTCCATTCCCGTTTTAGTTTGACCTCAAAAACTATGAAACAATTCTTGCTTTTCTCAGTTTTGCAGTAATGAACAGAATAAATGGTTATGATAGCACAATCTGATGTTGCACGGCAAATTTTCATGCGACCTAGATACATCTTGCAAGCAGCTTTTGAATGCAGTTCTTGCATAGTGCAGATCCTAGCAATGGTAAGCAGTTGAGGCAGAAAATCAATTCCATTTCCGTTTTAGTTTGGCCTCAAAAACTATGAAACAATTCTTGCTTTTCTCAGTTTTGCAGTAATGAACAGAATAAATGGTTATGATAGCACAATCTGATGTTGCAGAGCAAATTTTCATGCGACCTAGATACATCTTGCAAGCAGCTTTTGAATGCAGTTCTTGCATAGTGCAGATCCTAGCAATGGTAAGCAGTTGAGGCAGAAAATCAATTCCATTTCCGTTTTAGTTTGACCTCAAAAACTATGAAACAATTCTTGCTTTTCTCAGTTTTGCAGTAATCAACAGAATAAATGGCTATGATAGCACAATCTGATGTTGCACAGCAAATTTTCATGCGACCTAGATACATCTTGCAAGCAGCTTTTGAATGCAGTTCTTGCATAGTGCAGATCCTAGCAATGATAAGCAGTTGAGGCAGAAAATCAATTTCATTTCCGTTTTAGTTTGACCTCAAAAACTATGAAACAATTCTTGCTTTTCTCAGTTTTGCAGTAATGAACAGAATAAATGGTTATGATAGCACAATCTGATTTTGCACAGCAAATTTTCATGCGACCTAGATACATCTTGCAAGCAGCTTTTGAATGCAGTTCTTGCATAGTGCAGATCCTAGCAATGATAAGCAGTTGAGGCAGGAAATCAATTCCATTTCCGTTTTAGTTTGACCTCAAAAACTATGAAACAATTCTTTCTTTTCTCAGTTTTGCAGTAATGAACAGAATAAATGGCTATGATAGCACAATCTGATGTTGCACAGCAAATTTTCATGCGACCTAGATACATCTTGCAAGCAGCTTTTGAATGCAGTTCTTGCATAGTGCAGATCCTAGCAATGATAAGCAGTTGAGGAAGAAAATCAATTCCATTTCCATTTTAGTTTGACCTCAAAAACTATGAAACAATTCTTGCTTTTCTCAGTTTGCAGTAATGAACAGAATAAATGGTTATGATAGCACAATCTGATGTTGCACAGCAAATTTTCATGCGACCTAGCATGCGATCTTGCAAGCAGCTTTTGAATGCAGTTCTTGCATAGTGCAGATCCTAGCAATGGTAAGCAGTTGAGGCAGAAAATCAATTTCATTTCCGTTTTAGTTTGACCTCAAAAACTATGAAACAATTCTTGCTTTTCTCAGTTTTGCAGTAATCAACAGAATAAATGGCTATGATAGCACAATCTGATGTTGCACAGCAAATTTTCATGCGACCTAGATACATCTTGCAAGCAGCTTTTGAATGCAGTTCTTGCATAGTGCAGATCCTAGCAATGATAAGCAGTTGAGGCAGAAAATAAATTCCATTTCCATTTTAATTTGACCTCAAAAACTATGAAACAATTCTTTCTTTTCTCAGTTTTGCACTAATGAGCAGAATAAATGGCTATGATAGCACAATCAGATGTTGCACGGCAAATTTTCATGCGACCTATATACATCTTGCAAGCAGCTTTTGAATGCAGTTCTTGCATAGTGCAGATCCTAGCAATGATAAGCAGTTGAGGCAGAAAATCAATTCCATTTCCGTTTTAGTTTGACCTCAAAAACTATGAAACAATTCTTGCTTTTTTCAGTTTTGCAGTAATGAACAGAATAAATGGCTATGATAGCACAATCTGATGTTGCACAGCAAATTTTCATGCGACCTAGATACGTCTTGCGAGCAGCTTTTGAATGCAGTTCTTGCATAGTGCAGATCCTAGCAATGATAAGCAGTTGAGGCAGAAAATCAATTCCATTTCCGTTTTAGTTTGACCTCAAAAACTCTGAAACAATTCTTGCTTTTCTCAGTTTTGCAGTAATGAACAGAATAAATGGCTATGATAGCACAATCTGATGTTGCACAGCAAATTTTCATGCGACCTAGATACATCTTGCAAGCAGCTTTTGAATGCAGTTCTTGCATAGTGCAGATCCTAGCAATGATAAGCAGTTGAGGCAGAAAATCAATTCCATTTCCATTTTAATTTGACCTCAAAAACTATGAAACAATTCTTTCTTTTCTCAGTTTTGCACTAATGAACAGAATAAATGGCTATGATAGCACAATCAGATGTTGCACGGCAAATTTTCATGCGACCTATATACATCTTGCAAGCAGCTTTTGAATGCAGTTCTTGCATAGTGCAGATCCTAGCAATGATAAGCAGTTGAGGCAGAAAATCAATTCCATTTCCGTTTTAGTTTGACCTCAAAAACTATGAAACAATTCTTGCTTTTCTCAGTTTTGCAGTAATGAACAGAATAAATGGCTATGATAGCACAATCTGATGTTGCACAGCAAATTTTCATGCGACCTAGATACGTCTTGCGAGCCGCTTTTGAATGCAGTTCTTGCATAGTGCAGATCCTAGCAACGATAAGCAGTTGAGGCAGAAAATCAATTCCATTCCCGTTTTAGTTTGACCTCAAAAACTATGAAACAATTCTTGCTTTTCTCATTTTTGCAGTAATGAACAGAATAAATGGTTATGATAGCACAATCTGATGTTGCACGGCAAATTTTCATGCGACCTATATACATCTTGCAAGCAGCTTTTGAATGCAGTTCTTGCATAGTGCAGATCCTAGCAATGATAAGCAGTTGAGGCAGAAAATCAATTCCATTTCCGTTTTAGTTTGACCTCAAAAACTATGAAATAATTCTTGCTTTTCTCAGTTTGCAGTAATGAACAGAATAAATGGTTATGATAGCACAATCTGATGTTGCACAGCAAATTTTCATGCGACCTAGACACATCTTGCAAGGAGCTTTTGATTGCAGTTCTTGCATAGTGCAGATCCTAGCAATGATAAGCAGTTGAGGCAGAAAATCAATTCCATTTCCGTTTTAGTTTGACCTCAAAAATTATGAAACAATTCTTCTTTTTCTCAGTTTTGCAGTAATGAACAGAATATATGGTTATGATAGCACAATCTGATGTTGCACAGCAAATTTTCATGCGGCCTTGATACATCTTGCAAGCAGCTTTTGAATGCAGTTCTTGCATAGTGCAGATCCTAGCAACGATAAGCAGTTGAGGCAGAAAATCAATTCCATTCCCGTTTTAGTTTGACCTCAAAAACTATGAAACAATTCTTGCTTTTCTCAGTTTTGCAGTAATGAACAGAATAAATGGTTATGATAGCACAATCTGATGTTGCACGGCAAATTTTCATGCGACCTATATACATCTTGCAAGCAGCTTTTGAATGCAGTTCTTGCATAGTGCAGATCCTAGCAATGATAAGCAGTTGAGGCAGAAAATCAATTCCATTTCCGTTTTAGTTTGACCTCAAAAACTATGAAACAATTCTTGCTTTTCTCAGTTTGCAGTAATGAACAGAATAAATGGTTATGATAGCACAATCTGATGTTGCACAGCAAATTTTCATGCGACCTAGCATGCGATCTTGCAAGCAGCTTTTGAATGCAGTTCTTGCATAGTGCAGATCCTAGCAATGGTAAGCAGTTGAGGCAGAAAATCAATTTCATTTCCGTTTTAGTTTGACCTCAAAAACTATGAAACAATTCTTGCTTTTCTCAGTTTTGCAGTAATCAACAGAATAAATGGCTATGATAGCACAATCTGATGTTGCACAGCAAATTTTCATGCGACCTAGATACATCTTGCAAGCAGCTTTTGAATGCAGTTCTTGCATAGTGCAGATCCTAGCAATGATAAGCAGTTGAGGCAGAAAATCAATTCCATTTCCATTTTAATTTGACCTCAAAAACTATGAAACAATTCTTTCTTTTCTCAGTTTTGCACTAATGAACAGAATAAATGGCTATGATAGCACAATCTGATGTTGCACGGCAAATTTTCATGCGACCTATATACATCTTGCAAGCAGCTTTTGAATGCAGTTCTTGCATAGTGCAGATCCTAGCAATGATAAGCAGTTGAGGCAGAAAATCAATTCCATTTCCGTTTTAGTTTGACCTCAAAAACTATGAAACAATTCTTGCTTTTCTCAGATTTGCAGTAATGAACAGAATAAATGGTTATGATAGCACAATCTGATGTTGCACAGAAAATTTTCATGCGACCTAGCATGCGATCTTGCAAGCAGCTTTTGAATGCAGTTCTTGCATAGTGCAGATCCTAGCAATGGTAAGCAGTTGAGGCAGAAAATCAATTCCATTTCCGTTTTAGTTTGACCTCAAAAACTATGAAACAATTCTTGCTTTTCTCAGTTTTGCAGTAATGAACAGAATAAATGGTTATGATAGCACAATCTGATGTTGCACATCAAATTTTCATGCGACCTAGATACATCTTGCAAGCAGCTTTTGAATGCAGTTCTTGCATAGTGCAGATGCTAGCAATGATAAGCAGTTGAGGCAGGAAATCAATTTCATTTCCGTTTTAGTTTGACCTCAAAAACTATGAAACAATTCTTTCTTTTCTCAGTTTTGCAGTAATGAACAGAATAAATGGCTATGATAGCACAATTGATGTTGCACAGTAAATTTTCATGCGACCTAGATACATCTTGCAAGCAGCTTTTGAATGCAGTTCTTGCATAGTGCAGATCCTAGCAATGATAAGCAGTTGAGGCAGAAAATCAATTCCATTTCCATTTTAGTTTGACCTCAAAAACTATGAAACAATTCTTGCTTTTCTCAGTTTTGCAGTAATGAACATTATAAATGGTTATGATAGCACAATCTGATGTTGCACAGCAAATTTTCATGCGACCTAGATACATCTTGCAAGCAGCTTTTGAATGCAGTTCTTGCATAGTGCAGATCCTAGCAATGATAAGCAGTTGAGGCAGAAAATCAATTCAATTTCCGTTTTAGTTTGACCTCAAAAACTATGAAATTCTTTCTTTTCTCAGTTTTGCAGTAATGAACAGAATAAATGGCTATGATAGCACAATCTGATGTTGCACAGCAAATTTTCATGCGACCGAGATAAATCTTGCAAGCAGCTTTTGAATGCAGTTCTTGCATAATGCAGATCCTAGCAATTATAAGCAGTTGAAATCAATTCCATTTCCGTTTTAGTTTGACCTCAAGAACTATGAAACAATTCTTGCTTTTCTCAGTTTTGCAGTAATCAGCAGAATAAATGGTTATGATAGCACAATCTGATGTTGCACAACAAATTTTCATGCGACCTAGACACATCTTGCAAGGAGCTTTTGATTGCAGTTCTTGCATAGTGCAGATCCTAGCAATGATAAGCAGTTGAGGCAGAAAATCAATTCCATTTCCGTTTTAGTTTGACCTCAAAAATTATGAAACAATTCTTCTTTTTCTCAGTTTTGCAGTAATGAACAGAATATATGGTTATGATAGCACAATCTGATGTTGCACAGCAAATTTTCATGCGGCCTTGATACATCTTGCAAGCAGCTTTTGAATGCAGTTCTTGCATAGTGCAGATCCTAGCAACGATAAGCAGTTGAGGCAGAAAATCAATTCCAGTCCCGTTTTAGTTTGCCCTCAAAAACTATGAAACAATTCTTGCTTTTCTCAGTTTTGCAGTAATGAACAGAATAAATGGTTATGATAGCACAATCTGATGTTGCACGGCAAATTTTCATGCGACCTATATACATCTTGCAAGCAGCTTTTGAATGCAGTTCTTGCATAGTGCAGATCCTAGCAATGATAAGCAGTTGAGGCAGAAAATCAATTCCATTTCCGTTTTAGTTTGACCTCAAAAACTATGAAACAATTCTTGCTTTTCTCAGTTTGCAGTAATGAACAGAATAAATGGTTATGATAGCACAATCTGATATTGCACAGCAAATTTTCATGCGACCTAGCATGCGATCTTGCAAGCAGCTTTTGAATGCAGTTCTTGCATAGTGCAGATCCTAGCAATGGTAAGCAGTTGAGGCAGAAAATCAATTTCATTTCCGTTTTAGTTTGACCTCAAAAACTATGAAACAATTCTTGCTTTTCTCAGTTTTGCAGTAATCAACAGAATAAATGGCTATGATAGCACAATCTGATGTTGCACAGCAAATTTTCATGCGACCTAGATACATCTTGCAAGCAGCTTTTGAATGCAGTTCTTGCATAGTGCAGATCCTAGCAATGATAAGCAGTTGAGGCAGAAAATCAATTCCATTTCCATTTTAATTTGACCTCAAAAACTATGAAACAATTCTTTCTTTTCTCAGTTTTGCACTAATGAACAGAATAAATGGCTATGATAGCACAATCAGATGTTGCACGGCAAATTTTCATGCGACCTATATACATCTTGCAAGCAGCTTTTGAATGCAGTTCTTGCATAGTGCAGATCCTAGCAATGATAAGCAGTTGACGCAGAAAATCAATTCCATTTCCGTTTTAGTTTGACTTCAAAAACTATGAAACAATTCTTGCTTTTCTCAGTTTTGCAGTAATGAACAGAATAAATGGTTATGATAGCACAATCTGATGTTGCACAGAAAATTTTCATGCGACCTAGCATGCGATCTTGCAAGCAGCTTTTGAATGCAGTTCTTGCATAGTGCAGATCCTAGCAATGGTAAGCAGTTGAGGCAGAAAATCAATTCCATTTCCGTTTTAGTTTGACCTCAAAAACTATGAAACAATTCTTGCTTTTCTCAGTTTTGCAGTAATGAACAGAATAAATGGTTATGATAGCACAATCTGATGTTGCACATCAAATTTTCATGCGACCTAGATACATCTTGCAAGCAGCTTTTGAATGCAGTTCTTGCATAGTGCAGATGCTAGCAATGATAAGCAGTTGAGGCAGGAAATCAATTTCATTTCCGTTTTAGTTTGACCTCAAAAACTATGAAACAATTCTTTCTTTTCTCAGTTTTGCAGTAATGAACAGAATAAATGGCTATGATAGCACAATTGATGTTGCACAGTAAATTTTCATGCGACCTAGATACATCTTGCAAGCAGCTTTTGAATGCAGTTCTTGCATAGTGCAGATCCTAGCAATGATAAGCAGTTGAGGCAGAAAATCAATTTCAGTTCCATTTTAGTTTGACCTCAAAAACTATGAAACAATTCTTTCTTTTCTCAGTTTTGCAGTAATGAACAGAATAAATGGCTATGATAGCACAATCTGATGTTGCACAGCAAATTTTCATGCGACCTAGATACATCTTGCAAGCAGCTTTTGAATGCAGTTCTTGCATAGTGCAGATCCTAGCAATGATAAGCAGTTGAATCAGAAAATCAATTCCATTTCCGTTTTAGTTTGACCTCAAAAACTACGAAATTCTTTCTTTTCTCAGTTTTGCAGTAATGAACAGAATAAATGGCTATGATAGCACAATCTGATGTTGCACAGCAAATTTTCATGCGACCGAGATAAATCTTGCAAGCAGCTTTTGAATGCAGTTCTTGCATAATGCAGATCCTAGCAATTATAAGCAGTTGAAATCAATTCCATTTTCGTTTTAGTTTGACCTCAAAAACTATGAAACAATTCTTGCTTTTCTCAGTTTTGCAGTAATGAGCAGAATAAATGGTTATGATAGCACAATCTGATGTTGCACAGCAAATTTTCATGCGACCTAGACACATCTTGCAAGGAGCTTTTGAATGCAGTTCTTGCATAGTGCTGATCCTAGCAATGATAAGCAGTTGAGGCAGAAAATCAATTCCATTTCCGTTTTAGTTTGACCTCAAAAACTATGAAACAATTCTTGTTTTTCTCAGTTTTGCAGTAATGAACAGAATATATGGTTATGATAGCACAATCTGATGTTGCACAGCAAATTTTCATGCGGCCTTGATACATCTTGCAAGTAGCTTTTGAATGCAGTTCTTGCATAGTGCAGATCCTAGCAACGATAAGCAGTTGAGGCAGAAAATGAATTCCATTCCCGTTTTAGTTTGACCTCAAAAACTATGAAACAATTCTTGCTTTTCTCAGTTTTGCAGTAATGAACAGAATAAATGGTTATGATAGCACAATCTGATGTTGCACGGCAAATTTTCATGCGACCTAGATACATCTTGCAAGCAGCTTTTGAATGCAGTTCTTGCATAGTGCAGATCCTAGCAATGGTAAGCAGTTGAGGCAGAAAATCAATTCCATTTCCGTTTTAGTTTGGCCTCAAAAACTATGAAACAATTCTTGCTTTTCTCAGTTTTGCAGTAATGAACAGAATAAATGGTTATGATAGCACAATCTGATGTTGCAGAGCAAATTTTCATGCGACCTAGATACATCTTGCAAGCAGCTTTTGAATGCAGTTCTTGCATAGTGCAGATCCTAGCAATGGTAAGCAGTTGAGGCAGAAAATCAATTCCATTTCCGTTTTAGTTTGACCTCAAAAACTATGAAACAATTCTTGCTTTTCTCAGTTTTGCAGTAATCAACAGAATAAATGGCTATGATAGCACAATCTGATGTTGCACAGCAAATTTTCATGCGACCTAGATACATCTTGCAAGCAGCTTTTGAATGCAGTTCTTGCATAGTGCAGATCCTAGCAATGATAAGCAGTTGAGGCAGAAAATCAATTTCATTTCCGTTTTAGTTTGACCTCAAAAACTATGAAACAATTCTTGCTTTTCTCAGTTTTGCAGTAATGAACAGAATAAATGGTTATGATAGCACAATCTGATTTTGCACAGCAAATTTTCATGCGACCTAGATACATCTTACAAGCAGCTTTTGAATGCAGTTCTTGCATAGTGCAGATCCTAGCAATGGTAAGCAGTTGAGGCAGAAAATCAATTCCATTTCCGTTTTAGTTTGACCTCAAAAACTATGAAACAATTCTTGCTTTTCTCAGTTTTGCAGTAATGAACAGAATAAATGCTTATGATAGCACAATCTGATGTTGCACAGCAAATTTTCATGCTACCTAGATACATCTTGCAAGCAGCTTTTGAATGCAGTTCTTGCATAGTGCAGATCCTAGCAATGATAAGCAGTTGAGGCAGGAAATCAATTCCATTTCCGTTTTAGTTTGACCTCAAAAACTATGAAACAATTCTTTCTTTTCTCAGTTTTGCAGTAATGAACAGAATAAATGGCTATGATAGCACAATCTGATGTTGCACAGCAAATTTTCATGCGACCTAGATACATCTTGCAAGCAGCTTTTGAATGCAGTTCTTGCATAGTGCAGATCCTAGCAATGATAAGCAGTTGAGGAAGAAAATCAATTCCATTTCCATTTTAGTTTGACCTCAAAAACTATGAAACAATTCTTTCGTTTCTCAGTTTTGCAGTAATGAACAGAATAAATGGCTATGATAGCACAATCTGATGTTGCACAGCAAATTTTCATGCGACCTAGATACATCTTGCAAGCAGCTTTTGAATGCAGTTCTTGCATAGTGCAGATCCTAGCAATGATAAGCAGTTGAGGCAGAAAATCAATTCCATTTCCGTTTTAGTTTGACCTCAAAAACTATGAAACAATTCTTTCTTTTCTCAGTTTTGCAGTAATGAACAGAATAAATGGCTATGATAGCACAATCTGATGTTGCACAGCAAATTTTCATGCGACCTAGATACATCTTGGAAGCAGCTTTTGAATGCAGTTCTTGCATAGTGCAGATCCTAGCAATGATAAGCAGTTGAAATCAATTGCATTTCCGTTTTAGTTTGACCTCAAAAACTATGAAACAATTCTTGCTTTTCTCAGTTTTGCAGTAATGAGCAGAATAAATGGTTATGATAGCACAATCTGATGTTGCACAGCAAATTTTCTTGCGACCTAGATACATCTTGCAAGCAGCTTTTGAATGCAGTTCTTGCATAGTGCAGATCCTAGCAACGATAAGCAGTTGAGGCAAAAAATCAATTCCATTTCCGTTTTAGTTTGACCTCAAAAACTATGAAACAATTCTTGCTTTTCTCAGTTTTGCAGTAATGAACAGAATAAATGGTTATGATAGCACAATCTGATGTTGCACAGCAAATTTTCATGCGACCTAGATACATCTTGCTCCCGCAAGGGCACCTTGTGTAAACTAGGTGTTGGTGCTTGGTGCCACCACGGACCCTGAGCCCCCATACCGAAGCTGTAATCCGTACCGTGGCGATAGGTTGAGAGGTGAAGGGAAGAAACCTTGAACGGTGGCGGTCGAGGCCATGGTCAAGCCTCGGCCGATGGGCTCCTCGCCTGTCCACCAGGCGAGGGGCTCCGGGACCTTCCTCTGCGTATAAGGGTGAACCAGAGGCGACATATATTAGGACCCCTTAAAACAATCCATACTGCATGGAAAAACTACCTTTAAAAAAACGTGATCGACCCCCGAAAAGGAGTCGCACCGAAGTGACGCAAAAAATCAGTACATCAACTGAGAACTTTCCAAAATTTCTTGTCTTGCACTCTGTAACCGAATCTCAACCAGTAAATGAACTGTCAGTCTTTCTGATTGCCAACACTCTGAAGGCCATCATTGGGGCGAACTACAAAGCGAAAAACTAGGATCCGGTGACCTGCTAATAGAGGTATCAGACAAAAGCCAATCTGACAACCTTCTCATAACAAAAACGTTTGCTCACCTTGACGTTCAGGTATCACCCCACCGCAGTCTTAACAGCTGCCAGGGAGTTGTCTCTGAGCGAGACCTCCTAAACGAAACAGAATCAGATCTCCTTGAGGGCCTACAGAACCAAGGTGTAACAGCAGTACGAAGAATAACAATCAGGCGAAAGAACGAAGAAATAAAAACGAAACATATTGTTCTCACCTTCAACCGGAGCACACTTCCTGAATTTGTCAATGCGGAATTTATCCGATGCAAAGTTAGCCCGTACATACCAAGCCTCCGCAGGTGCTTCAAGTGTCAGCGGTACGGGCATGGTAGCCAGACATGTCGAGGACGCCTTACCTGTGCAAAATGCAGCGCGCATGACCATGCAACCGATAAATGCAGTGCAACTGACTACAAATGTGTGAACTGTGAGGGCACCCACCCTGCATACTCACGGTCCTGTGCAGCCTTTCAGGCCGAAAAAGAAGTAATCAATATACAGATAACTGAGAAGATAACATACGGAGAGGCCCGAAAAAAGCACAGAATGCTTTCCTCCGCTCCCTATGCTAACGCAGCCCGCAGAGGGGCCAGGCCGCGTCTAGTAACGGTGGGCACGCAGTGCAATGCTGCTGACGTGCTCCCACCACGGCTCCTCACTAAGCAGCCACCGACTGCACCAATCTTTGCAATCCCGGAGGTCACTTTCTCCCAGACCTCCGGGACAGCAAAAACATCTGAGAGGAACCTGGTTCCTCTGGAAAAACCTCCTGCCTCCATGCCTACACCAGAGGCGATGGAGGTTAGCGTGGACTCCGCAGCGTCAGTGGCGCCTAGGGAGTCCGCCAATGAGAGGCGGTGCCCACCGGACCGCTTCAAATTGAAAAAACATACGCCAGTTAAGCCACCTGATAAAGGTGGCGACTCTTAAACCCACTGTCTCATCCACATCCCGCTCTTACAAAAATGGCTACTGAGAGTATCGTTTATTGGAACTGTCGGGGACTACTAAATAATCTGGATGATGTATATGAAATCCTTGCCGAGCACCAACCAAACATATTTTGTCTGCAAGAGGCCCACTTAAAACCAGCAGACACAAGTTTCCTCAAGCAGTATCACATATTCAGGAAGGATAGGCAAGGCAGCACACGCCCCTCTGGCGGTGTTGCTATTGTAGCTCAAAAATCAATCCCATGCCGAAGCATCTCGCTTAATACAGACCTAGAGGCAGTGGCAATACAAGCATTAATTTTTGGTAAAATAGCAACAGTTTGTTCTCTGTACATTCCTCCAGATTATAGGTTATGTAGCGAAAGTTTTTAAAACCTAATTGATCAACTTCCAGAACCATGGCTGCTGGTCGGAGACTTTAATGCACATCATCCATTATGGGGATGTACTATAACGGACTCCCGAGGTGTGCTAATCGAAAAATTCTTATTGTCCTCTGGATCCTGCATACTTAACACAAAAGAGCCAACATACTACAACATATTACATAACACATACACATCCATAGATTTAGCTATTGGCTCTCCAATGCTCTTAGCAGCTACAGAGTAGGTTGTAATTAACAATCTATATGGAAGTGACCATTTTCCGATCTCTGTAAAGTATGCTCGTAATAAAAATGAAAATGCGTCTAATCCTAGAAAGTTTAAAGAATATGCAGCCAACTGGGAGATGTTCAGGGAACACACATCATTGGCTTGTTCATCAGTTACTGACTTAGGCGTTGATGAAACTCAGCGCTTGATCACGCTGCACATTATAGAGGCAGCAGAAAAATACATTCCACAGACGTCAAGTAAGCGACGAAATAAACGAAGACCCTGGTGGAATGCAGAATGTAAGACTGCCCGTGTAACTCAAAACAGGGCATGGTCGAAACTACGCCGATACCCCACAACCGCAAACCTAACAGCGTTTAAGCGTGCAAAGGCAAATGGCAGGCGTGTTCGACGCATTTCCAAGCGAGAAAGCTGGTCATCATTCTTTTCTTCTGTGAACTCTTATTCGGATGCACACAAAGTTCACAACAGGATAAGAGCACTCAAAGGATATAGCACAATCCCAACGCCCCTTGTCAGCACCAGTGGTGACTCTCTTGAACACCAAGCAGACACACTAGGGCAACACTTTGAATACATATTCAGCTCAGCGCACTATACAGATTCCTTTTTGCGACACAAGACAAGAGAGGAGAAGCACATACATGATAAAAGACCATCCACTGGACGATACAATAGCCCATTCACCATGCAGGAGCTGAAGATTGTACTAGACGCATGTGGTAACACAGCACCAGGTCCTGACAGGATCACATATGGAATGCTCAAACACTTGCATGTGGACACTCTTGAAACCCTACTCTGCCTGTATAATAAAGTATGGGCCACAGGACGCTTTCCTAAAGCATGGAAGGAAGCGATCATCATCCCCATATTAAAACCCGGAAAAGAACCCACACTTGCTGCTAGTTATCGGCCTATCGCACTAACCAGCTGTTTATGCAAGCTTTTTGAAAAAATGGTTAATCGTCGTCTTCTCCATTTCCTTGAATACAATGGTCTTCTTCATCAAAATCAAGCTGGTTTTAGAGCTGGGCGGTCAACAGCTGATCAGCTCATTGCCTTTGAGTCTTATGCAAGGGATGCTTTTGTACATAAACAACATTGTTTATCTGTCTTTTTCGATCTTGAAAAAGCATATGATACCACTTGGCGCTATGGTATCATCCGCGACCTCTTCTCTCTTGGCATCACAGGGAACATGTTGAATACAATACAAAGTTACTTGTCTGAACGGACATTCAAAGTTCGTGTTGGCAATGCATATTCAAAGCAGTACATACAGGAAAATGGTGTCCCTCAAGGTGGTGTTCTCAGTTGCACCATTTTCATAGTCAAAATGAACTCTTTAAAAAGCGTGCTGCCAAAAACTATTTTCTGTTCTGTATATGTTGATGACGTCCAGATAAGCTTTAAATCTTGCAACCTGGCCATCTGTGAACGACAGATTCAGCTAGGTGTAAACAAATTGTCCAGGTGGGCTGATGACAATGGGTTTAAATTAAACTCTGAAAAGAGTGTTTGTGTACTTTTCTCTAAGCAGCCTGGCATCAGGCCTGACCCCAACATAACATTGAATGGTCAGAGCCTAGCCCTTAAAAAGGAACACAAATTTCTTGGCGTAGTTGTTGATGAAAAACTTTCTTTCATTGCCCACATAAAACAGTTGCGACTGAAGTGTCTCAAAGCAATGAATCTGCTAAAAATTCTCTCTCACCGGTCATGGGGCACAGACCGCGACTGCCTTCTGAGCCTTTTGAATAGTGTAGTTCTATCACGCATTGACTATTGCTCCATGGTCTATGGGCCAGCATCATCCTCTGCGCTAAAATTGCTCGATCCCGTGCACCACCTCGGACTTCGCCTCGCCACGGGCGCTTTTCGAACTAGCCCAATTGCTAGCCTTTATGTCGAGGCGAACCGATGGTCACTGCAACGAAGGAGACAATTTACTTCTCTAACTTATGCTATGAAGGTACTGTGCCAACTGGATCATACATGTCGGCGGCTCCTGCTTGATAAAACTGGCATAGCTCTTTTCTCAAGAAAACCATCCCTAACACCAGCATACCCAATCAGAGTTGCCACGCATATTGAACATATGGACGTTCCGGTTACCAGTCTTCATACAACTTCCATAAAAGACCTAATTGCCCCTTGGGAAATGCACGGTGTTAATTGTGACCTGTCGTTTCTTGAAGTGGGGAAGCACGCATCCCCCATTGCCATACAGCAGCACTTCATGCCACTTCAGGCGAAGTACACTTGTGATGAATACTACAGTGATGCTTCAAAGTCTGCTCAAGTGTCCTGTGCAGCACATGGACCGCAATTTTCACTTTCAAAAACACTGAACAGCCATACAAGTATATTTACCGCTGAATGCCATGGAATCCTGCTAGCTGTGAGACACATTATAGAAAATAAAATACAGACATCGATCATCTATACAGACTCCCTCAGTGTTGTAACGTCCCTATCCTTTTGGAAGTGGCATAATAAGAACCCAGTCCTGAATTCTCTCTATAACACTCTTATCTCTGCCAACAAACTAGAACTCAAAATTACACTGTGTTGGGTGCCAGGCCACCGCTGTATTCCAGGTAACGAGGCAGCTGATAGGCTTGCTGCATCAGCTGCCCTTCGAAACACTGCAGACATTGACAACATATCATATCAGGACCTCGAGCCACACATCAAAAACATGATTCAACAACAATGGCAAGAGGAATGGGACACAGCAACTGAGAATAAACTACACACAATAAAACCAACAATAGGCAGGTACACTACAGAAAAACGAAACAGATTCAAAGAAATAGCTCTGTGCAGACTGAGGATAGGTCACACATATACAACACATTCCTACCTTTTAACAAACTCTCCTGCACCACATTGCCCGAGATGCGGAGACCGACTAACAGTGATCCACGTTTTAATTGAATGTCAGACACTTCAACAGCAAAGGAGACAACATTTTCCCGAATTACACAAGCAACATATACCCACACATCCGTCCATCTTTCTTGGTGATAATCCAATGTTTTCTTTAGATAGAGTTTTTAAATATTTATCTAAAGTAGGCTTTTTATATGGAATTATTCATCAACGTGGGCGTAAGCCCGTTTCTTTTACTTAGATAGCTTTCTTTTTCCTTTTACTCGGACCACTATACATCAAAATTCAGTGTTTTAGGCGCTATACACCACTGTTTTTAGACTATACACTCCGAAATAACTTTTAGGCCCTATACACCACCGTTTTTAAGTTCATCATAAACACCACACATCGGACATTTTATTAACTTCAGTTGATACTTCACCATGTGTTTGGCGCTCTTTGGCCTAAGATGCCCTTGCGCCAAAAAAAAAACCAGATCATCATCATCATCAGATACATCTTGCAAGCAGCTTTTGAATGCAGTTCTTGCATAGTGCAGACCCTAGCAATGATAAGCAGTTGAAATCAATTCCATTTCCGTTTTAGTTTGACCTCAAAAACTATGAAACAATTCTGGCTTTTCTCAGTTTTGCAGTAATGAGCAGAATAAATGGTTATGATAGCACAATCTGATGTTGCACAGCAAATTTTCATGCGACCTAGATACATCTTGCAAGCAGCTTTTGAATGCAGTTCTTGCATAGTGCAGATCCTAGCAATGATAAGCAGTTGAGGCAGAAAATCAATACCATTTCCGTTTTAGTTTGACCTCAAAAACTATGAAACAATTCTTTCTTTTCTCAGTTTTGCAGTAATGAACAGAATAAATGGCTATGATAGCACAATCTGATGTTGCACAGCAAATTTTCATGCGACCCAGATACGTCTTGCAAGCAGCTTTTGAATGCAGTTCTTGCATAGTGCAGATCCTAGCAATGATAAGCAGTTGAGGCAGAAAATCAATTCCATTTCCGTTTTAGTTTGACCTCAAAAACTATGAAACAATTCTTGCTTTTCTCAGTTTTGCAGTAATGAACAGAATAAATGGTTATGATAGCACAATCTGATGTTGCACAGCAAATTTTCATGCGACCTAGATACATCTTGCAAGCAGCTTTTGAATGCAGTTCTTGCATAGTGCAGATCCTAGCAATGATAAGCCGTTGAGCCGGAAAATCAATTCCATTTCCGTTTTAGTTTGACCTCAAATACTATGAAACAATTCTTCCTTTTCTCAGTTTTGCAGTAATGAACAGAAGAAATGGTTATGATAGCACAATCTGATGTTGCACAGCAAATTTTCATGCGACCTAGATACATCTTGCAAGCAGCTTTTGAATGCAGTTCTTGCATAGTGCAGATCCTAGCAATGGTAAGCAGTTGAGGCAGGAAATCAATTTCATTTCCGTTTTAGTTTGATCTCAAAAACTATGAAACAATTCTTTCTTTTCTCAGTTTTGCAGTAATGAACAGAATAAATGGCTATGATAGCACAATTGATGTTGCACAGTAAATTTTCATGCGACCTAGATACATCTTGCAAGCAGCTTTTGAATGCAGTTCTTGCATAGTGCAGATCCTAGCAATGATAAGCAGTTGAGGCAGAAAATCAATTCCATTTCCATTTTAGTTTGACCTCAAAAACTATGAAACAATTCTTTCTTTTCTCAGTTTTGCAGTAATGAACAGAATAAATGGCTATGATAGAACAATCTGATGTTGCACAGCAAATTTTCATGCGACCTAGATACATCTTGCAAGCAGCTTTTGAATGCAGTTCTTGCATAGTGCAGATCCTAGCAATGATAAGCAGTTGAGGCAGAAAATCAATTCCATTTCCATTTTAGTTTGACCTCAAAAACTATGAAACAATTCTTTTTTTTCTCAGTTTTGCAGTAATGAACAGAATAAATGGCTATGATAGCACAATCTGATGTTGCACAGCAAATTTTCATGCGACCTAGATACATCTTGCAAGCAGCTTTTGAATGCAGTTCTTGCATAGTGCAGATGCTAGCAATGATAAGCAGTTGAGGCAGAAAATCAATTCCATTTCCGTTTTAGTTTGACCTCAAAAACTATGAAAAATTCTTGCTTTTCTCAGTTTTGCAGTAATCAACAGAATAAATGGCTATGATAGCACAATCTGATGTTGCACAGCAAATTTTCATGCGACCTAGATACATCTTGCAAGCAGGTTTTGAATGCAGTTCTTGCATAGTGCAGATCCTTGCAATGATAAGCAGTTGAGACAGAAAATCAATTCCATTTTCATTTTAATTTGACCTCAAAAACTATGAAACAATTCTTTCTTTTCTCAGTTTTGCAGTATGAACAGAATAAATGGCTATGATAGCACAATCAGATGTTGCACAGCAAATTTTCATGCGACCTAGATATATCTTACAAGCAGCTTTTGAATGCAGTTCTTGCATAGTGCAGATCCTAGCAATGATAAGCAGTTGAGGCAGAAAATCAATACCCTTTCCGTTTTAGTTTGACCTCAAAAACTATGAAACAATTCTTTCTTTTATAAATAATAAACCTTTATTTCCATCAGGGGCTATACAGATGGAGGGCTACGGAAAAAAAGCTGCCACTTGGCGGCTTGACGAGTCCTCAGCCCCTCTCAGTTTTGCAGTAATGAACAGTATAAATGGCTATGATAGCACAATCCGATGTTGCACAGCAAATTTTCATGCGACCTAGATACGTCTTGCAAGCAGCTTTTGAATGCAGTTCTTGCATAGTGCAGATCCTAGCAATGATAAGCAGTTCAGGCAGAAAATCAATTCCATTTCCGTTTTAGTTTGACCTCAAAAACTTTGAAACAATTCTTGCTTTTCTCAGTTTTGCAGTAATGAACATTATAAATGGTTATGATAGCACAATCTGATGTTGCACAGCAAATTTTCATGCGACCTAGATACATCTTGCAAGCAGCTTTTGAATGCAGTTCTTGCATAGTGCAGATCCTAGCAATTATAAGCAGTTGAAATCAATTCCATTTCCGTTTTAGTTTGACCTCAAGAACTATGAAACAATTCTTGCTTTTCTCAGTTTTGCAGTAATGAGCAGAATAAATGGTTATGATAGCACAATCTGATGTTGCACAGCAAATTTTCATGCGACCTAGACACATCTTGCAAGGAGCTTTTGATTGCAGTTCTTGCATAGTGCAGATCCTAGCAATGATAAGCAGTTGAGGCAGAAAATCAATTCCATTTCCGTTTTAGTTTGACCTCAAAAACTATGAAACAATTCTTCTTTTTCTCAGTTTTGCAGTAATGAACAGAATAAATGGCTATGATAGAACAATCTGATGTTGCACAGCAAATTTTCATGCGACCTAGATACATCTGCAAGCAGCTTTTGAATGCAGTTCTTGCATAGTGCAGATCCTAGCAATGATAAGCAGTTGAGGCAGAAAATCAATTCCATTTCCATTTTAGTTTGACCTCAAAAACTATGAAACAATTCTTTCTTTTCTCAGTTTTGCAGTAATGAACAGAATAAATGGCTATGATAGCACAATCTGATGTTGCACAGCAAATTTTCATGCGACCTAGATACATCTTGCAAGCAGCTTTTGAATGCAGTTCTTGCATAGTGCAGATCCTAGCAATGATAAGCAGTTGAGGCAGAAAAATCAATTCCATTTCCATTTTAGTTTGACCTCAAAAACTATGAAACAATTCTTTCTTTTCTCAGTTTGCAGTAATGAACAGAATAAATGCTATGATAGAACAATCTGATGTTGCACAGCAAATTTTCATGCGACCTAGATACATCTTGCAAGCAGCTTTTGAATGCAGTTCTTGCATAGTGCAGATCCTAGCAATGATAAGCAGTTGAGGCAGAAAATCAATTCCATTTCCGTTTTAGTTTGACCTCAAAAACTATGAAATTCTTTCTTTTCTCAGTTTTGCAGTAATGAACAGAATAAATGGCTATGATAGCACAATCTGATGTTGCACAGCAAATTTTCATGCGGCCTTGATACATCTTGCAAGCAGCTTTTGAATGCAGTTCTTGCATAGTGCAGATCCTAGCAATGATAAGCAGTTGAGGCAGAAAATCAATTACATTCCCGTTTTAATTTGACCTCAAAAACTATAAAACAATTCTTGCTTTTCTCAGTTTTGCAGTAATGAACAGAATAAATGGTTATGATAGCACAATCTGATGTTGCACGGCAAATTTTCATGCGACCTAGATACATCTTGCAAGCAGCTTTTGAATGCAGTTCTTGCATAGTGCAGATCCTAGCAATGATAAGCAGTTGAGGCAGAAAATCAATTCCATTTCCGTTTTAGTTTGACCTCAAAAACTATGAAACAATTCTTGCTTTTCTCAGTTTTGCAGTAATGAACAGAATAAATGGTTATGATAGCACAATCTGATGTTGCACAGCAAATTTTCATGCGACCTAGACACATCTTGCAAGCAGCTTTTGAATGCAGTTCTTGCATAGTGCAGATCCTAGCAATGGTAAGCAGTTGAGGCAGAAAATCAATTCCATTTCCGTTTTAGTTTGACCTCAAAAACTATGAAAAATTCTTGCTTTTCTCAGTTTTGCAGTAATCAACAGAATAAATGGCTATGATAGCACAATCTGATGTTGCACAGCAAATTTTCATGCGACCTAGATACATCTTGCAAGCAGGTTTTGAATGCAGTTCTTGCATAGTGCAGATCCTTGCAATGATAAGCAGTTGAGACAGAAAATCAATTCCATTTTCATTTTAATTTGACCTCAAAAACTATGAAACAATTCTTTCTTTTCTCAGTTTTGCAGTATGAACAGAATAAATGGCTATGATAGCACAATCAGATGTTGCACAGCAAATTTTCATGCGACCTAGATACATCTTACAAGCAGCTTTTGAATGCAGTTCTTGCATAGTGCAGATCCTAGCAATGATAAGCAGTTGAGGCAGAAAATCAATACCCTTTCCGTTTTAGTTTGACCTCAAAAACTATGAAACAATTCTTTCTTTTAAAAATAATAAACCTTTATTTCCATCAGGGGCTATACAGATGGAGGGCTACGGAAAAAAAGCTGCCACTTGGCGGCTTGACGAGTCCTCAGCCCCTCTCAGTTTTGCAGTAATGAACAGTATAAATGGCTATGATAGCACAATCTGATGTTGCACAGCAAATTTTCATGCGACCTAGATACGTCTTGCAAGCAGCTTTTGAATGCAGTTCTTGCATAGTGCAGATCCTAGCAATGATAAGCAGTTCAGGCAGAAAATCAATTCCATTTCCGTTTTAGTTTGACCTCAAAAACTTTGAAACAATTCTTGCTTTTCTCAGTTTTGCAGTAATGAACATTATAAATGGTTATGATAGCACAATCTGATGTTGCACAGCAAATTTTCATGCGACCTAGATACATCTTGCAAGCAGCTTTTGAATGCAGTTCTTGCATAGTGCAGATCCTAGCAATTATAAGCAGTTGAAATCAATTCCATTTCCGTTTTAGTTTGACCTCAAGAACTATGAAACAATTCTTGCTTTTCTCAGTTTTGCAGTAATGAGCAGAATAAATGGTTATGATAGCACAATCTGATGTTGCACAGCAAATTTTCATGCGACCTAGACACATCTTGCAAGGAGCTTTTGATTGCAGTTCTTGCATAGTGCAGATCCTAGCAATGATAAGCAGTTGAGGCAGAAAATCAATTCCATTTCCGTTTTAGTTTGACCTCAAAAACTATGAAACAATTCTTCTTTTTCTCAGTTTTGCAGTAATGAACAGAATATATGGTTATGATAGCACAATCTGATGTTGCACAGCAAATTTTCATGCGGCCTTGATACATCTTGCAAGCAGCTTTTGAATGCAGTTCTTGCATAGTGCAGATCCTAGCAACGATAAGCAGTTGAGGCAGAAAATCAATTCCATTCCCGTTTTAGTTTGATCTCAAAAACTATGAAACAATTCTTTCTTTTCTCAGTTTTGCAGTAATGAACAGAATAAATGGCTATGACAGCACAATTGATGTTGCACAGTAAATTTTCATGCGACCTAGATACATCTTGCAAGCAGCTTTTGAATGCAGTTCTTGCATAGTGCAGATCCTAGCAATGATAAGCAGTTGAGGCAGAAAATCAATTCCATTTCCATTTTAGTTTGACCTCAAAAACTATGAAACAATTCTTTCTTTTCTCAGTTTTGCAGTAATGAACAGAATAAATGGCTATGATAGAACAATCTGATGTTGCACAGCAAATTTTCATGCGACCTAGATACATCTTGCAAGCAGCTTTTGAATGCAGTTCTTGCATAGTGCAGATCCTAGCAGTGATAAGCAGTTGAGGCAGAAAATCAATTCCATTTCCGTTTTAGTTTGACCTCAAAAACTATGAAACAATTCTTGCTTTTCTCAGTTTTGCAGTAATGAACAGAATAAATGGTTATGATAGCACAATCTGATGTTGCACGGCAAATTTTCATGCGACCTAGATACATCTTGCAAGCAGCTTTTGAATGCAGTTCTTGCATAGTGCTGATCCTAGCAATGATAAGCAGTTGAGGCAGAAAATCAATTCCATTTCCGTTTTAGTTTGACCTCAAAAACTATGAAACAATTCTTTCTTTTCTCAGTTTTGCAGTAATGAACAGAATAAATGGCTATGATAGCACAATCAGATGTTGCACAGCAAATTTTCATGCGACCTAGATACATCTTGCAAGCAGCTTTTGAATGCAGTTCTTGCATAGTGCAGATCCTAGCAATGATAAGCAGTTGAGGCAGAAAATCAATACCCTTTCCGTATTAGTTTGACCTCAAAAACTATGAAACAATCTTTCTTTTATAAATAATAAACCTTTATTTCCATCAGGGGCTATACAGATGGAGGGCTACGGAAAAAAAGCTGCCACTTGGCGGCTTGACGAGTCCTCAGCCCCTCTCAGTTTTGCAGTAATGAACAGTATAAATGGCTATGATAGCACAATCTGATGTTGCACAGCAAATTTTCATGCGACCTAGATACGTCTTGCAAGCAGCTTTTGAATGCAGTTCTTGCATAGTGCAGATCCTAGCAATGATAAGCAGTTCAGGCAGAAAATCAATTCCATTTCCGTTTTAGTTTGACCTCAAAAACTTTGAAACAATTCTTGCTTTTCTCAGTTTTGCAGTAATGAACATTATAAATGGTTATGATAGCACAATCTGATGTTGCACAGCAAATTTTCATGCGACCTAGATGCATCTTGCAAGCAGCTTTTGAATGCAGTTCTTGCATAGTGCAGATCCTAGCAATTATAAGCAGTTGAAATCAATTCCATTTCCGTTTTAGTTTGACCTCAAGAACTATGAAACAATTCTTGCTTTTCTCAGTTTTGCAGTAATGAGCAGAATAAATGGTTATGATAGCACAATCTGATGTTGCACAGCAAATTTTCATGCGACCTAGACACATCTTGCAAGGAGCTTTTGATTGCAGTTCTTGCATAGTGCAGATCCTAGCAATGATAAGCAGTTGAGGCAGAAAATCAATTCCATTTCCGTTTTAGTTTGACCTCAAAAACTATGAAACAATTCTTCTTTTTCTCAGTTTTGCAGTAATGAACAGAATATATGGTTATGATAGCACAATCTGATGTTGCACAGCAAATTTTCATGCGGCCTTGATACATCTTGCAAGCAGCTTTTGAATGCAGTTCTTGCATAGTGCAGATCCTAGCAACGATAAGCAGTTGAGGCAGAAAATCAATTCCATTCCCGTTTTAGTTTGACCTCTAAAACTGTGAAACAATTCTTGCTTTTCTCAGTTTTGCAGTAATGAACAGAATAAATGGTTATGATAGCACAATCTGATGTGTCACGGCAAATTTTCATGCGACCTATATACATCTTGCAAGCAGCTTTTGAATGCAGTTGTTGCATAGTGCAGATCCTAGCAATGATAAGCAGTTGAGGCAGAAAATCAATTCCATTTCCGTTTTAGTTTGACCTCAAAAACTATGGAACAATTCTTGCTTTTCTCAGTTTTGCAGTAATGAACAGAATAAATGGTTATGATAGCACAATCTGATGTTGCACAGCAAATTTTCATGCGACCTAGCATGCGATCTTGCAAGCAGCTTTTGAATGCAGTTCTTGCACAGTGCAGATCCTAGCAATGGTAAGCAGTTGAGGCAGAAAATCAATTTCATTTCCGTTTTAGTTTGACCTCAAAAACTATGAAACAATTCTTGCTTTTCTCAGTTTTGCAGTAATGAACAGAATAAATGGCTATGATAGCACAATCTGATGTTGCACAGCAAATTTTCATGCGACCTAGATACATCTTGCAAGCAGCTTTTGAATGCAGTTCTTGCATAGTGCAGATCCTAGCAATGGTAAGCAGTTGAGGCAGAAAATCAATTCCATTTCCGTTTTAGTTTGACCTCAAAAACTATGAAACAATTCTTGCTTTTCTCAGTTTTGCAGTAATCAACAGAATAAATGGCTATGATAGCACAATCTGATGTTGCACAGCAAATTTTCATGCGACCTAGATACATCTTGCAAGCAGCTTTTGAACGCAGTTCTTGCATAGTGCAGATCCTAGCAATGATAAGCAGTTGAGGCAGGAAATCAATTCCATTTCCGTTTTAGTTTGACCTCAAAAACTATGAAACAATTCTTTCTTTTCTCAGTTTTGCAGTAATGAACAGAATATATGGTTATGATAGCACAATCTGATGTTGCACAGCAAATTTTCATGCGGCCTTAATACATCTTGCAAGCAGCTTTTGAATGCAGTTCTTGCATAGTGCAGATCCTAGCAACGATAAGCAGTTGAGGCAGAAAATCAATTCCATTCCCGTTTTAGTTTGATCTCAAAAACTATGAAACAATTCTTTCTTTTCTCAGTTTTGCAGTAATGAACAGAATAAATGGCTATGACAGCACAATTGATGTTGCACAGTAAATTTTCATGCGACCTAGATACATCTTGCAAGCAGCTTTTGAATGCAGTTCTTGCATAGTGCAGATCCTAGCAATGATAAGCAGTTGAGGCAGAAAATCAATTCCATTTCCATTTTAGTTTGACCTCAAAAACTATGAAACAATTCTTTCTTTTCTCAGTTTTGCAGTAATGAACAGAATAAATGGCTATGATAGAACAATCTGATGTTGCACAGCAAATTTTCATGCGACCTAGATACATCTTGCAAGCAGCTTTTGAATGCAGTTCTTGCATAGTGCAGATCCTAGCAATGATAAGCAGTTGAGGCAGAAAATCAATTCCATTTCCGTTTTAGTTTGACCTCAAAAACTATGAAATTCTTTCTTTTCTCAGTTTTGCAGTAATGAACAGAATAAATGGCTATGATAGCACAATCTGATGTTGCACAGCAAATTTTCATGCGGCCTTGATACATCTTGCAAGCAGCTTTTGAATGCAGTTCTTGCATAGTGCAGATCCTAGCAACGATAAGCAGTTGAGGCAGAAAATCAATTTCATTCCCGTTTTAATTTGACCTCAAAAACTATAAAACAATTCTTGCTTTTCTCAGTTTTGCAGTAATGAACAGAATAAATGGTTATGATAGCACAATCTGATGTTGCACGGCAAATTTTCATGCGACCTAGATACATCTTGCAAGCAGCTTTTGAATGCAGTTCTTGCATAGTGCAGATCCTAGCAATGATAAGCAGTTGAGGCAGAAAATCAATTCCATTTCCGTTTTAGTTTGACCTCAAAAACTATGAAACAATTCTTGCTTTTCTCAGTTTTGCAGTAATGAACAGAATAAATGGTTATGATAGCACAATCTGATGTTGCACAGCAAATTTTCATGCGACCTAGATACATCTTGCAAGCAGCTTTTGAATGCAGTTCTTGCATAGTGCAGATCCTAGCAATGGTAAGCAGTTGAGGCAGAAAATCAATTCCATTTCCGTTTTAGTTTGACCTCAAAAACTATGAAAAATTCTTGCTTTTCTCAGTTTTGCAGTAATCAACAGAATAAATGGCTATGATAGCACAATCTGATGTTGCACAGCAAATTTTCATGCGACCTAGATACATCTTGCAAGCAGGTTTTGAATGCAGTTCTTGCATAGTGCAGATCCTTGCAATGATAAGCAGTTGAGACAGAAAATCAATTCCATTTTCATTTTAATTTGACCTCAAAAACTATGAAACAATTCTTTCTTTTCTCAGTTTTGCAGTAATGAACAGAATAAATGGCTATGATAGCACAATCAGATGTTGCACAGCAAATTTTCATGCGACCTAGATACATCTTGCAAGCAGCTTTTGAATGCAGTTCTTGCATAGTGCAGATCCTAGCAATGATAAGCAGTTGAGGCAGAAAATCAATACCCTTTCCATTTTAGTTTGACCTCAAAAACTATGAAACAATTCTTTCTTTTATAAATAATAAACCTTTATTTCCATCAGGGGCTATACAGATGGAGGGCTACGGAAAAAAAGCTGCCACTTGGCGGCTTGACGAGTCCTCAGCCCCTCTCAGTTTTGCAGTAATGAACAGTATAAATGGCTATGATAGCACAATCTGATGTTGCACAGCAAATTTTCATGCGACCTAGATACGTCTTGCAAGCAGCTTTTGAATGCAGTTCTTGCATAGTGCAGATCCTAGCAATGATAAGCAGTTCAGGCAGAAAATCAATTCCATTTCCGTTTTAGTTTGACCTCAAAAACTTTGAAACAATTCTTGCTTTTCTCAGTTTTGCAGTAATGAACATTATAAATGGTTATGATAGCACAATCTGATGTTGCACAGCAAATTTTCATGCGACCTAGATACATCTTGCAAGCAGCTTTTGAATGCAGTTCTTGCATAGTGCAGATCCTAGCAATTATAAGCAGTTGAAATCAATTCCATTTCCGTTTTAGTTTGACCTCAAGAACTATGAAACAATTCTTGCTTTTCTCAGTTTTGCAGTAATGAGCAGAATAAATGGTTATGATAGCACAATCTGATGTTGCACAGCAAATTTTCATGCGACCTAGACACATCTTGCAAGGAGCTTTTGATTGCAGTTCTTGCATAGTGCAGATCCTAGCAATGATAAGCAGTTGAGGCAGAAAATCAATTAAATTTCCGTTTTAGTTTGACCTCGAAAACTATGAAAAAATTCTTCTTTTTCTCAGTTTTGCAGTAATGAACAGAATATATGGTTATGATAGCACAATCTGATGTTGCACAGCAAATTTTCATGCGGCCTTGATACATCTTGCAAGCAGCTTTTGAATGCAGTTCTTGCATAGTGCAGATCCTAGCAACGATAAGCAGTTGAGGCAGAAAATCAATTCCATTCCCGTTTTAGTTTGACCTCAAAAACTATGAAACAATTCTTGCTTTTCTCAGTTTTGCAGTAATGAACAGAATAAATGGTTATGATAGCACAATCTGATGTGTCACGGCAAATTTTCATGCGACCTATATACATCTTGCAAGCAGCTTTTGAATGCAGTTGTTGCATAGTGCAGATCCTAGCAATGATAAGCAGTTGAGGCAGAAAATCAATTCCATTTCCGTTTTAGTTTGACCTCAAAAACTATGAAACAATTCTTGCTTTTCTCAGTTTTGCAGTAATGAACAGAATAAATGGTTATGATAGCACAATCTGATGTTGCACAGCAAATTTTCATGCGACCTAGCATGCGATCTTGCAAGCAGCTTTTGAATGCAGTTCTTGCATAGTGCAGATCCTAGCAATGGTAAGCAGTTGAGGCAGAAAATCAATTTCATTTCCGTTTTAGTTTGACCTCAAAAACTATGAAACAATTCTTGCTTTTCTCAGTTTTGCAGTAATGAACAGAATAAATGGCTATGATAGCACAATCTGATGTTGCACAGCAAATTTTCATGCGACCTAGATACATCTTGCAAGCAGCTTTTGAATGCAGTTCTTGCATAGTGCAGATCCTAGCAATGGTAAGCAGTTGAGGCAGAAAATCAATTCCATTTCCGTTTTAGTTTGACCTCAAAATCTATGAAACAATTCTTGCTTTTCTAAGTTTTGCAGTAATCAACAGAATAAATGGCTATGATAGCACAATCTGATGTTGCACAGCAAATTTTCATGCGACCTAGATACATCTTGCAAGCAGCTTTTGAATGCAGTTCTTGCATAGTGCAGATCCTAGCAATGATAAGCAGTTGAGGCAGGAAATCAATTCCATTTCCGTTTTAGTTTGACCTCAAAAACTATGAAACAATTCTTTCTTTTCTCAGTTTTGCAGTAATGAACAGAATAAATGGCTATGATAGCACAATCTGATGTTGCACAGCAAATTTTCATGCGACCTAGATACATCTTGCAAGCAGCTTTTGAATGCAGTTCTTGCATAGTGCAGATCCTAGCAATGGTAAGCTGTTGAGGCAGAAAATCAATCCCCTTTCCGTTTTAGTTTGACCTCAAAAACTATGAAACAATTCTTGCTTTTCTCAGTTTTGCAGTAATGAACAGAAAAAAATGGTTATGGTAGCACAATCTGATGTTGCACAGCAAATTTTCATGCGACCTAGATACATCTTGCAAGCAGCTTTTGAATGCAGTTCTTGCATAGTGCAGATCCTAGCAATGATAAGCAGTTGAGGCAGAAAATCAATTCCATTTCCATTTTAGTTTGACCTCAAAAACTATGAAACAATTCTTTTTTTTCTCAGTTTTGCAGTAATGAACAGAATAAATGGCTATGATAGCACAATCTGATGTTGCACAGCAAATTTTCATGCGACCTAGATACATCTTGCAAGCAGCTTTTGAATGCAGTTCTTGCATAGTGCAGATGCTAGCAATGATAAGCAGTTGAGGCAGGAAATCAATTTCATTTCCGTTTTAGTTTGATCTCAAAAACTATGAAACAATTCTTTCTTTTCTCAGTTTTGCAGTAATGAACAGAATAAATGGCTATGATAGCACAATTGATGTTGCACAGTAAATTTTCATGCGACCTAGATACATCTTGCATGCAGCTTTTGAATGCAGTTCTTGCATAGTGCAGATCCTAGCAATGATAAGCAGTTGAGGCAGAAAATCAATTCCATTTCCGTTTTAGTTTGACCTCAAAAACTATGAAATTCTTTCTTTTCTCAGTTTTGCAGTAATGAACAGAATAAATGGCTATGATAGCACAATCTGATGTTGCACAGCAAATTTTCATGCGACCGAGATAAATCTTGCAAGCAGCTTTTGAATGCAGTTCTTGCATAATGCAGATCCTAGCAATTATAAGCAGTTGAAATCAATTCCATTTCCGTTTTAGTTCGACCTCAAAAACTATGAAACAATTCTTGCTTTTCTCAGTTTTGCAGTAATGAGCAGAATAAATGGTTATGATAGCACAATCTGATGTTGCACAGCAAATTTTCATGCGACCTAGACACATCTTGCAAGGAGCTTTTGAATGCAGTTCTTGCATAGTGCAGATCCTAGCAATGATAAGCAGTTGAGGCAGAAAATCAATTCCATTTCCGTTTTAGTTTGACCTCAAAAACTATGAAACAATTCTTGTTTTTCGCAGTTTTGCATTAATGAACAGAATATATGGTTATGATTGCACAATCTGATGTTGCACAGCAAATTTTCATGTGGCCTTGATACATCTTGCAAGCAGCTTTTGAATGCAGTTCTTGCATAGTGCAGATCCTAGCAACGATAAGCAGTTGAGGCAGAAAATCAATTCCATTCCCGTTTTAATTTGACCTCAAAAACTATGAAACAATTCTTGCTTTTCTCAGTTTTGCAGTAATGAACAGAATAAATGGTTATGATAGCACAATCTGATGTTGCACGGCAAATTTTCATGCGACCTAGATACATCTTGCATGCAGCATTTGAATGCAGTTCTTGCATAGTGCAGATCCTAGCAATGATAAGCAGTTGAGGCAGAAAATCAATTCCATTTCCGTTTTAGTTTGACCTCAAAAACTATGAAACAATTTTTGCTTTTCTCAGTTTTGCAGTAATGAACAGAATAAATGGTTATGATAGCACAATCTGATGTTGCACAGCAAATTTTCATGCGACCTAGATGCATCTTGCAAGCAGCTTTTGAATGCAGTTCTTGCATAGTGCAGATCCTAGCAATGATAAGCAGTTGAGGCAGGAAATCAATTCCATTTCCGTTTTAGTTTGACCTCAAAAACTATGAAACAATTCTTTCTTTTCTCAGTTTTGCAGTAATGAACAGAATAAATGGCTATGATAGCACAATCTGATGTTGCACAGCAAATTTTCATGCGACCTAGATACATCTTGCAAGCAGCTTTTGAATGCAGTTCTTGCATAGTGCAGATCCTAGCAATGGTAAGCAGTTGAGGCAGAAAATCAATCCCCTTTCCGTTTTAGTTTGACCTCAAAAACTATGAAACAATTCTTGCTTTTCTCAGTTTTGCAGTAATGAACAGAAAAAATGGTTATGGTAGCACAATCTGATGTTGCACAGCAAATTTTCATGCGACCTAGATACATCTTGCAAGCAGCTTTTGAATGCAGTTCTTGCATAGTGCAGATCCTAGCAATGATAAGCAGTTGAGGCAGAAAATCAATTGCATTTCCATTTTAGTTTGACCTCAAAAACTATGAAACAATTCTTTTTTTTCTCAGTTTTGCAGTAATGAACAGAATAAATGGCTATGATAGCACAATCTGATGTTGCACAGCAAATTTTCATGCGACCTAGATACATCTTGCAAGCAGCTTTTGAATGCAGTTCTTGCATAGTGCAGATCCTAGCAATGATAAGCAGTTGAGGCAGAAAATCAATACCATTTCCGTTTTAGTTTGACCTCAAAAACTATGAAACAATTCTTTCTTTTCTCAGTTTTGCAGTAATGAACAGAATAAATGGCTATGATAGCACAATCTGATGTTGCACAGCAAATTTTCATGCGACCTAGATACGTCTTGCGAGCAGCTTTTGAATGCAGTTCTTGCATAGTGCAGATCCTAGCAATGATAAGCAGTTGAGGCAGAAAATCAATTCCATTTCCGTTTTAGTTTGACCTCAAAAACTCTGAAACAATTCTTGCTTTTCTCAGTTTTGCAGTAATGAACAGAATAAATGGTTATGATAGCACAATCTGATGTTGCACATAAATTTTCATGCGACCTAGATACATCTTGCAAGCAGCTTTTGAATGCAGTTCTTGCATAGTGCAGATGCTAGCAATGATAAGCAGTTGAGGCAGGAAATCAATTTCATTTCCGTTTTAGTTTGATCTCAAAAACTATGAAACAATTCTTTCTTTTCTCAGTTTTGCAGTAATGAACAGAATAAATGGCTATGATAGAACAATCTGATGTTGCACAGCAAATTTTCATGCGACCTAGATACATCTTGCAAGCAGCTTTTGAATGCAGTTCTTGCATAGTGCAGATCCTAGCAATGATAAGCAGTTGAGGCAGGAAATCAATTCCATTTCCGTTTTAGTTTGACCTCAAAAACTATGAAACAATTCTTTATTTTCTCAGTTTTGCAGTAATGAACAGAATAAATGGCTATGATAGCACAATCTGATGTTGCACAGCAAATTTTCATGCGACCTAGATACATCTTGCAAGCAGCTTTTGAATGCAGTTCTTGCATAGTGCAGATCCTAGCAATGATAAGCAGTTGAAGCAGAAAATCAATTCCATTTCCGTTTTAGTTTGACCTCAAAAACTATGAAACAATTCTTGCTTTTCTCAGTTTTGCAGTAATGAACAGAATAAATGGTTATGATAGCACAATCTGATGTTGCACAGCAAATTTTCATGCGACCTAGCATGCGATCTTGCAAGCAGCTTTTGAATGCAGTTCTTGCATAGTGCAGATCCTAGCAATGGTAAGCAATTTTAGGCAGAAAATCAATTTCATTTCCGTTTTAGTTTGACCTCAAAAACTATGAAACAATTCTTTCTTTTCTCAGTTTTGCACTAATGAACAGAATAAATGGCTATGATAGCACAATCAGATGTTGCACGGCAAATTTTCATGCGACCTATATACATCTTGCAAGCAGCTTTTGAATGCAGTTCTTGCATAGTGCAGATCCTAGCAATGATAAGCAGTTGAGGCAGAAAATCAATTCCATTTCTGTTTTAGTTTGACCTCAAAAACTATGAAACAATTCTTGCTTTTCTCAGTTTTGCAGTAATGAACAGAATAAATGGTTATGATAGCACAATCTGATGTTGCACAGCAAATTTTCATGCGACCTAGCATGCGATCTTGCAAGCAGCTTTTGAATGCAGTTCTTGCATAGTGCAAATCCTAGCAATGGTAAGCAGTTGAGGCAGAAAATCAATTCCATTTCCATTTTAATTTGACCTCAAAAACTATGAAACAATTCTTGCTTTTCTCAGTTTTGCACTAATGAACAGAATAAATGGCTATGATAGCACAATCAGATGTTGCACGGCAAATTTTTATGCGACCTATATACATCTTGCAAGCAGCTTTTGAATGCAGTTCTTGCATAGTGCAGATCCTAGCAATGATAAGCAGTTGAGGCAGAAAATCAATTCCATTTCTGTTTTAGTTTGACCTCAAAAACTATGAAACAATTCTTGCTTTTCTCAGTTTTGCAGTAATGAACAGAATAAATGGTTATGATAGCACAATCTGATGTTGCACAGCAAATTTTCATGCGACCTAGCATGCGATCTTGCAAGCAGCTTTTGAATGCAGTTCTTGCATAGTGCAAATCCTAGCAATGGTAAGCAGTTGAGGCAGAAAATCAATTTCATTTCCGTTTTAGTTTGACCTCAAAAACTATGAAACAATTCTTGCTTTTCTCAGCTTTGCAGTAATCAACAGAATAAATGGCTATGATAGCACAATCTGATGTTGCACAGCAAATTTTCATGCGACCTAGATACATCTTGCAAGCAGCTTTTGAATGCAGTTCTTGCATAGTGCAGATCCTAGCAATGATAAGCAGTTGAGGCAGAAAATCAATTCCATTTCCATTTTAATTTGACCTCAAAAACTATGAAACAATTCTTTCTTTTCCAGTTTTGCACTAATGAACAGAATAAATGGCTATGATAGCACAATCAGATGTTGCACGGCAAATTTTCATGCGACCTATATACATCTTGCAAGCAGCTTTTGAATGCAGTTCTTGCAAAGTGCAGATCCTAGCAATGATAAGCAGTTGAGGCAGAAAATCAATTCCATTTCTGTTTTAGTTTGACCTCAAAAACTATGAAACAATTCTTGCTTTTCTCAGTTTTGCAGTAATGAACAGAATAAATGGTTATGATAGCACAATCTGATGTTGCACAGCAAATTTTCATGCGACCTAGCATGCGATCTTGCAAGCAGCTTTTGAATGCAGTTCTTGCATAGTGCAAATCCTAGCAATGGTAAGCAGTCGAGGCAGAAAATCAATTCCATTTACGTTTTAGTTTGACCTCAAAAACTATGAAACAATTCTTGCTTTTCTCAGTTTTGCAGTAATCAACAGAATAAATGGCTATGATAGCACAATCTGATGTTGCACAGCAAATTTTCATGCGACCTAGATACATCTTGCAAGCAGCTTTTGAATGCAGTTCTTGCATAGTGCAGATCCTAGCAATGATAAGCAGTTGAGGAAGAAAATCAATTCCATTTCCATTTTAGTTTGACCTCAAAAACTATGAAATTCTTTCTTTTCTCAGTTTTGCAGTAATGAACAGAATAAATGGCTATGTAGCACAATCTGATGTTGCACAGCAAATTTTCATGCGATCTAGACACATCTTGCAAGGAGCTTTTGAATACAGTTCTTGCATAGTGCATATCCTAGCAATGATAAGCAGTTGAGGCAGAAAATCAATTCCATTTCCGTTTTAGTTTGACCTCAAAAACTATGAAACAATTCTTGTTTTTCGCAGTTTTGCAGTAATGAACAGAATATATGGTTATGATAGCGCAATCTGATGTTGCACAGCAAATTTTCATGCGACCTAGATACATCTTGGAAGCAGCTTTTGAATGCAGTTCGTACATAGTGCAGATCCTAGCAATGGTAAGCAGTTGAGGCAGAAAATCAATTCCATTTCCGTTTTAGTTTGACCTCAAAAACTATGAAAAATTCTTGCTTTTCTCAGTTTTGAAGTAATCAACAGAATAAATGGCTATAATAGCACAATCTGATGTTGCACAGCAAATTTTCATGCGACCTAAATACATCTTGCAAGCAGCTTTTGAATGCAGTTCTTGCATAGTGCAGATCCTTGCAATGATAAGCAGTTGAGACAGAAAATCAATTCCATTTTCATTTTAATTTGAAATCAAAAACTATGAAACAATTCTTTCTTTTCTCAGTTTTGCAGTAATGAACAGAATAAATGGCTATGATAGCACAATCAGATGTTGCACAGCAAATTTTCATGCGACCTAGATACATCTTGCAAGCAGCTTTTGAATGCAGTTCTTGCATAGTGCAGATCCTAGCAATGATAAACAGTTGAGGCAGAAAATCAATACCCTTTCCGTTTTAGTTTGACCTCAAAAACTATGAAACAATTCTTTCTTTTATAAATAATAAACCTTTATTTCCATCAGGGGCTATACAGATGGAGGGCTACGGAAAAAAAGCTGCCACTTGGCGGCTTGATGAGTCCTCAGCCCCTCTCAGTTTTGCAGTAATGAACAGTATAAATGGCTATGATAGCACAATCAGATGTTGCACGGCAAATTTTCATGCGACCTATATACATCTTGCAAGCAGCTTTTGAATGCAGTTCTTGCATAGTGCAGATCCTAGCAATGATAAGCAGTTGAGGCAGAAAATCAATTCCATTTCTGTTTTAGTTTGACCTCAAAAACTATGAAACAATTCTTGCTTTTCTCAGTTTTGCAGTAATGAACAGAATAAATGGTTATGATAGCACAATCTGATGTTTCACAGCAAATTTTCATGCGACCTAGCATGCGATCTTGCAAGCAGCTTTTGAATGCAGTTCTTGCATAGTGCAGATCCTAGCAATGGTAAGCAGTTGAGGCAGAAAATCAATTTCATTTCCGTTTTAGTTTGACCTCAAAAACTATGAAACAATTCTTGCTTTTCTCAGTTTTGCAGTAATCAACAGAATAAATGGCTATGATAGCACAATCTGATGTTGCACAGCAAATTTTCATGCGACCTAGATACATCTTGCAAGCAGCTTTTGAATGCAGTTCTTGCATAGTGCAGATCCTAGCAATGATAAGCAGTTGAGGCAGAAAATCAATTCCATTTCTGTTTTAGTTTGACCTCAAAAACTATGAAACAATTCTTGCTTTTCTCAGTTTTGCAGTAATGAACAGAATAAATGGTTATGATAGCACAATCTGATGTTGCACAGCAAATTTTCATGCGACCTAGCATGCGATCTTGCAAGCAGCTTTTGAATGCAGTTCTTGCATAGTGCAGATCCTAGCAATGGTAAGCAGTTGAGGCAGAAAATCAATTCCATTTCTGTTTTAGTTTGACCTCAAAAACTATGAAACAATTCTTGCTTTTCTCAGTTTTGCAGTAATGAACAGAATAAATGGTTATGATAGCACAATCTGATGTTGCACAGCAAATTTTCATGCGACCTAGCATGCGATCTTGCAAGCAGCTTTTGAATGCAGTTCTTGCATAGTGCAGATCCTAGCAATGGTAAGCAGTTGAGGCAGAAAATCAATTTCATTTCCGTTTTAGTTTGACCTCAAAAACTATGAAACAATTCTTGCTTTTCTCAGTTTTGCAGTAATGAGCAGAATAAATGGTTATGATAGCACAATCTGATGTTGCACAGCAAATTTTCATACGACCTAGACACATCTTGCAAGGAGCTTTTGAATACAGTTCTTGCATAGTGCAGATCCTAGCAATGATAAGCAGTTGAGGCAGAAAATTAATTCCATTTCCGTTTTAGTTTGACCTCAAAAACTATGAAACAATTCTTGTTTTTCGCAGTTTTGCAGTAATGAACAGAATATATGGTTATGATAGCGCAATCTGATGTTGCACAGCAAATTTTCATGCGACCTAGATACATCTTGGAAGCAGCTTTTGAATGCAGTTCGTGCATAGTGCAGATCCTAGCAATTGTAAGCAGTTGAGGCAGAAAATCAATTCCATTTCCGTTTTAGTTTGACCTCAAAAACTATGAAAAATTCTTGCTTTTCTCAGTTTTGCAGTAATCAACAGAATAAATGGCTATGATAGCACAATCTGATGTTGCACAGCAAATTTTCATGCGACCTAGATACATCTTGCAAGCAGCTTTTGAATGCAGTTCTTGCATAGTGCAGATCCTAGCAATGATAAACAGTTGAGGCAGAAAATCAATACCCTTTCCGTTTTAGTTTGACCTCAAAAACTATGAAACAATTCTTTCTTTTATAAATAATAAACCTTTATTTCCATCAGGGGCTACACAGATGGAGGGCTACGGAAAAAAAGCTGCCACTTGGCGGCTTGACGAGTCCTCAGCCCCTCTCAGTTTTGCAGTAATGAACAGTATAAATGGCTATGATAGCACAATCAGATGTTGCACGGCAAATTTTCATGCGACCTATATACATCTTGCAAGCAGCTTTTGAATGCAGTTCTTGCATAGTGCAGATCCTAGCAATGATAAGCAGTTGAGGCAGAAAATCAATTCCATTTCTGTTTTAGTTCGACCTCAAAAACTATGAAACAATTCTTGCTTTTCTCAGTTTTGCAGTAATGAACAGAATAAATGGTTATGATAGCACAATCTGATGTTGCACAGCAAATTTTCATGCGACCTAGCATGCGATCTTGCAAGCAGCTTTTGAATGCAGTTCTTGCATAGTGCAGATCCTAGCAATGGTAAGCAGTTGAGGCAGAAAATCAATTTCATTTCCGTTTTAGTTTGACCTCAAAAACTATGAAACAATTCTTGCTTTTCTCAGTTTTGCAGTAATCAACAGAATAAATGGCTATGATAGCACAATCTGATGTTGCACAGCAAATTTTCATGCGACCTAGATACATCTTGCAAGCAGCTTTTGAATGCAGTTCTTGCATAGTGCAGATCCTAGCAATGATAAACAGTTGAGGCAGAAAATCAATACCCTTTCCGTTTTAGTTTGACCTCAAAAACTATGAAACAATTCTTTCTTTTATAAATAATAAACCTTTATTTCCATCAGGGGCTACACAGATGGAGGGCTACGGAAAAAAAGCTGCCACTTGGCGGCTTGACGAGTCGTCAGCCCCTCTCAGTTTTGCAGTAATGAACAGTATAAATGGCTATGATAGCACAATCAGATGTTGCATGGCAAATTTTCATGCGACCTATATACATCTTGCAAGCAGCTTTTGAATGCAGTTCTTGCATAGTGCAGATCCTAGCAATGATAAGCAGTTGAGGCAGAAAATCAATTCCATTTCTGTTTTAGTTTGACCTCAAAAACTATGAAACAATTCTTGCTTTTCTCAGTTTTGCAGTAATGAACAGAATAAATGGTTATGATAGCACAATCTGATGTTGCACAGCAAATTTTCATGCGACCTAGCATGCGATCTTGCAAGCAGCTTTTGAATGCAGTTCTTGCATAGTGCAGATCCTAGCAATGGTAAGCAGTTGAGGCGGAAAATCAATTCCATTTACGTTTTAGTTTGACCTCAAAAACTATGAAACAATTCTTGCTTTTCTCAGTTTTGCAGTAATCAACAGAATAAATGGCTATGATAGCACAATCTGATGTTGCACAGCAAATTTTCATGCGACCTAGATACATCTTGCAAGCAGCTTTTGAATGCAGTTCTTGCATAGTGCAGATCCTAGCAATGATAAGCAGTTGAGGAAGAAAATCAATTCCATTTCCATTTTAGTTTGACCTCAAAAACTATGAAATTCTTTCTTTTCTCAGTTTTGCAGTAATGAACAGAATAAATGGCTATGATAGCACAATCTGATGTTGCACAGCAAATTTTCATGCGACCGAGATAAATTTTGCAAGCAGCTTTTGAATGCAGTTCTTGCATAATGCAGATCCTAGCAATTATAAGCAGTTGAAATCAATTCCATTTCCGTTTTAGTTCGACCTCAAAAACTATGAAACAATTCTTGCTTTTCTAAGTTTTGCAGTAATGAGCAGAATAAATGGTTATGATAGCACAATCTGATGTTGCACAGCAAATTTTCATGCGACCTAGACACATCTTGCAAGGAGCTTTTGAATACAGTTCTTGCATAGTGCAGATCCTAGCAATGATAAGCAGTTGAGGCAGAAAATCAATTCCATTTCCGTTTTAGTTTGACCTCAAAAACTATGAAAAATTCTTGCTTTTCTCAGTTTTGCAGTAATCAACAGAATAAATGGCTATGATAGCACAATCTGATGTTGCACAGCAAATTTTCATGCGACCTAGATACATCTTGCAAGCAGCTTTTGAATGCAGTTCTTGCATAGTGCAGATCCTTGCAATGATAAGCAGTTGAGACAGAAAATCAATTCCATTTTCATTTTAATTTGAAATCAAAAACTATGAAACAATTCTTTCTTTTCTCAGTTTTGCAGTAATGAACAGAATAAATGGCTATGATAGCACAATCAGATGTTGCACAGCAAATTTTCATGCGACCTAGATACATCTTGCAAGCAGATTTTGAATGCAGTTCTTGCATAGTGCAGATCCCAGCAATGATAAGCAGTTCAGGCAGAAAATCAATTTCATTTCCGTTTTAGTTTGACCTCAAAAACTTTGAAACAATTCTTGCTTTTCTCAGTTTTGCAGTAATGAACATTATAAATGGTTATGATAGCACAATCTGATGTTGCACAGCAAATTTTCATGCGACCTAGATACATCTTGCAAGCAGCTTTTGAATGCAGTTCTTGCATAGTGCAGATCCTAGCAATGATAAGCAGTTGAGGCAGAAAATCAATTCAATTTCCGTTTTAGTTTGACCTCAAAAACTATGAAATTCTTTCTTTTCTCAGTTTTGCAGTAATGAACAGAATAAATGGCTATGATAGCACAATCTGATGTTGCACAGCAAATTTTCATGCGACCGAGATAAATCTTGCAAGCAGCTTTTGAATGCAGTTCTTGCATAATGCAGATCCTAGCAATTATAAGCAGTTGAAATCAATTCCATTTCCGTTTTAGTTTGACCTCAAGAACTACGAAACAATTCTTGCTTTTCTCAGTTTTGCAGTAATGAGCAGAATAAATGGTTATGATAGCACAATCTGATGTTGCACAGCAAATTTTCATGCGACCTAGACACATCTTGCAAGGAGCTTTTGATTGCAGTTCTTGCATACTGCAGATCCTAGCAATGATAAGCAGTTGAGGCAGAAAATCAATTCCATTTCCGTTTTAGTTTGACCTCAAAAACTATGAAACAATTCTTCTTTTTCTCAGTTTTGCAGTAATGAACAGAATATATGGTTATGATAGCACAATCTGATGTTGCACAGCAAATTTTCATGCGGCCTTGATACATCTTGCAAGCAGCTTTTGAATGCAGTTCTTGCATAGTGCAGATCCTAGCAACGATAAGCAGTTGATGCAGAAAATCAATTCCATTCCCGTTTTAGTTTGACCTCAAAAACTATGAAACAATTCTTGCTTTTCTCAGTTTTGCAGTAATGAACAGAATAAATGGTTATGATAGCACAATCTGATGTTGCACGGCAAATTTTCATGCGAACTATATACATCTTGCAAGCAGCTTTTGAATGCAGTTCTTGCATAGTGCAGATCCTAGCAATGATAAGCAGTTGAGGCAGAAAATCAATTCCATTTCCGTTTTAGTTTGACCTCAAAAACTATGATACAATTCTTGCTTTTCTCACTTTTGCAGTAATGAACAGAATAAATGGTTATGATAGCACAATCTAATGTTGCACAGCAAATTTTCATGCGACCTAGCATGCGATCTTGCAAGCAGCTTTTGAATGCAGTTCTTGCATAGTGCAGATCCTAGCAATGGTAAGCAGTTGAGGCAGAAAATCAATTTCATTTCCGTTTTAGTTTGACCTCAAAAACTATGAAACAATTCTTGCTTTTCTCAGTTTTGCAGTAATTAACAGAATAAATGGCTATGATAGCACAATCTGATGTTGCACAGCAAATTTTCATGCGACCTAGATACATCTTGCAAGCAGCTTTTGAATGCAGTTCTTGCATAGTGCAGATCCTAGCAACGATAAGCAGTTGAGGCAGAAAATCAATTCCATTTCCGTTTTAGTTTGACCTCAAAAACTATGAAACAATTCTTGCTTTTCTCAGTTTTGCAGTAATGAACAGAATAAATGGTTATGATAGCACAATCTGATGTTGCACAGCAAATTTTCATGCGACCTAGATACATCTTCCAAGCAGCTTTTGAATGCAGTTCTTGCATAGTGCAGATCCTAGCAATGATAAGCAGTTGAGGCAGGAAATAAATTCCATTTCCGTTTTAGTTTGACCTCAAAAACTATGAAACAATTCTTTATTTTCTCAGTTTTGCAGTAATGAACAGAATAAATGGCTATGGTAGCACAATCTGATGTTGCACAGCAAATTTTCATGCGACCTAGATACATCTTGCAAGCAGCTTTTGAATGCAGTTCTTGCATAGTGCAGATCCTAGCAATGATAAGCAGTTGAGGCAGAAAATCAATTCCATTTCCATTTTAGTTTGACCTCAAAAACTATGAAACAATTCTTTTTTTTCTCAGTTTTGCAGTAATGAACAGAATAAATGGCTATGATAGCACAATCTGATGTTGCACAGCAAATTTTCATGCGACCTAGATACATCTTGCAAGCAGCTTTTGAATGCAGTTCTTGCATAGTGCAGATCCTAGCAATGATAAGCAGTTGAGGCAGAAAATCAATTCCATTTCCATTTTAGTTTGACCTCAAAAACTATGAAACAATTCTTTTCTCAGTTTTGCAGTAATGAACAGAATAAATGGCTATGATAGAACAATCTGATGTTGCACAGCAAATTTTCATGCGACCTAGATACATCTTGCAAGCAGCTTTTGAATGCAGTTCTTGCATAGTGCAGATCCTAGCAATGATAAGCAGTTGAGGCAGGAAATCAATTAAATTTCCGTTTTAGTTTGACCTCAAAAACTATGAAACAATTCTTTATTTTCTCAGTTTTGCAGTAATGAGCAGAATAAATGGCTATGATAGCACAATCTGATGTTGCACAGCAAATTTTCATGCGACCTAGATACATCTTGCAAGCAGCTTTTGAATGCAGTTCTTGCATAGTGCAGATCCTAGCAATGATAAGCAGTGGAGGCAGAAAATCAATTCCATTTCCGTTTTAGTTTGACCTCAAAAACTATGAAATTCTTTCTTTTCTCAGTTTTGCAGTAATGAACAGAATAAATGGCTATGATAGCACAATCTGATGTTGCACAGCAAATTTTCATGCGACCGAGATAAATCTTGCAAGCAGCTTTTGAATGCAGTTCTTGCATAATGCAGATCCTAGCAATTATAAGCAGTTGAAATCAATTCCATTTCCGTTTTAGTTCGACCTCAAAAACTATGAAACAATTCTTGCTTTTCTCAGTTTTGCAGTAATGAGCAGAATAAATGGCTATGATAGCACAATCTGATGTTGCACAGCAAATTTTCATGCGACCTAGACACATCTTGCAAGGAGCTTTTGAATGCAGTTCTTGCATAGTGCAGATCCTAGCAATGATAAGCAGTTGAGGCAGAAAATCAATTCCATTTCCGTTTTAGTTTGACCTCAAAAACTATGAAACAATTCTTTTTCTCAGTTTTGCAGTAATGAACAGAATATATGGTTATGATAGCACAATCTGATGTTGCACAGCAAATTTTCATGCGGCCTTGATACATCTTGCAAGCAGCTTTTGAATGCAGTTCTTGCATAGTGCAGATCCTAGCAACGATAAGCAGTTGAGGCAGAAAATCAATTCCATTCCCGTTTTAGTTTGACCTCAAAAACTATGAAACAATTCTTGCTTTTCTCAGTTTTGCAGTAATGAACAGAATAAATGGTTATGATAGCACAATCTGATGTTGCACGGCAAATTTTCATGCGACCTATATACATCTTGCAAGCAGCTTTTGAATGCAGTTCTTGCATAGTGCAGATCCTAGCAATGATAAGCAGTTGAGGCAGAAAATCTATTCCATTTCCGTTTTAGTTTGACCTCAAAAACTATGAAACAATTCTTGCTTTTCTCAGTTTTGCAGTAATGAACAGAATAAATGGTTATGATAGCACAATCTGATGTTGCACAGCAAATTTTCATGCGACCTAGCATGCGATCTTGCAAGCAGCTTTTGAATGCAGTTCTTGCATAGTGCAGATCCTAGCAAT
This sequence comes from Amblyomma maculatum, assembly GCF_055883805.1. Classification (NCBI taxonomy): domain Eukaryota; kingdom Metazoa; phylum Arthropoda; class Arachnida; order Ixodida; family Ixodidae; genus Amblyomma; species Amblyomma maculatum. The sequence continues at coordinate 27,169,439 of NC_139351.1, read as the reverse complement.
GGTAAGCAGTTGAGGCAAATAATCAATTTCATTTCCGTTTTAGTTTGACCTCAAAAACTATGAAACAATTCTTGCTTTTCTCAGTTTTGCAGTAATCAACAGAATAAATGGCTATGATAGCACAATCTGATGTTGCACAGCAAATTTTCATGCGACCTAGATACATCTTGCAAGCAGCTTTTGAATGCAGTTCTTGCATAGTGCAGATCCTAGCAATGATAAGCAGTTGAGGCAGAAAATCAATTCCATTTCCATTTTAATTTGACCTCAAAAACTATGAAACAATTCTTTCTTTTCTCAGTTTTGCACTAATGAACAGAATAAATGGCTATGATAGCACAATCAGATGTTGCACGGCAAATTTTCATGCGACCTATATACATCTTGCAAGCAGCTTTTGAATGCAGTTCTTGCATAGTGCAGATCCTAGCAATGATAAGCAGTTGAGGCAGAAAATCAATTCCATTTCTGTTTTAGTTTGACCTCAAAAACTATGAAACAATTCTTGCTTTTCTCAGTTTTGCAGTAATGAACAGAATAAATGGTTATGATAGCACAATCTGATGTTGCACAGCAAATTTTCATGCGACCTAGCATGCGATCTTGCAAGCAGCTTTTGAATGCAGTTCTTGCATAGTGCAGATCCTAGCAATGGTAAGCAGTTGAGGCAGAAAATCAATTCCATTTACGTTTTAGTTTGACCTCAAAAACTATGAAACAATTCTTGCTTTTCTCAGTTTTGCAGTAATCAACAGAATAAATGGCTATGATAGCACAATCTGATGTTGCACAGCAAATTTTCATGCGACCTAGATACATCTTGCAAGCAGCTTTTGAATACAGTTCTTGCATAGTGCAGATCCTAGCAATGATAAGCAGTTGAGGAAGAAAATCAATTCCATTTCCATTTTAGTTTGACCTCAAAAACTATGAAATTCTTTCTTTTCTCAGTTTTGCAGTAATGAACAGAATAAATGGCTATGATAGCACAATCTGATGTTGCACAGCAAATTTTCATGCGACCGAGATAAATCTTGCAAGCAGCTTTTGAATGCAGTTCTTGCATAATGCAGATCCTAGCAATTATAAGCAGTTGAGGCAGAAAATCAATTCCATTTCCGTTTTAGTTTGACCTCAAAAACTATGAAACAATTCTTCTTTTTCTCAGTTTTGCAGTAATGAACAGAATATATGGTTATGATAGCACAATCTGATGTTGCACAGCAAATTTTCATGCGGCCTTGATACATCTTGCAAGCAGCTTTTGAATGCAGTTCTTGCATAGTGCAGATCCTAGCAACGATAAGCAGTTGAGGCAGAAAATCAATTCCATTTCCGTTTTAGTTTGACCTCAAAAACTATGAAACAATTCTTGCTTTTCTCAGTTTTGCAGTAATGAACAGAATAAATGGTTATGATAGCACAATCTGATGTTGCACAGCAAATTTTCATGCGACCTAGATACATCTTGCAAGCAGCTTTTGAATGCAGTTCTTGCATAGTGCAGATCCTAGCAATGATAAGCAGTTGAGGCAGAAAATCTATTCCATTTCCGTTTTAGTTTGACCTCAAAAACTATGAAACAATTCTTGCTTTTCTCAGTTTTGCAGTAATGAACAGAATAAATGGTTATGATAGCACAATCTGATGTTGCACAGCAAATTTTCATGCGACCTAGCATGCGATCTTGCAAGCAGCTTTTGAATGCAGTTCTTGCATAGTGCAGATCCTAGCAATGGTAAGCAGTTGAGGCAAATAATCAATTTCATTTCCGTTTTAGTTTGACCTCAAAAACTATGAAACAATTCTTGTTTTTCGCAGTTTTGCAGTAATGAACAGAATATATGGTTATGATAGCGCAATCTGATGTTGCACAGCAAATTTTCATGCGACCTAGATACATCTTGGAAGCAGCTTTTGAATGCAGTTCGTGCATAGTGCAGATCCTAGCAATGGTAAGCAGTTGAGGCAGAAAATCAATTCCATTTCCGTTTTAGTTTGACCTCAAAAACTATGAAATTCTTTCTTTTCTCAGTTTTGCAGTAATGAACAGAATAAATGGCTATGATAGCACAATCTGATGTTGCACAGCAAATTTTCATGCGACCGAGATAAATCTTGCAAGCAGCTTTTGAATGCAGTTTTTGCATAATGCAGATCCTAGCAATTATAAGCAGTTGAAATCAATTCCATTTCCGTTTTAGTTCGACCTCAAAAACTATGAAACAATTCTTGCTTTTCTCAGTTTTGCAGTAATGAGCAGAATAAATGGTTATGATAGCACAATCTGATGTTGCACAGCAAATTTTCATGCGACCTAGACACATCTTGCAAGGAGCTTTTGAATGCAGTTCTTGCATAGTGCAGATCCTAGCAATGATAAGCAGTTGAGGCAGAAAATCAATTCCATTTCCGTTTTAGTTTGACCTCAAAAACTATGAAACAATTCTTGTTTTTCGCAGTTTTGCAGTAATGAACAGAATATATGGTTATGATAGCGCAATCTGATGTTGCACAGCAAATTTTCATGCGACCTAGATACATCTTGGAAGCAGCTTTTGAATGCAGTTCGTGCATAGTGCAGATCCTAGCAATGGTAAGCAGTTGAGGCAGAAAATCAATTCCATTTCCGTTTTAGTTTGACCTCAAAAACTATGAAAAATTCTTGCTTTTCTCAGTTTTGCAGTAATCAACAGAATAAATGGCTATGATAGCACAATCTGATGTTGCACAGCAAATTTTCATGCGACCTAGATGCATCTTGCAAGCAGCTTTTGAATGCAGTTCTTGCATAGTGCAGATCCTAGCAATAATAAGCAGTTGAGGCAGAAAATCAATTCCATTTCCGTTTTAGTTTGACCTCAAAAACTATGAAAATATTCTTTCTTTTCTCAGTTTTGCAGTAATGAACAGTATAAATGGCTATGATAGCACAATCTGATGTTGCACAGCAAATTTTCATGCGACCTAGATGCATCTTGCAAGCAGCTTTTGAATGCAGTTCTTGCATAGTGCAGATCCTAGCAATGATAAGCAGTTGAAATCAATTCCATTTCCGTTTTAGTTTGACCTCAAAAACTATGAAACAATTCTTGCTTTTCTCAGTTTTGCAGTAATGAGCAGAATAAATGGTTATGATAGCACAATCTGATGTTGCACAGCAAATTTTCTTGCGACCTAGATACATCTTGCAAGCAGCTTTTGAATGCAGTTCTTGCATAGTGCAGATCCTAGCAACGATAAGCAGTTGAGGCAGAAATTTAATTCCATTTCCGTTTTAGTTTGACCTCAAAAACTATGAAACAATTCTTGCTTTTCTCAGTTTTGCAGTAATGAACAGAATAAATGGTTATGATAGCACAATCTGATGTTGCACAGCAAATTTTCATGCGACCTAGACACATCTTGCAAGCAGCTTTTGAATGCAGTTCTTGCATAGTGCAGATCCTAGCAATGATAAGCAGTTGAGGCAGGAAATCAATTCCATTTCCGTTTTAGTTTGACCTCAAAAACTATGAAACAATTCTTTATTTTCTCAGTTTTGCAGTAATGAACAGAATAAATGGCTATGATAGCACAATCTGATGTTGCACAGCAAATTTTCATGCGACCTAGATACATCTTGCAAGCAGCTTTTGAATGCAGTTCTTGCATAGTGCAGATCCTAGCAATGATAAGCAGTTGAGGCAGAAAATCAATTCCATTTTCATTTTAGTTTGACCTCAAAAACTATGAAACAATTCTTTTTTTTCTCAGTTTTGCAGTAATGAACAGAATAAATGGCTATGATAGCACAATCTGATGTTGCACAGCAAATTTTCATGCGACCTAGATACATCTTGCAAGCAGCTTTTGAATGCAGTTCTTGCATAGTGCAGATCCTAGCAATGATAAGCAGTTGAGGCAGAAAATCAATTCCATTTCCATTTTAGTTTGACCTCAAAAACTATGAAACAATTCTTTCTTTTCTCAGTTTTGCAGTAATGAACAGAATAAATGGCTATGATAGAACAATCTGATGTTGCACAGCAAATTTTCATGCGACCTAGATACATCTTGCAAGCAGCTTTTGAATGCAGTTCTTGCATAGTGCAGATCCTAGCAATGATAAGCAGTTGAGGCAGGAAATCAATTCCATTTCCGTTTTAGTTTGACCTCAAAAACTATGAAACAATTCTTTATTTTCTCAGTTTTGCAGTAATGAACAGAATAAATGGCTATGATAGCACAATCTGATGTTGCACAGCAAATTTTCATGCGACCTAGATACATCTTGCAAGCAGCTTTTGAATGCAGTTCTTGCATAGTGCAGATCCTAGCAATGATAAGCAGTTGAGGCAGAAAATCAATTCCATTTCCGTTTTAGTTTGACCTCAAAAACTATGAAACAATTCTTTATTTTCTCAGTTTTGCACTAATGAACAGAATAAATGGCTATGATAGCACAATCTGATGTTGCACAGCAAATTTTCATGCGACCTAGATACATCTTGCAAGCAGCTTTTGAATGCAGTTCTTGCATAATGCAGATCCTAGCAATTATAAGCAGTTGAAATCAATTCCATTTCCGTTTTAGTTCGACCTCAAAAACTATGAAACAATTCTTGCTTTTCTCAGTTTTGCAGTAATGAGCAGAATAAATGGTTATGATAGCACAATCTGATGTTGCACAGCAAATTTTCTTGCGACCTAGATACATCTTGCAAGCAGCTTTTGAATGCAGTTCTTGCATAGTGCAGATCCTAGCAACGATAAGCAGTTGAGGCAGAAATTTAATTCCATTTCCGTTTTAGTTTGACCTCAAAAACTATGAAACAATTCTTGCTTTTCTCAGTTTTGCAGTAATGAACAGAATAAATGGTTATGATAGCACAATCTGATGTTGCACAGCAAATTTTCATGCGACCTAGACACATCTTGCAAGCAGCTTTTGAATGCAGTTCTTGCATAGTGCAGATCCTAGCAATGATAAGCAGTTGAGGCAGGAAATCAATTCCATTTCCGTTTTAGTTTGACCTCAAAAACTATGAAACAATTCTTTATTTTCTCAGTTTTGCAGTAATGAACAGAATAAATGGCTATGATAGCACAATCTGATGTTGCACAGCAAATTTTCATGCGACCTAGATACATCTTGCAAGCAGCTTTTGAATGCAGTTCTTGCATAGTGCAGATCCTAGCAATGATAAGCAGTTGAGGCAGAAAATCAATTCCATTTTCATTTTAGTTTGACCTCAAAAACTATGAAACAATTCTTTTTTTTCTCAGTTTTGCAGTAATGAACAGAATAAATGGCTATGATAGCACAATCTGATGTTGCACAGCAAATTTTCATGCGACCTAGATACATCTTGCAAGCAGCTTTTGAATGCAGTTCTTGCATAGTGCAGATCCTAGCAATGATAAGCAGTTGAGGCAGAAAATCAATTCCATTTCCATTTTAGTTTGACCTCAAAAACTATGAAACAATTCTTTCTTTTCTCAGTTTTGCAGTAATGAACAGAATAAATGGCTATGATAGAACAATCTGATGTTGCACAGCAAATTTTCATGCGACCTAGATACATCTTGCAAGCAGCTTTTGAATGCAGTTCTTGCATAGTGCAGATCCTAGCAATGATAAGCAGTTGAGGCAGGAAATCAATTCCATTTCCGTTTTAGTTTGACCTCAAAAACTATGAAACAATTCTTTATTTTCTCAGTTTTGCAGTAATGAACAGAATAAATGGCTATGATAGCACAATCTGATGTTGCACAGCAAATTTTCATGCGACCTAGATACACCTTGCAAGCAGCTTTTGAATGCAGTTCTTGCATAGTGCAGATCCTAGCAATGATAAGCAGTTGAGGCAGAAAATCAATTCCATTTCCGTTTTAGTTTGACCTCAAAAACTATGAAACAATTCTTTATTTTCTCAGTTTTGCACTAATGAACAGAATAAATGGCTATGATAGCACAATCTGATGTTGCACAGCAAATTTTCATGCGACCTAGATACATCTTGCAAGCAGCTTTTGAATGCAGTTCTTGCATAATGCAGATCCTAGCAATTATAAGCAGTTGACATCAATTCCATTTCCGTTTTAGTTCGACCTCAAAAACTATGAAACAATTCTTGCTTTTCTCAGTTTTGCAGTAATGAGCAGAATAAATGGTTATGATAGCACAATCTGATGTTGCACAGGAAATTTTCATGCGACCTAGACACATCTTGCAAGGAGCTTTTGAATGCAGTTCTTGCATAGTGCAGATCCTAGCAATGATAAGCAGTTGAGGCAGAAAATCAATTCCATTTTCATTTTAGTTTGACCTCAAAAACTATGAAACAATTCTTTTTTTTCTCAGTTTTGCAGTAATGAACAGAATAAATGGCTATGATAGCACAATCTGATGTTGCACAGCAAATTTTCATGCGACCTAGATACATCTTGCAAGCAGCTTTTGAATGCAGTTCTTGCATAGTGCAGATCCTAGCAACGATAAGCAGTTGAGGCAGAAAATCAATTCCATTCCCGTTTTAGTTTGACCTCAAAAACTATGAAACAATTCTTGCTTTTCTCAGTTTTGCAGTAATGAACAGAATAAATGGTTATGATAGCACAATCTGATGTTGCACGGCAAATTTTCATGCGACCTATATACATCTTGCAAGCAGCTTTTGAATGCAGTTCTTGCATAGTGCAGATCCTAGCAATGATAAGCAGTTGAGGCAGAAAATCAATTCCATTTCCGTTTTAGTTTGACCTCAAAAACTATGAAACAATTCTTGCTTTTCTCAGTTTTGCAGTAATGAGCAGAATAAATGGTTATGATAGCACAATCTGATGTTGCACAGCAAATTTTCATGCGACCTAGACACATCTTGCAAGGAGCTTTTGAATGCAGTTCTTGCATAGTGCAGATCCTAGCAATGATAAGCAGTTGAGGCAGAAAATCAATTCCATTTCCGTTTTAGTTTGACCTCAAAAACTATGAAACAATTCTTCTTTTTCTCAGTTTTGCAGTAATGAACAGAATATATGGTTATGATAGCACAATCTGATGTTGCACAGCAAATTTTCATGCGGCCTTGATACATCTTGCAAGCAGCTTTTGAATGCAGTTCTTGCATAGTGCAGATCCTAGCAACGATAAGCAGTTGAGGCAGAAAATCAATTCCATTCCCGTTTTAGTTTGACCTCAAAAACTATGAAACAATTCTTGCTTTTCTCAGTTTTGCAGTAATGAACAGAATATATGGTTATGATAGCACAATCTGATGTTGCACAGCAAATTTTCATGCGACCTAGACACATCTTGCAAGGAGCTTTTGAATGCAGTTCTTGCATAGTGCAGATCCTAGCAATGATAAGCAGTTGAGGCAGAAAATCAATTCCATTTCCGTTTTAGTTTGACCTCAAAAACTATGAAACAATTCTTCTTTTTCTCAGTTTTGCAGTAATGAACAGAATATATGGTTATGATAGCACAATCTGTTGTTGCACAGCAAATTTTCATGCGGCCTTGATACATCTTGCAAGCAGCTTTTGAATGCAGTTCTTGCATAGTGCAGATCCTAGCAACGATAAGCAGTTGAGGCAGAAAATCAATTCCATTCCCGTTTTAGTTTGACCTCAAAAACTATGAAACAATTCTTGCTTTTCTCAGTTTTGCAGTAATGAACAGAATAAATGGTTATGATAGCACAATCTGATGTTGCACGGCAAATTTTCATGCGACCTATATACATCTTGCAAGCAGCTTTTGAATGCAGTTCTTGCATAGTGCAGATCCTAGCAATGATAAGCAGTTGAGGCAGAAAATCAATTCCATTTCCGTTTTAGTTTGACCTCAAAAACTATGAAACAATTCTTGCTTTTCTCAGTTTTGCAGTAATGAGCAGAATAAATGGTTATGATAGCACAATCTGATGTTGCACAGCAAATTTTCATGCGACCTAGACACATCTTGCAAGCAGCTTTTGAATGCAGTTCTTGCATAGTGCAGATCCTAGCAATGATAAGCAGTTGAGGCAGGAAATCAATTCCATTTCCGTTTTAGTTTGACCTCAAAAACTATGAAACAATTCTTTATTTTCTCAGTTTTGCAGTAATGAACAGAATAAATGGCTATGATAGCACAATCTGATGTTGCACAGCAAATTTTCATGCGACCTAGATACACCTTGCAAGCAGCTTTTGAATGCAGTTCTTGCATAGTGCAGATCCTAGCAATGATAAGCAGTTGAGGCAGAAAATCAATTCCATTTCCGTTTTAGTTTGACCTCAAAAACTATGAAACAATTCTTTATTTTCTCAGTTTTGCACTAATGAACAGAATAAATGGCTATGATAGCACAATCTGATGTTGCACAGCAAATTTTCATGCGACCTAGATACATCTTGCAAGCAGCTTTTGAATGCAGTTCTTGCATAATGCAGATCCTAGCAATTATAAGCAGTTGAAATCAATTCCATTTCCGTTTTAGTTCGACCTCAAAAACTATGAAACAATTCTTGCTTTTCTCAGTTTTGCAGTAATGAGCAGAATAAATGGTTATGATAGCACAATCTGATGTTGCACAGCAAATTTTCATGCGACCTAGACACATCTTGCAAGGAGCTTTTGAATGCAGTTCTTGCATAGTGCAGATCCTAGCAATGATAAGCAGTTGAGGCAGAAAATCAATTCCATTTTCATTTTAGTTTGACCTCAAAAACTATGAAACAATTCTTTTTTTTCTCAGTTTTGCAGTAATGAACAGAATAAATGGCTATGATAGCACAATCTGATGTTGCACAGCAAATTTTCATGCGACCTAGATACATCTTGCAAGCAGCTTTTGAATGCAGTTCTTGCATAGTGCAGATCCTAGCAACGATAAGCAGTTGAGGCAGAAAATCAATTCCATTCCCGTTTTAGTTTGACCTCAAAAACTATGAAACAATTCTTGCTTTTCTCAGTTTTGCAGTAATGAACAGAATAAATGGTTATGATAGCACAATCTGATGTTGCACGGCAAATTTTCATGCGACCTATATACATCTTGCAAGCAGCTTTTGAATGCAGTTCTTGCATAGTGCAGATCCTAGCAATGATAAGCAGTTGAGGCAGAAAATCAATTCCATTTCCGTTTTAGTTTGACCTCAAAAACTATGAAACAATTCTTGCTTTTCTCAGTTTTGCAGTAATGAGCAGAATAAATGGTTATGATAGCACAATCTGATGTTGCACAGCAAATTTTCATGCGACCTAGACACATCTTGCAAGGAGCTTTTGAATGCAGTTCTTGCATAGTGCAGATCCTAGCAATGATAAGCAGTTGAGGCAGAAAATCAATTCCATTTCCGTTTTAGTTTGACCTCAAAAACTATGAAACAATTCTTCTTTTTCTCAGTTTTGCAGTAATGAACAGAATATATGGTTATGATAGCACAATCTGATGTTGCACAGCAAATTTTCATGCGGCCTTGATACATCTTGCAAGCAGCTTTTGAATGCAGTTCTTGCATAGTGCAGATCCTAGCAACGATAAGCAGTTGAGGCAGAAAATCAATTCCATTCCCGTTTTAGTTTGACCTCAAAAACTATGAAACAATTCTTGCTTTTCTCAGTTTTGCAGTAATGAACAGAATATATGGTTATGATAGCACAATCTGATGTTGCACAGCAAATTTTCATGCGACCTAGACACATCTTGCAAGGAGCTTTTGAATGCAGTTCTTGCATAGTGCAGATCCTAGCAATGATAAGCAGTTGAGGCAGAAAATCAATTCCATTTCCGTTTTAGTTTGACCTCAAAAACTATGAAACAATTCTTTTTTTTCTCAGTTTTGCAGTAATGAACAGAATAAATGGCTATGATAGCACAATCTGATGTTGCACAGCAAATTTTCATGCGACCTAGATACATCTTGCAAGCAGCTTTTGAATGCAGTTCTTGCATAGTGCAGATCCTAGCAATGATAAGCAGTTGAGGCAGAAAATCAATTCCATTTCCATTTTAGTTTGACCTCAAAAACTATGAAACAATTCTTTCTTTTCTCAGTTTTGCAGTAATGAACAGAATAAATGGCTATGATAGAACAATCTGATGTTGCACAGCAAATTTTCATGCGACCTAGATACATCTTGCAAGCAGCTTTTGAATGCAGTTCTTGCATAGTGCAGATCCTAGCAATGATAAGCAGTTGAGGCAGGAAATCAATTCCATTTCCGTTTTAGTTTGACCTCAAAAACTATGAAACAATTCTTTATTTTCTCAGTTTTGCAGTAATGAACAGAATAAATGGCTATGATAGCACAATCTGATGTTGCACAGCAAATTTTCATGCGACCTAGATACATCTTGCAAGCAGCTTTTGAATGCAGTTCTTGCATAGTGCAGATCCTAGCAATGATAAGCAGTTGAGGCAGAAAATCAATTCCATTTCCGTTTTAGTTTGACCTCAAAAACTATGAAACAATTCTTTATTTTCTCAGTTTTGCACTAATGAACAGAATAAATGGCTATGATAGCACAATCTGATGTTGCACAGCAAATTTTCATGCGACCTAGATACATCTTGCAAGCAGCTTTTGAATGCAGTTCTTGCATAATGCAGATCCTAGCAATTATAAGCAGTTGAAATCAATTCCATTTCCGTTTTAGTTCGACCTCAAAAACTATGAAACAATTCTTGCTTTTCTCAGTTTTGCAGTAATGAGCAGAATAAATGGTTATGATAGCACAATCTGATGTTGCACAGCAAATTTTCTTGCGACCTAGATACATCTTGCAAGCAGCTTTTGAATGCAGTTCTTGCATAGTGCAGATCCTAGCAACGATAAGCAGTTGAGGCAGAAATTTAATTCCATTTCCGTTTTAGTTTGACCTCAAAAACTATGAAACAATTCTTGCTTTTCTCAGTTTTGCAGTAATGAACAGAATAAATGGTTATGATAGCACAATCTGATGTTGCACAGCAAATTTTCATGCGACCTAGACACATCTTGCAAGCAGCTTTTGAATGCAGTTCTTGCATAGTGCAGATCCTAGCAATGATAAGCAGTTGAGGCAGGAAATCAATTCCATTTCCGTTTTAGTTTGACCTCAAAAACTATGAAACAATTCTTTATTTTCTCAGTTTTGCAGTAATGAACAGAATAAATGGCTATGATAGCACAATCTGATGTTGCACAGCAAATTTTCATGCGACCTAGATACATCTTGCAAGCAGCTTTTGAATGCAGTTCTTGCATAGTGCAGATCCTAGCAATGATAAGCAGTTGAGGCAGAAAATCAATTCCATTTTCATTTTAGTTTGACCTCAAAAACTATGAAACAATTCTTTTTTTTCTCAGTTTTGCAGTAATGAACAGAATAAATGGCTATGATAGCACAATCTGATGTTGCACAGCAAATTTTCATGCGACCTAGATACATCTTGCAAGCAGCTTTTGAATGCAGTTCTTGCATAGTGCAGATCCTAGCAATGATAAGCAGTTGAGGCAGAAAATCAATTCCATTTCCATTTTAGTTTGACCTCAAAAACTATGAAACAATTCTTTCTTTTCTCAGTTTTGCAGTAATGAACAGAATAAATGGCTATGATAGAACAATCTGATGTTGCACAGCAAATTTTCATGCGACCTAGATACATCTTGCAAGCAGCTTTTGAATGCAGTTCTTGCATAGTGCAGATCCTAGCAATGATAAGCAGTTGAGGCAGGAAATCAATTCCATTTCCGTTTTAGTTTGACCTCAAAAACTATGAAACAATTCTTTATTTTCTCAGTTTTGCAGTAATGAACAGAATAAATGGCTATGATAGCACAATCTGATGTTGCACAGCAAATTTTCATGCGACCTAGATACACCTTGCAAGCAGCTTTTGAATGCAGTTCTTGCATAGTGCAGATCCTAGCAATGATAAGCAGTTGAGGCAGAAAATCAATTCCATTTCCGTTTTAGTTTGACCTCAAAAACTATGAAACAATTCTTTATTTTCTCAGTTTTGCACTAATGAACAGAATAAATGGCTATGATAGCACAATCTGATGTTGCACAGCAAATTTTCATGCGACCTAGATACATCTTGCAAGCAGCTTTTGAATGCAGTTCTTGCATAATGCAGATCCTAGCAATTATAAGCAGTTGAAATCAATTCCATTTCCGTTTTAGTTCGACCTCAAAAACTATGAAACAATTCTTGCTTTTCTCAGTTTTGCAGTAATGAGCAGAATAAATGGTTATGATAGCACAATCTGATGTTGCACAGCAAATTTTCATGCGACCTAGACACATCTTGCAAGGAGCTTTTGAATGCAGTTCTTGCATAGTGCAGATCCTAGCAATGATAAGCAGTTGAGGCAGAAAATCAATTCCATTTTCATTTTAGTTTGACCTCAAAAACTATGAAACAATTCTTTTTTTTCTCAGTTTTGCAGTAATGAACAGAATAAATGGCTATGATAGCACAATCTGATGTTGCACAGCAAATTTTCATGCGACCTAGATACATCTTGCAAGCAGCTTTTGAATGCAGTTCTTGCATAGTGCAGATCCTAGCAACGATAAGCAGTTGAGGCAGAAAATCAATTCCATTCCCGTTTTAGTTTGACCTCAAAAACTATGAAACAATTCTTGCTTTTCTCAGTTTTGCAGTAATGAACAGAATAAATGGTTATGATAGCACAATCTGATGTTGCACGGCAAATTTTCATGCGACCTATATACATCTTGCAAGCAGCTTTTGAATGCAGTTCTTGCATAGTGCAGATCCTAGCAATGATAAGCAGTTGAGGCAGAAAATCAATTCCATTTCCGTTTTAGTTTGACCTCAAAAACTATGAAACAATTCTTGCTTTTCTCAGTTTTGCAGTAATGAGCAGAATAAATGGTTATGATAGCACAATCTGATGTTGCACAGCAAATTTTCATGCGACCTAGACACATCTTGCAAGGAGCTTTTGAATGCAGTTCTTGCATAGTGCAGATCCTAGCAATGATAAGCAGTTGAGGCAGAAAATCAATTCCATTTCCGTTTTAGTTTGACCTCAAAAACTATGAAACAATTCTTCTTTTTCTCAGTTTTGCAGTAATGAACAGAATATATGGTTATGATAGCACAATCTGATGTTGCACAGCAAATTTTCATGCGGCCTTGATACATCTTGCAAGCAGCTTTTGAATGCAGTTCTTGCATAGTGCAGATCCTAGCAACGATAAGCAGTTGAGGCAGAAAATCAATTCCATTCCCGTTTTAGTTTGACCTCAAAAACTATGAAACAATTCTTGCTTTTCTCAGTTTTGCAGTAATGAACAGAATATATGGTTATGATAGCACAATCTGATGTTGCACAGCAAATTTTCATGCGACCTAGACACATCTTGCAAGGAGCTTTTGAATGCAGTTCTTGCATAGTGCAGATCCTAGCAATGATAAGCAGTTGAGGCAGAAAATCAATTCCATTTCCGTTTTAGTTTGACCTCAAAAACTATGAAACAATTCTTCTTTTTCTCAGTTTTGCAGTAATGAACAGAATATATGGTTATGATAGCACAATCTGTTGTTGCACAGCAAATTTTCATGCGGCCTTGATACATCTTGCAAGCAGCTTTTGAATGCAGTTCTTGCATAGTGCAGATCCTAGCAACGATAAGCAGTTGAGGCAGAAAATCAATTCCATTCCCGTTTTAGTTTGACCTCAAAAACTATGAAACAATTCTTGCTTTTCTCAGTTTTGCAGTAATGAACAGAATAAATGGTTATGATAGCACAATCTGATGTTGCACGGCAAATTTTCATGCGACCTATATACATCTTGCAAGCAGCTTTTGAATGCAGTTCTTGCATAGTGCAGATCCTAGCAATGATAAGCAGTTGAGGCAGAAAATCAATTCCATTTCCGTTTTAGTTTGACCTCAAAAACTATGAAACAATTCTTGCTTTTCTCAGTTTTGCAGTAATGAGCAGAATAAATGGTTATGATAGCACAATCTGATGTTGCACAGCAAATTTTCATGCGACCTAGACACATCTTGCAAGGAGCTTTTGAATGCAGTTCTTGCATAGTGCAGATCCTAGCAATGATAAGCAGTTGAGGCAGAAAATCAATTCCATTTCCGTTTTAGTTTGACCTCAAAAACTATGAAACAATTCTTCTTTTTCTCAGTTTTGCAGTAATGAACAGAATATATGGTTATGATAGCACAATCTGATGTTGCACAGCAAATTTTCATGCGGCCTTGATACATCTTGCAAGCAGCTTTTGAATGCAGTTCTTGCATAGTGCAGATCCTAGCAACGATAAGCAGTTGAGGCAGAAAATCAATTCCATTCCCGTTTTAGTTTGACCTCAAAAACTATGAAACAATTCTTGCTTTTCTCAGTTTTGCAGTAATGAACAGAATAAATGGTTATGATAGCACAATCTGATGTTGCACGGCAAATTTTCATGCGACCTATATACATCTTGCAAGCAGCTTTTGAATGCAGTTCTTGCATAGTGCAGATCCTAGCAATGATAAGCAGTTGAGGCAGAAAATCAATTCCATTTCCGTTTTAGTTTGACCTCAAAAACTATGAAACAATTCTTGCTTTTCTCAGTTTTGCAGTAATGAACAGAATAAATGGTTATGATAGCACAATCTGATGTTGCACAGCAAATTTTCATGCGACCTAGCATGCGATCTTGCAAGCAGCTTTTGAATGCAGTTCTTGCATAGTGCAGATCCTAGCAATGGTAAGCAGTTGAGGCAAATAATCAATTTCATTTCCGTTTTAGTTTGACCTCAAAAACTATGAAACAATTCTTGCTTTTCTCAGTTTTGCAGTAATCAACAGAATAAATGGCTATGATAGCACAATCTGATGTTGCACAGCAAATTTTCATGCGACCTAGATACATCTTGCAAGCAGCTTTTGAATGCAGTTCTTGCATAGTGCAGATCCTAGCAATGATAAGCAGTTGAGGCAGAAAATCAATTCCATTTCCATTTTAATTTGACCTCAAAAACTATGAAACAATTCTTTCTTTTCTCAGTTTTGCACTAATGAACAGAATAAATGGCTATGATAGCACAATCAGATGTTGCACGGCAAATTTTCATGCGACCTATATACATCTTGCAAGCAGCTTTTGAATGCAGTTCTTGCATAGTGCAGATCCTAGCAATGATAAGCAGTTGAGGCAGAAAATCAATTCCATTTCTGTTTTAGTTTGACCTCAAAAACTATGAAACAATTCTTGCTTTTCTCAGTTTTGCAGTAATGAACAGAATAAATGGTTATGATAGCACAATCTGATGTTGCACAGCAAATTTTCATGCGACCTAGCATGCGATCTTGCAAGCAGCTTTTGAATGCAGTTCTTGCATAGTGCAGATCCTAGCAATGGTAAGCAGTTGAGGCAGAAAATCAATTCCATTTACGTTTTAGTTTGACCTCAAAAACTATGAAACAATTCTTGCTTTTCTCAGTTTTGCAGTAATCAACAGAATAAATGGCTATGATAGCACAATCTGATGTTGCACAGCAAATTTTCATGCGACCTAGATACATCTTGCAAGCAGCTTTTGAATGCAGTTCTTGCATAGTGCAGATCCTAGCAATGATAAGCAGTTGAGGAAGAAAATCAATTCCATTTCCATTTTAGTTTGACCTCAAAAACTATGAAATTCTTTCTTTTCTCAGTTTTGCAGTAATGAACAGAATAAATGGCTATGATAGCACAATCTGATGTTGCACAGCAAATTTTCATGCGACCGAGATAAATCTTGCAAGCAGCTTTTGAATGCAGTTCTTGCATAATGCAGATCCTAGCAATTATAAGCAGTTGAAATCAATTCCATTTCCGTTTTAGTTCGACCTCAAAAACTATGAAACAATTCTTGCTTTTCTCAGTTTTGCAGTAATGAGCAGAATAAATGGTTATGATAGCACAATCTGATGTTGCACAGCAAATTTTCATGTGACCTAGACACATCTTGCAAGGAGCTTTTGAATGCAGTTCTTGCATAGTGCAGATCCTAGCAATGATAAGCAGTTGAGGCAGAAAATCAATTCCATTTCCGTTTTAGTTTGACCTCAAAAACTATGAAACAATTCTTGTTTTTCGCAGTTTTGCAGTAATGAACAGAATATATGGTTATGATAGCGCAATCTGATGTTGCACAGCAAATTTTCATGCGACCTAGATACATCTTGGAAGCAGCTTTTGAATGCAGTTCGTGCATAGTGCAGATCCTAGCAATGGTAAGCAGTTGAGGCAGAAAATCAATTCCATTTCCGTTTTAGTTTGACCTCAAAAACTATGAAAAATTCTTGCTTTTCTCAGTTTTGCAGTAATCAACAGAATAAATGGCTATGATAGCACAATCTGATGTTGCACAGCAAATTTTCATGCGACCTAGATACATCTTGCAACCAGCTTTTGAATGCAGTTCTTGCATAGTGCAGATCCTTGCAATGATAAGCAGTTGAGACAGAAAATCAATTCCATTTTCATTTTAATTTGAAATCAAAAACTATGAAACAATTCTTTCTTTTCTCAGTTTTGCAGTAATGAACAGAATAAATGGCTATGATAGCACAATCAGATGTTGCACAGCAAATTTTCATGCGACCTAGATACATCTTGCAAGCAGCTTTTGAATGCAGTTCTTGCATAGTGCAGATCCTAGCAATGATAAACAGTTGAGGCAGAAAATCAATACCCTTTCCGTTTTAGTTTGACCTCAAAAACTATGAAACAATTCTTTCTTTTATAAATAATAAACCTTTATTTCCATCAGGGGCTATACAGATGGAGGGCTACGGAAAAAAAGCTGCCACTTGGCGGCTTGACGAGTCCTCAGCCCCTCTCAGTTTTGCAGTAATGAACAGTATAAATGGCTATGATAGCACAATCTGATGTTGCACAGCAAATTTTCATGCGGCCTAGATACGTCTTGCAAGCAGCTTTTGAATGCAGTTCTTGCATAGTGCAGATCCTAGCAATGATAAGCAGTTCAGGCAGAAAATCAATTCCATTTCCGTTTTAGTTTGACCTCAAAAACTTTGAAACAATTCTTGCTTTTCTCAGTTTTGCAGTAATGAACATTATAAATGGTTATGATAGCACAATCTGATGTTGCACAGCAAATTTTCATGCGACCTAGATACATCTTGCAAGCAGCTTTTGAATGCAGTTCTTGCATAGTGCAGATCCTAGCAATAATAAGCAGTTGAGGCAGAAAATCAATTCCATTTCCGTTTTAGTTTGACCTCAAAAACTATGAAAATATTCTTTCTTTTCTCAGTTTTGCAGTAATGAACAGTATAAATGGCTATGATAGCACAATCTGATGTTGCACAGCAAATTTTCATGCGACCTAGATACATCTTGCAAGCAGCTTTTGAATGCAGTTCTTGCATAGTGCAGATCCTAGCAATGATAAGCAGTTGAAATCAATTCCATTTCCGTTTTAGTTTGACCTCAAAAACTATGAAACAATTCTTGCTTTTCTCAGTTTTGCAGTAATGAGCAGAATAAATGGTTATGATAGCACAATCTGATGTTGCACAGCAAATTTTCTTGCGACCTAGATACATCTTGCAAGCAGCTTATGAATGCAGTTCTTGCATAGTGCAGATCCTAGCAACGATAAGCAGTTGAGGCAGAAAATGAATTCCATTTCCGTTTTAGTTTGACCTCAAAAACTATGAAACAATTCTTGCTTTTCTCAGTTTTGCAGTAATGAACAGAATAAATGGTTATGATAGCACAATCTGATGTTGCACAGCAAATTTTCATGCGACCTAGATACATCTTGCAAGCAGCTTTTGAATGCAGTTCTTGCATAGTGCAGATCCTAGCAATGATAAGCAGTTGAGGCAGGAAATCAATTCCATTTCCGTTTTAGTTTGACCTCAAAAACTATGAAACAATTTTTTATTTTCTCAGTTTTGCAGTAATGAACAGAATAAATGGCTATGATAGCACAATCTGATGTTGCACAGCAAATTTTCATGCGACCTAGATACATCTTGCAAGCAGCTTTTGAATGCAGTTCTTGCATAGTGCAGATCCTAGCAATGATAAGCAGTTGAGGCAGAAAATCAATTCCATTTCCATTTTAGTTTGACCTCAAAAACTATGAAACAATTCTTTTTTTTCTCAGTTTTGCAGTAATGAACAGAATAAATGGCTATGATAGCACAATCTGATGTTGCACAGCAAATTTTCATGCGACCTAGATACATCTTGCAAGCAGCTTTTGAATGCAGTTCTTGCATAGTGCAGATCCTAGCAATGATAAGCAGTTGAGGCAGAAAATCAATTCCATTTCCATTTTAGTTTGACCTCAAAAACTATGAAACAATTCTTTCTTTTCTCAGTTTTGCAGTAATGAACAGAATAAATGGCTATGATAGAACAATCTGATGTTGCACAGCAAATTTTCATGCGACCTAGATACATCTTGCAAGCAGCTTTTGAATGCAGTTCTTGCATAGTGCAGATCCTAGCAATGATAAGCAGTTGAGGCAGGAAATCAATTCCATTTCCGTTTTAGTTTGACCTCAAAAACTATGAAACAATTCTTTATTTTCTCAGTTTTGCAGTAATGAACAGAATAAATGGCTATGATAGCACAATCTGATGTTGCACAGCAAATTTTCATGCGACCTAGATACATCTTGCAAGCAGTTTTTGAAAGTGTTCTTGCATAGTGCAGATCCTAGCAATGATAAGCAGTTGAGGCAGAAAATCAATTCCATTTCCGTTTTAGTTTGACCTCAAAAACTATGAAATTCTTTCTTTTCTCAGTTTTGCAGTAATGAACAGAATAAATGGCTATGATAGCACAATCTGATGTTGCACAGCAAATTTTCATGCGACCGAGATAAATCTTGCAAGCAGCTTTTGAATGCAGTTCTTGCATAATGCAGATCCTAGCAATTATAAGCAGTTGAAATCAATTCCATTTCCGTTTTAGTTCGACCTCAAAAACTATGAAACAATTCTTGCTTTTCTCAGTTTTGCAGTAATGAGCAGAATAAATGGTTATGATAGCACAATCTGATGTTGCACAGCAAATTTTCATGCGACCTAGACACATCTTGCAAGGAGCTTTTGAATGCAGTTCTTGCATAGTGCAGATCCTAGCAATGATAAGCAGTTGAGGCAGAAAATCAATTCCATTTCCGTTTTAGTTTGACCTCAAAAACTATGAAACAATTCTTCTTTTTCTCAGTTTTGCAGTAATGAACAGAATATATGGTTATGATAGCACAATCTGATGTTGCACAGCAAATTTTCATGCGGCCTTGATACATCTTGCAAGCAGCTTTTGAATGCAGTTCTTGCATAGTGCAGATCCTAGCAACGATAAGCAGTTGAGGCAGAAAATCAATTCCATTCCCGTTTTAGTTTGACCTCAAAAACTATGAAACAATTCTTGCTTTTCTCAGTTTTGCAGTAATGAACAGAATAAATGGTTATGATAGCACAATCTGATGTTGCACGGCAAATTTTCATGCGACCTATATACATCTTGCAAGCAGCTTTTGAATGCAGTTCTTGCATAGTGCAGATCCTAGCAATGATAAGCAGTTGAGGCAGAAAATCAATTCCATTTCCGTTTTAGTTTGACCTCAAAAACTATGAAACAATTCTTGCTTTTCTCAGTTTTGCAGTAATGAACAGAATAAATGGTTATGATAGCACAATCTGATGTTGCACAGCAAATTTTCATGCGACCTAGCATGCGATCTTGCAAGCAGCTTTTGAATGCAGTTCTTGCATAGTGCAGATCCTAGCAATGGTAAGCAGTTGAGGCAAATAATCAATTTCATTTCCGTTTTAGTTTGACCTCAAAAACTATGAAACAATTCTTGCTTTTCTCAGTTTTGCAGTAATCAACAGAATAAAAGGCTATGATAGCACAATCTGATGTTGCACAGCAAATTTTCATGCGACCTAGATACATCTTGCAAGCAGCTTTTGAATGCAGTTCTTGCATAGTCCAGATCCTAGCAATGATAAGCAGTTGAGGCAGAAAATCAATTCCATTTCTGTTTTAGTTTGACCTCAAAAACTATGAAACAATTCTTGCTTTTCTCAGTTTTGCAGTAATGAACAGAATAAATGGTTATGATAGCACAATCTGATGTTGCACAGCAAATTTTCATGCGACCTAGCATGCGATCTTGCAAGCAGCTTTTGAATGCAGTTCTTGCATAGTGCAGATCCTAGCAATGGTAAGCAGTTGAGGCAGAAAATCAATTCCATTTACGTTTTAGTTTGACCTCAAAAACTATGAAACAATTCTTGCTTTTCTCAGTTTTGCAGTAATCAACAGAATAAATGGCTATGATAGCACAATCTGATGTTGCACAGCAAATTTTCATGCGACCTAGATACATCTTGCAAGCAGCTTTTGAATGCAGTTCTTGCATAGTGCAGATCCTAGCAATGATAAGCAGTTGAGGAAGAAAATCAATTCCATTTCCATTTTAGTTTGACCTCAAAAACTATGAAATTCTTTCTTTTCTCAGTTTTGCAGTAATGAACAGAATAAATGGCTATGATAGCACAATCTGATGTTGCACAGCAAATTTTCATGCGACCGAGATAAATCTTGCAAGCAGCTTTTGAATGCAGTTCTTGCATAATGCAGATCCTAGCAATTATAAGCGGTT
Organism: Amblyomma maculatum; assembly: GCF_055883805.1. NCBI lineage: Eukaryota > Metazoa > Arthropoda > Arachnida > Ixodida > Ixodidae > Amblyomma > Amblyomma maculatum. The sequence goes on along the minus strand of NC_139351.1, from coordinate 27,148,793 downwards.
GAAATCAATTCCATTTCCGTTTTAGTTCGACCTCAAAAACTATGAAACAATTCTTTCTTTTCTCAGTTTTGCAGTAATGAACAGAATAAATGGCTATGATAGCACAATCAGATGTTGCACAGCAAATTTTCATGCGACCTAGATACATCTTGCAAGCAGCTTTTGAATGCAGTTCTTGCATAGTGCAGATCGTAGCAATGATAAACAGTTGAGGCAGAAAATCAATACCCTTTCCGTTTTAGTTTGACCTCAAAAACTATGAAACAATTCTTTCTTTTATAAATAATAAACCTTTATTTCCATCAGGGGCTATACAGATGGAGGGCTACGGAAAAAAAGCTGCCACTTGGCGGCTTGACGAGTCCTCAGCCCCTCTCAGTTTTGCAGTAATGAACAGTATAAATGGCTATGATAGCACAATCTGATGTTGCACAGCAAATTTTCATGCGGCCTAGATACGTCTTGCAAGCAGCTTTTGAATGCAGTTCTTGCATAGTGCAGATCCTAGCAATGATAAGCAGTTCAGGCAGAAAATCAATTCCATTTCCGTTTTAGTTTGACCTCAAAAACTTTGAAACAATTCTTGCTTTTCTCAGTTTTGCAGTAATGAACATTATAAATGGTTATGATAGCACAATCTGATGTTGCACAGCAAATTTTCATGCGACCTAGATACATCTTGCAAGCAGCTTTTGAATGCAGTTCTTGCATAGTGCAGATCCTAGCAATGATAAGCAGTTGAGGCAGAAAATCAATTCAATTTCCGTTTTAGTTTGACCTCAAAAACTATGAAATTCTTTCTTTTCTCAGTTTTGCAGTAATGAACAGAATAAATGGCTATGATAGCACAATCTGATGTTGCACAGCAAATTTTCATGCGACCGAGATAAATCTTGCAAGCAGCTTTTGAATGCAGTTCTTGCATAATGCAGATCCTAGCAATTATAAGCAGTTGAAATCAATTCCATTTCCGTTTTAGTTTGACCTCAAGAACTATGAAACGATTCTTGCTTTTCTCAGTTTTGCAGTAATGAGCAGAATAAATGGTTATGATAGCACAATCTGATGTTGCACAGCAAATTTTCATGCGACCTAGACACATCTTGCAAGGAGCTTTTGATTGCAGTTCTTGCATAGTGCAGATGCTAGCAATGATAAGCAGTTGAGGCAGAAAATCAATTCCATTTCCGTTTTAGTTTGACCTCAAAAACTATGAAACAATTCTTTTTCTCAGTTTTGCAGTAATGAACAGAATATATGGTTATGATAGCACAATCTGATGTTGCACAGCAAATTTTCATGCGGCCTTGATACATCTTGCAAGCAGCTTTTGAATGCAGTTCTTGAATAGTGCAGATCCTAGCAACGATAAGCAGTTGATGCAGAAAATCAATTCCATTCCCGTTTTAGTTTGACCTCAAAAACTATGAAACAATTCTTGCTTTTCTCAGTTTTGCAGTAATGAACAGAATAAATGGTTATGATAGCACAATCTGATGTTGCACGGCAAATTTTCATGCGACCTATATACATCTTGCAAGCAGCTTTTGAATGCAGTTCTTGCATAGTGCAGATCCTAGCAATGATAAGCAGTTGAGGCAGAAAATCAATTCCATTTCCGTTTTAGTTTGACCTCAAAAACTATGAAACAATTCTTGCTTTTCTCAGTTTTGCAGTAATGAACAGAATAACTGGTTATGATAGCACAATCTGATGTTGCACAGCAAATTTTCATGCGACCTAGCATGCGATCTTGCAAGCAGCTTTTGAATGCAGTTCTTGCATAGTGCAGATCCTAGCAATGATACGCAGTTGAGGCAGAAAATCAATTCCATTTCCGTTTTAGTTTGACCTCAAAAACTATGAAACAATTCTTGCTTTTCTCAGTTTTGCAGTAATGAACAGAATAAATGGTTATGATAGCACAATCTGATGTTGCACAGCAAATTTTCATGCGACCTAGCATGCGATCTTGCAAGCAGCTTTTGAATGCAGTTCTTGCATAGTGCAGATCCTAGCAATGGTAAGCAGTTGAGGCAGAAAATCAATTCCATTTACGTTTTAGTTTGACCTCAAAAACTATGAAACAATTCTTGCTTTTCTCAGTTTTGCAGTAATCAACAGAATAAATGGCTATGATAGCACAATCTGATGTTGCACAGCAAATTTTCATGCGACCTAGATACATCTTGCAAGCAGCTTTTGAATGCAGTTCTTGCATAGTGCAGATCCTAGCAATGATAAGCAGTTGAGGCCGGAAATCAATTCCATTTCCGTTTTAGTTTGACCTCAAAAACTATGAAACAATTCTTTCTTTTCTCAGTTTTGCAGTAATGAACAGAATAAATGGCTATGATAGCACAATCTGATGTTGCACAGCAAATTTTCATGCGACCTAGATACATCTTGCAAGCAGCTTTTGAATGCAGTTCTTGCATAGTGCAGATCCTAGCAATGATAAGCAGTTGAGGCAGAAAATCAATTCCATTTCCATTTTAGTTTGACCTCAAAAACTATGAAACAATTCTTTTTTTTCTCAGTTTTGCAGTAATGAACAGAATAAATGGCTATGATAGAACAATCTGATGTTGCACAGCAAATTTTCTTGCGACATAGATACATCTTGCAAGCAGCTTTTGAATGCAGTTCTTGCATAGTGCAGATCCTAGCAACGATAAGCAGTTGAGGCAGAAAATGAATTCCATTTCCGTTTTAGTTTGACCTCAAAAACTATGAAACAATTCTTGCTTTTCTCAGTTTTGCAGTAATGAACAGAATAAATGGTTATGATAGCACAATCTGATGTTGCACAGCAAATTTTCATGCGACCTAGATACATCTTGCAAGCAGCTTTTGAATGCAGTTCTTGCATAGTGCAGATCCTAGCAATGATAAGCAGTTGAAATCAATTCCATTTCCGTTTTAGTTTGACCTCAAAAACTATGAAACAATTCTTGCTTTTCTCAGTTTTGCAGTAATGAGCAGAATAAATGGTTATGATAGCACAATTTGATGTTGCACAGCAAATTTTCATGCGACCTAGATACATCTTGCAAGCAGCTTTTGAATGCAGTTCTTGCATAGTGCAGATCCTAGCAATGATAAGCAGTTGAGGCAGAAAATCAATTCCATTTCCATTTTAGTTTGACCTCAAAAACTATGAAACAATTCTTTTTTTTCTCAGTTTTGCAGTAATGAACAGAATAAATGGCTATGATAGAACAATCTGATGTTGCACAGCAAATTTTCTTGCGACCTAGATACATCTTGCAAGCAGCTTTTGAATGCAGTTCTTGCATAGTGCAGATCCTAGCAACGATAAGCAGTTGAGGCAGAAAATGAATTCCATTTCCGTTTTAGTTTGACCTCAAAAACTATGAAACAATTCTTGCTTTTCTCAGTTTTGCAGTAATGAGCAGAATAAATGGTTATGATAGCACAATCTGATGTTGCACAGCAAATTTTCTTGCGACCTAGATACATCTTGCAAGCAGCTTTTGAATGCAGTTCTTGCATAGTGCAGATCCTAGCAACGATAAGCAGTTGAGGCAGAAAATGAATTCCATTTCCGTTTTAGTTTGACCTCAAAAACTATGAAACAATTCTTGCTTTTCTCAGTTTTGCAGTAATGAACAGAATAAATGGTTATGATAGCACAATCTGATGTTGCACAGCAAATTTTCATGCGACCTAGATACATCTTGCAAGCAGCTTTTGAATGCAGTTCTTGCATAGTGCAGATCCTAGCAATGATAAGCAGTTGAGGCAGGAAATCAATTCCATTTCCGTTTTAGTTTGACCTCAAAAACTATGAAACAATTTTTTATTTTCTCAGTTTTGCAGTAATGAACAGAATAAATGGCTATGATAGCACAATTGATGTTGCACAGCAAATTTTCATGCGACCTAGATACATCTTGCAAGCAGCTTTTGAATGCAGTTCTTGCATAGTGCAGATCCTAGCAATGATAAGCAGTTGAGGCAGAAAATCAATTCCATTTCCATTTTAGTTTGACCTCAAAAACTATGAAACAATTCTTTTTTTTCTCAGTTTTGCAGTAATGAACAGAATAAATGGCTATGATAGCACAATCTGATGTTGCACAGCAAATTTTCATGCGACCTAGATACATCTTGCAAGCAGCTTTTGAATGCAGTTCTTGCATAGTGCAGATCCTAGCAATGATAAGCAGTTGAGGCAGAAAATCAATTCCATTTCCATTTTAGTTTGACCTCAAAAACTATGAAACAATTCTTTCTTTTCTCAGTTTTGCAGTAATGAACAGAATAAATGGCTATGATAGAACAATCTGATGTTGCACAGCAAATTTTCATGCGACCTAGATACATCTTGCAAGCAGCTTTTGAATGCAGTTCTTGCATAGTGCAGATCCTAGCAATGATAAGCAGTTGAGGCAGGAAATCAATTCCATTTCCGTTTTAGTTTGACCTCAAAAACTATGAAACAATTCTTTATTTTCTCAGTTTTGCAGTAATGAACAGAATAAATGGCTATGATAGCACAATCTGATGTTGCACAGCAAATTTTCATGCGACCTAGATACATCTTGCAAGCAGTTTTTGAAAGTGTTCTTGCATAGTGCAGATCCTAGTAATGATAAGCAGTTGAGGCAGAAAATCAATTCCATTTCCGTTTTAGTTTGACCTCAAAAACTATGAAATTCTTTCTTTTCTCAGTTTTGCAGTAATGAACAGAATAAATGGCTATGATAGCACAATCTGATGTTGCACAGCAAATTTTCATGCGACCGAGATAAATCTTGCAAGCAGCTTTTGAATGCAGTTCTTGCATAATGCAGATCCTAGCAATTATAAGCAGTTGAAATCAATTCCATTTCCGTTTTAGTTCGACCTCAAAAACTATGAAACAATTCTTGCTTTTCTCAGTTTTGCAGTAATGAGCAGAATAAATGGTTATGATAGCACAATCTGATGTTGCACAGCAAATTTTCATGCGACCTAGACACATCTTGCAAGCAGCTTTTGAATGCAGTTCTTGCATAGTGCAGATCCTAGCAACGATAAGCAGTTGAGGCAGAAAATCAATTCCATTCCCGTTTTAGTTTGACCTCAAAAACTATGAAACAATTCTTGCTTTTCTCAGTTTTGCAGTAATGAACAGAATAAATGGTTATGATAGCACAATCTGATGTTGCACGGCAAATTTTCATGCGACCTATATACATCTTGCAAGCAGCTTTTGAATGCAGTTCTTGCATAGTGCAGATCCTAGCAATGATAAGCAGTTGAGGCAGAAAATCAATTCCATTTCCGTTTTAGTTTGACCTCAAAAACTATGAAACAATTCTTGCTTTTCTCAGTTTTGCAGTAATGAACAGAATAAATGGTTATGATAGCACAATCTGATGTTGCACAGCAAATTTTCATGCGACCTAGATACATCTTGCAAGCAGCTTTTGAATGCAGTTTTTGCATAGTGCAGATCCTAGCAATATTAGGCAGTTGAGGCAGAAAATCAATTCCATTTCCGTCTTAGTTTGACCTCAAAAACTATGAAAATATTCTTTCTTTTCTCAGTTTTGCAGTAATGAACAGTATAAATGGCTATGATAGCACAATCTGATGTTGCACAGCAAATTTTCATGCGACCTAGATACATCTTGCAAGCAGCTTTTGAATGCAGTTCTTGCATAGTGCAGATCCTAGCAATGATAAGCAGTTGAAATCAATTCCATTTCCGTTTTAGTTTGACCTCAAAAACTATGAAACAATTCTTGCTTTTCTCAGTTTTGCAGTAATGAGCAGAATAAATGGTTATGATAGCACAATCTGATGTTGCACAGCAAATTTTCTTGCGACCTAGATACATCTTGCAAGCAGCTTTTGAATGCAGTTCTTGCATAGTGCAGATCCTAGCAACGATAAGCAGTTGAGGCAGAAAATTAATTCCATTTCCGTTTTAGTTTGACCTCAAAAACTATGAAACAATTCTTGCTTTTCTCAGTTTTGCAGTAATGAACAGAATAAATGGCTATGATAGCACAATCTGATGTTGCACAGCAAATTTTCATGCGACCGAGATAAATCTTGCAAGCAGCTTTTGAATGCAGTTCTTGCATAATGCAGATCCTAGCAATTATAAGCAGTTGAAATCAATTCCATTTCCGTTTTAGTTCGACCTCAAAAACTATGAAACAATTCTTTCTTTTCTCAGTTTTGCAGTAATGAACAGAATAAATGGCTATGATAGCACAATCAGATGTTGCACAGCAAATTTTCATGCGACCTAGATACATCTTGCAAGCAGCTTTTGAATGCAGTTCTTGCATAGTGCAGATCCTAGCAATGATAAACAGTTGAGGCAGAAAATCAATACCCTTTCCGTTTTAGTTTGACCTCAAAAACTATGAAACAATTCTTTCTTTTATAAATAATAAACCTTTATTTCCATCAGGGGCTATACAGATGGAGGGCTACGGAAAAAAAGCTGCCACTTGGCGGCTTGACGAGTCCTCAGCCCCTCTCAGTTTTGCAGTAATGAACAGTATAAATGGCTATGATAGCACAATCTGATGTTGCACAGCAAATTTTCATGCGGCCTAGATACGTCTTGCAAGCAGCTTTTGAATGCAGTTCTTGCATAGTGCAGATCCTAGCAATGATAAGCAGTTCAGGCAGAAAATCAATTCCATTTCCGTTTTAGTTTGACCTCAAAAACTTTGAAACAATTCTTGCTTTTCTCAGTTTTGCAGTAATGAACATTATAAATGGTTATGATAGCACAATCTGATGTTGCACAGCAAATTTTCATGCGACCTAGATACATCTTGCAAGCAGCTTTTGAATGCAGTTCTTGCATAGTGCAGATCCTAGCAATGATAAGCAGTTGAGGCAGAAAATCAATTCAATTTCCGTTTTAGTTTGACCTCAAAAACTATGAAATTCTTTCTTTTCTCAGTTTTGCAGTAATGAACAGAATAAATGGCTATGATAGCACAATCTGATGTTGCACAGCAAATTTTCATGCGACCGAGATAAATCTTGCAAGCAGCTTTTGAATGCAGTTCTTGAATAATGCAGATCCAAGCAATTATAAGCAGTTGAAATCAATTCCATTTCCGTTTTAGTTTGACCTCAAGAACTATGAAACGATTCTTGCTTTTCTCAGTTTTGCAGTAATGAGCAGAATAAATGGTTATGATAGCACAATCTGATGTTGCACAGCAAATTTTCATGCGACCTAGACACATCTTGCAAGGAGCTTTTGATTGCAGTTCTTGCATAGTGCAGATGCTAGCAATGATAAGCAGTTGAGGCAGAAAATCAATTCCATTTCCGTTTTAGTTTGACCTCAAAAACTATGAAACAATTCTTTTTCTCAGTTTTGCAGTAATGAACAGAATATATGGTTATGATAGCACAATCTGATGTTGCACAGCAAATTTTCATGCGGCCTTGATACATCTTGCAAGCAGCTTTTGAATGCAGTTCTTGAATAGTGCAGATCCTAGCAACGATAAGCAGTTGATGCAGAAAATCAATTCCATTCCCGTTTTAGTTTGACCTCAAAAACTATGAAACAATTCTTGCTTTTCTCAGTTTTGCAGTAATGAACAGAATAAATGGTTATGATAGCACAATCTGATGTTGCACGGCAAATTTTCATGCGACCTATATACATCTTGCAAGCAGCTTTTGAATGCAGTTCTTGCATAGTGCAGATCCTAGCAATGATAAGCAGTTGAGGCAGAAAATCAATTCCATTTCCGTTTTAGTTTGACCTCAAAAACTATGAAACAATTCTTGCTTTTCTCAGTTTTGCAGTAATGAACAGAATAACTAGTTATGATAGCACAATCTGATGTTGCACAGCAAATTTTCATGCGACCTAGCATGCGATCTTGCAAGCAGCTTTTGAATGCAGTTCTTGCATAGTGCAGATCCTAGCAATGATACGCAGTTGAGGCAGAAAATCAATTCCATTTCCGTTTTAGTTTGACCTCAAAAACTATGAAACAATTCTTGCTTTTCTCAGTTTTGCAGTAATGAACAGAATAAATGGTTATGATAGCACAATCTGATGTTGCACAGCAAATTTTCATGCGACCTAGCATGCGATCTTGCAAGCAGCTTTTGAATGCAGTTCTTGCATAGTGCAGATCCTAGCAATGGTAAGCAGTTGAGGCAGAAAATCAATTCCATTTACGTTTTAGTTTGACCTCAAAAACTATGAAACAATTCTTGCTTTTCTCAGTTTTGCAGTAATCAACAGAATAAATGGCTATGATAGCACAATCTGATGTTGCACAGCAAATTTTCATGCGACCTAGATACATCTTGCAAGCAGCTTTTGAATGCAGTTCTTGCATAGTGCAGATCCTAGCAATGATAAGCAGTTGAGGCAGGAAATCAATTCCATTTCCGTTTTAGTTTGACCTCAAAAACTATGAAACAATTCTTTCTTTTCTCAGTTTTGCAGTAATGAACAGAATAAATGGCTATGATAGCACAATCTGATGTTGCACAGCAAATTTTCATGCGACCTAGATACATCTTGCAAGCAGCTTTTGAGTGCAGTTCTTGCATAGTGCAGATCCTAGCAATGATAAGCAGTTGAGGAAGAAAATCAATTCCATTTCCATTTTAGTTTGACCTCAAAAACTATGAAACAATTCTTTCTTTTCTCAGTTTTGCAGTAATGAACAGAATAAATGGCTATGATAGCACAATCTGATGTTGCACAGCAAATTTTCATGCGACCTAGATACATCTTGCAAGCAGCTTTTGAATGCAGTTTTTGCATAGTGCAGATCCTAGCAATATTAGGCAGTTGAGGCAGAAAATCAATTCCATTTCCGTCTTAGTTTGACCTCAAAAACTATGAAAATATTCTTTCTTTTCTCAGTTTTGCAGTAATGAACAGTATAAATGGCTATGATAGCACAATCTGATGTTGCACAGCAAATTTTCATGCGACCTAGATACATCTTGCAAGCAGCTTTTAAATGCAGTTCTTGCATAGTGCAGATCCTAGCAATGATAAGCAGTTGAAATCAATTCCATTTCCGTTTTAGTTTGACCTCAAAAACTATGAAACAATTCTTGCTTTTCTCAGTTTTGCAGTAATGAGCAGAATAAATGGTTATGATAGCACAATCTGATGTTGCACAGCAAATTTTCTTGCGACCTAGATACATCTTGCAAGCAGCTTTTGAATGCAGCTCTTGCATAGTGCAGATCCTAGCAACGATAAGCAGTTGAGGCAGAAAATCAATTCCATTTCCGTTTTAGTTTGACCTCAAAAACTATGAAACAATTCTTGCTTTTCTCAGTTTTGCAGTAATGAACAGAATAAATGGTTATGATAGCACAATCTGATGTTGCACAGCAAATTTTCATGCGACCTAGATACATCTTGCAAGGAGCTTTTGAATGCAGTTCTTGCATAGTGCAGATCCTAGCAATGATAAGCAGTTGAGGCAGAAAATCAATTCCATTTCCATTTTAGTTTGACCTCAAAAACTATGAACCAATTCTTTTTTTTCTCAGTTTTGCAGTAATGAACAGAATAAATGGCTATGATAGCACAATCTGATGTTGCACAGCAAATTTTCATGCGACCTAGATACATCTTGCAAGCAGCTTTTGAATGCAGTTCTTGCATAGTGCAGATCCTAGCAATGATAAGCAGTTGAGGCAGAAAATCAATTCCATTTCCATTTTAGTTTGACCTCAAAAACTATGAAACAATTCTTTCTTTTCTCAGTTTTGCAGTAATGAACAGAATAAATGGCTATGATAGAACAATCTGATGTTGCACAGCAAATTTTCATGCGACCTAGATACATCTTGCAAGCAGCTTTTGAATGCAGTTCTTGCATAGTGCAGATCCTAGCAATGATAAGCAGTTGAGGCAGAAAATCAATTCCATTTCCGTTTTAGTTTGACCTCAAAAACTATGAAATTCTTTCTTTTCTCAGTTTTGCAGTAATGAACAGAATAAATGGCTATGATAGCACAATCTGATGTTGCACAGCAAATTTTCATGCGACCGAGATAAATCTTGCAAGCAGCTTTTGAATGCAGTTCTTGCATAATGTAGATCCTAGCAATTATAAGCAGTTGAAATCAATTCCATTTCCGTTTTAGTTCGACCTCAAAAACTATGAAACAATTCTTGCTTTTCTCAGTTTTGCAGTAATGAGCAGAATAAATGGTTATGATAGCACAATCTGATGTTGCACAGCAAATTTTCATGCGACCTAGACACATCTTGCAAGGAGCTTTTGAATGCAGTTCTTGCATAGTGCAGATCCTAGCAATGATAAGCAGTTGAGGCAGAAAATCAATTCCATTTCCATTTTAGTTTGACCTCAAAAACTATGAAACAATTCTTGTTTTTCGCAGTTTTGCAGTAATGAACAGAATATATGGTTATGATAGCACAATCTGATGTTGCACAGCAAATTTTCATGCGGCCTTGATACATCTTGCAAGCAGCTTTTGAATGCAGTTCTTGCATAGTGCAGATCCTAGCAACGATAAGCAGTTGAGGCAGGAAATCAATTCCATTCCCGTTTTAATTTGACCTCAAAAACTATGAAACAATTCTTGCTTTTCTCAGTTTTGCAGTAATGAACAGAATAAATGGTTATGATAGCACAATCTGATGTTGCACGGCAAATTTTCATGCGACCTAGATACATCTTGCAAGCAGCTTTTGAATGCAGTTCTTGCATAGTGCAGATCCTAGCAATGATAAGCAGTTGAGGCAGAAAATCAATTCCATTTCCGTTTTAGTTTGACCTCAAAAACTATGAAACAATTCTTGCTTTTCTCAGTTTTGCAGTAATGAACAGAATAAATGGTTATGATAGCACAATCTGATGTTGCACAGCAAATTTTCATGCGACCTAGATACATCTTGCAAGCAGCTTTTGAATGCAGTTCTTGCATAGTGCAGATCCTAGCAATGGTAAGCAGTTGAGGCAGAAAATCAATTCCATTTCCGTTTTAGTTTGACCTCAAAAACTATGAAAAATTCTTGCTTTTCTCAGTTTTGCAGTAATCAACAGAATAAATGGCTATGATAGCACAATCTGATGTTGCACAGCAAATTTTCATGCGACCTAGATACATCTTGCAAGCAGCTTTTGAATGCAGTTCTTGCATAGTGCAGATCCTAGCAATGGTAAGCAGTTGAGGCAGAAAATCAATTGGATTTCCGTTTTAGTTTGACCTCAAAAACTATGAAACAATTCTTTTTTTTCTCAGTTTTGCAGTAATGAACAGAATAAATGGCTATGATAGCACAATCTGATGTTGCACAGCAAATTTTCATGCGACCTAGATACATCTTGCAAGCAGCTTTTGAATGCAGTTCTTGCATAGTGCAGATCCTAGCAATGATAAGCAGTTGAGGCAGAAAATCAATTCCATTTCCATTTTAGTTTGACCTCAAAAACTATGAAACAATTCTTTCTTTTCTCAGTTTTGCAGTAATGAACAGAATAAATGGCTATGATAGAACAATCTGATGTTGCACAGCAAATTTTCATGCGACCTAGATACATCTTGCAAGCAGCTTTTGAATGCAGTTCTTGCATAGTGCAGATCCTAGCAATGATAAGCAGTTGAGGCAGAAAATCAATTCCATTTCCGTTTTAGTTTGACCTCAAAAACTATGAAATTCTTTCTTTTCTCAGTTTTGCAGTAATGAACAGAATAAATGGCTATGATAGCACAATCTGATGTTGCACAGCAAATTTTCATGCGACCGAGATAAATCTTGCAAGCAGCTTTTGAATGCAGTTCTTGCATAATGCAGATCCTAGCAATTATAAGCAGTTGAAATCAATTCCATTTCCGTTTTACTTCGACCTCAAAAACTATGAAACAATTCTTGCTTTTCTCAGTTTTGCAGTAATGAGCAGAATAAATGGTTATGATAGCACAATCTGATGTTGCACAGCAAATTTTCATGCGACCTAGACACATCTTGCAAGGAGCTTTTGAATGCAGTTCTTGCATAGTGCAGATCCTAGCAATGATAAGCAGTTGAGGCAGAAAATCAATTCCATTCCCGTTTTAATTTGACCTCAAAAACTATGAAACAATTCTTGCTTTTCTCAGTTTTGCAGTAATGAACAGAATAAATGGTTATGATAGCACAATCTGATGTTGCACGGCAAATTTTCATGCGACCTAGATACATCTTGCAAGCAGCTTTTGAATGCAGTTCTTGCATAGTGCAGATCCTAGCAATGATAAGCAGTTGAGGCAGAAAATCAATTCAATTTCCGTTTTAGTTTGACCTCAAAAACTATGAAACAATTCTTGCTTTTCTCAGTTTTGCAGTAATGAACAGAATAAATGGTTATGATAGCACAATCTGATGTTGCACAGCAGATTTTCATGCGACCTAGATACATCTTGCAAGCAGCTTTTGAATGCAGTTCTTGCATAGTGCAGATCCTAGCAATGGTAAGCAGTTGAGGCAGAAAATCAATTCCATTTCCGTTTTAGTTTGACCTCAAAAACTATGAAAAATTCTTGCTTTTCTCAGTTTTGCAGTAATGAACAGAATAAATGGTTATGATAGCACAATCTGATGTTGCACGGCAAATTTTCATGCGACCTAGATACATCTTGCAAGCAGCTTTTGAATGCAGTTCTTGCATAGTGCAGATCCTAGCAATGATAAGCAGTTGAGGCAGAAAATCAATTCAATTTCCGTTTTAGTTTGACCTCAAAAACTATGAAACAATTCTTGCTTTTCTCAGTTTTGCAGTAATGAACAGAATAAATGGTTATGATAGCACAATCTGATGTTGCACAGCAGATTTTCATGCGACCTAGATACATCTTGCAAGCAGCTTTTGAATGCAGTTCTTGCATAGTGCAGATCCTAGCAATGGTAAGCAGTTGAGGCAGAAAATCAATTCCATTTCCGTTTTAGTTTGACCTCAAAAACTATGAAAAATTCTTGCTTTTCTCAGTTTTGCAGTAATCAACAGAATAAATGGCTATGATAGCACAATCTGATGTTGCACAGCAAATTTTCATGCGACCTAGATACATCTTGCAAGCAGCTTTTGAATGCAGTTCTTGCATAGTGCAGATTCTTGCAATGATAAGCAGTTGAGACAGAAAATCAATTCCATTTTCATTTTAATTTGACCTCAAAAACTATGAAACAATTCTTTCTTTTCTCAGTTTTGCAGTAATGAACAGAATAAATGGCTATGATAGCACAATCAGATGTTGCACAGCAAATTTTCATGCGACCTAGATACATCTTGCAAGCAGCTTTTGAATGCAGTTCTTGCATAGTGCAGATCCTAGCAATGATAAGCAGTTGAGGCAGAAAATCAATACCCTTTCCGTTTTAGTTTGACCTCAAAAACTATGAAACAATTCTTTCTTTTATAAATAATAAACCTTTATTTCCATCAGGGGCTATACAGATGGAGGGCTACGGGAAAAAAGCTGCCACTTGGCGGCTTGACGAGTCCTCAGCCCCTCTCAGTTTTGCAGTAATGAACAGTATAAATGGCTATGATAGCACAATCTGATGTTGCACAGCAAATTTTCATGCGACCTAGATACGTCTTGCAAGCAGCTTTTGAATGCAGTTCTTGCATAGTGCAGATCCTAGCAATGATAAGCAGTTCAGGCAGAAAATCAATTCCATTTCCGTTTTAGTTTGACCTCAAAAACTTTGAAACAATTCTTGCTTTTCTCAGTTTTGCAGTAATGAACATTATAAATGGTTATGATAGCACAATCTGATGTTGCACAGCAAATTTTCATGCGACCTAGATACATCTTACAAGCAGCTTTTGAATGCAGTTCTTGCATAGTGCAGATCCTAGCAATGATAAGCAGTTGAGGCAGAAAATCAATTCAATTTCCGTTTTAGTTTGACCTCAAAAACTATGAAATTCTTTCTTTTCTCAGTTTTGCAGCAATGAACAGAATAAATGGCTATGATAGCACAATCTGATGTTGCACAGCAAATTTTCATGCGACCGAGATAAATCTTGCAAGCAGCTTTTGAATGCAGTTCTTGCATAATGCAGATCCTAGCAATTATAAGCAGTTGAAATCAATTCCATTTCCGTTTTAGTTTGACCTCAAGAACTATGAAACAATTCTTGCTTTCCTCAGTTTTGCAGTAATGAGCAGAATAAATGGTTATGATAGCACAATCTGATGTTGCACAGCAAATTTTCATGCGACCTAGACACATCTTGCAAGGAGCTTTTGATTGCAGTTCTTGCATAGTGCAGATCCTAGCAATGATAAGCAGTTGAGGCAGAAAATCAATTCCATTTCCGTTTTAGTTTGACCTCAAAAACTATGAAACAATTCTTCTTTTTCTCAGTTTTGCAGTAATGAACAGAATATATGGTTATGATAGCACAATCTGATGTTGCACAGCAAATTTTCATGCGGCCTTGATACATCTTGCAAGCAGCTTTTGAATGCAGTTCTTGCATAGTGCAGATCCTAGCAACGATAAGCAGTTGAGACAGAAAATCAATTCCATTCCCGTTTTAGTTTGACCTCAAAAACTATGAAACAATTCGTGCTTTTCTCAGTTTTGCAGTAATGAACAGAATAAATGGTTATGATAGCACAATCTGATGTTGCACGGCAAATTTTCATGCGACCTATATACATCTTGCAAGCAGCTTTTGAATGCAGTTCTTGCATAGTGCAGATCCTAGCAATGATAAGCAGTTGAGGCAGAAAATCAATTCCATTTCCGTTTTAGTTTGACCTCAAAAACTATGAAACAATTCTTGCTTTTCTCAGTTTTGCAGTAATGAACAGAATAAATGGTTATGATAGCACAATCTGATGTTGCACGGCAAATTTTCATGCGACCTAGATACATCTTGCAAGCAGCTTTTGAATGCAGTTCTCGCATTGTGCAGATCCTAGCAATGATAAGCAGTTGAGGCAGAAAATCAATTCCATTTCCGTTTTAGTTTGACCTCAAAAACTATGAAACAATTCTTGCTTTTCTCAGTTTTGCAGTAATGAACAGAATAAATGGTTATGATAGCACAATCTGATGTTGCACAGCAGATTTTCATGCGACCTAGATACATCTTGCAAGCAGCTTTTGAATGCAGTTCTTGCATAGTGCAGAACCTAGCAATGGTAAGCAGTTGAGGCAGAAAATCAATTCCATTTCCGTTTTAGTTTGACCTCAAAAACTATGAAAAATTCTTGCTTTTCTCAGTTTTGCAGTAATCAACAGAATAAATGGCTATGATAGCACAATCTGATGTTGCACAGCAAATTTTCATGCGACCTAGATACATCTTGCAAGCAGCTTTTGAATGCAGTTCTTGCATAGTGCAGATCGTTGCAATGATAAGCAGTTGAGACAGAAAATCAATTCCATTTTCATTTTAATTTGACCTCAAAAACTATGAAACAATTCTTTCTTTTCTCAGTTTTGCAGTAATGAACAGAATAAATGGCTATGATAGCACAATCAGATGTTGCACAGCAAATTTTCATGCGACCTAGATACATCTTGCAAGCAGCTTTTGAATGCAGTTCTTGCATAGTGCAGATCCTAGCAATGATAAGCAGTTGAGGCAGAAAATCAATACCCTTTCCGTTTTAGTTTGACCTCAAAAACTATGAAACAATTCTTTCTTTTATAAATAATAAACCTTTATTTCCATCAGGGGCTATACAGATGGAGGGCTACGGGAAAAAAGCTGCCACTTGGCGGCTTGACGAGTCCTCAGCCCCTCTCAGTTTTGCAGTAATGAACAGTATAAATGGCTATGATAGCACAATCTGATGTTGCACAGCAAATTTTCATGCGACCTAGATACGTCTTGCAAGCAGCTTTTGAATGCAGTTCTTGCATAGTGCAGATCCTAGCAATGATAAGCAGTTCAGGCAGAAAATCAATTCCATTTCCGTTTTAGTTTGACCTCAAAAACTTTGAAACAATTCTTGCTTTTCTCAGTTTTGCAGTAATGAACATTATAAATGGTTATGATAGCACAATCTGATGTTGCACAGCAAATTTTCATGCGACCTAGATACATCTTACAAGCAGCTTTTGAATGCAGTTCTTGCATAGTGCAGATCCTAGCAATGATAAGCAGTTGAGGCAGAAAATTAATTCAATTTCCGTTTTAGTTTGACCTCAAAAACTATGAAATTCTTTCTTTTCTCAGTTTTGCAGTAATGAACAGAATAAATGGCTATGATAGCACAATCTGATGTTGCACAGCAAA
Organism: Amblyomma maculatum; assembly: GCF_055883805.1. Lineage (NCBI taxonomy): Eukaryota > Metazoa > Arthropoda > Arachnida > Ixodida > Ixodidae > Amblyomma > Amblyomma maculatum. The sequence continues at coordinate 27,132,537 of NC_139351.1, read as the reverse complement.
TTTTCATGCGACCGAGATAAATCTTGCAAGCAGCTTTTGAATGCAGTTCTTGCATAATGCAGATCCTAGCAATTATAAGCAGTTGAAATCAATTCCATTTCCGTTTTAGTTTGACCTCAAGAACTATGAAACAATTCTTGCTTTTCTCAGTTTTGCAGTAATGAGCAGAATAAATGGTTATGATAGCACAATCTGATGTTGCACAGCAAATTTTCATGCGACCTAGACACATCTTGCAAGGAGCTTTTGATTGCAGTTCTTGCATAGTGCAGATCCTAGCAATGATAAGCAGTTGAGGCAGAAAATCAATTCCATTTCCGTTTTAGTTTGACCTCAAAAACTATGAAACAATTCTTCTTTTTCTCAGTTTTGCAGTAATGAACAGAATATATGGTTATGATAGCACAATCTGATGTTGCACAGCAAATTTTCATGCGGCCTTGATACATCTTGCAAGCAGCTTTTGAATGCAGTTCTTGCATAGTGCAGATCCTAGCAACGATAAGCAGTTGAGGCAGAAAATCAATTCCATTCCCGTTTTAGTTTGACCTCAAAAACTATGAAACAATTCGTGCTTTTCTCAGTTTTGCAGTAATGAACAGAATAAATGGTTATGATAGCACAATCTGATGTTGCACGGCAAATTTTCATGCGACCTATATACATCTTGCAAGCAGCTTATGAATGCAGTTCTTGCATAGTGCAGATCCTAGCAATGATAAGCAGTTGAGGCAGAAAATCAATTCCATTTCCGTTTTAGTTTGACCTCAAAAACTATGAAACAATTCTTGCTTTTCTCAGTTTTGCTGTAATGAACAGAATAAATGGTTATGATAGCACAATCTGATGTTGCACAGCAAATTTTCATGCGACCTAGCATGCGATCTTGCAAGCAGCTTTTGAATGCAGTTCTTGCATAGTGCAGATCCTAGCAATGGTAAGCAGTTGAGGCAGAAAATCAATTTCATTTCCGTTTTAGTTTGACCTCAAAAACTATGAAACAATTCTTGCTTTTCTCAGTTTTGCAGTAATCAACAGAATAAATGGCTATGATAGCACAATCTGATGTTGCACAGCAAATTTTCATGCGACCTAGATACATCTTGCAAGCAGCTTTTGAATGCAGTTCTTGCATAGTGCAGATCCTAGCAATGATAAGCAGTTGAGGCAGAAAATCAATTCCATTTCCATTTTAATTTTACCTCAAAAACTATGAAACAATTCTTTCTTTTCTCAGTTTTGCACTAATGAACAGAATAAATGGCTATGATAGCACAATCAGATGTTGCACGGAAAATTTTCATGCGACCTATATACATCTTGCAAGCAGCTTTTGAATGCAGTTCTTGCGTAGTGCAGATCCTAGCAATGATAAGCAGTTGAGGCAGAAAATCAATTCCATTTCCGTTTTAGTTTGACCTCAAAAACTATGAAACAATTCTGGCTTTTCTCAGTTTTGCAGTAATGAACAGAATAAATGGTTATGATAGCACAATCTGATGTTGCACAGCAAATTTTCATGCGACCTAGCATGCGATCTTGCAAGCAGCTTTTGAATGCAGTTCTTGCATAGTGCAGATCCTAGCAATGGTAAGCAGTTGAGGCAGAAAATCAATTCCATTTCCGTTTCAGTTTGACCTCAAAAACTATGAAACAATTCTTGCTTTTCTCAGTTTTGCAGTAATCAACAGAATAAATTGCTATGATAGCACAATCTGATGTTGCACAGCAAATTTTCATGCGACCTAGATACATCTTGCAAGCAGCTTTTGAATGCAGTTCTTGCATAGTGCAGATCCTAGCAATGATAAGCAGTTGAGGCAGGAAATCAATTCCATTTCCGTTTTAGTTTGACCTCAAAAACTATGAAACAATTCTTTCTTTTCTCAGTTTTGCAGTAATGAACAGAATAAATGGCTATGATAGCACAATCTGATGTTGCACAGCAAATTTTCATGCGACCTAGATACATCTTGCAAGCAGCTTTTGAATGCAGTTGTTGCATAGCGCAGATCCTAGCAATGATAAGCAGTTGAGGCAGGAAATCAATTCCATTTCCGTTTTAGTTTGACCTCAAAAACTATGAAACAATTCTTTATTTTCTCAGTTTTGCAGTAATGAACAGAATAAATGGCTATGATAGCACAATCTGATGTTGCACAGCAAATTTTCATGCGACCTAGATACATCTTGCAAGCAGCTTTTGAATGCAGTTCTTGCATAGTGCAGATCCTAGCAATGATAAGCAGTTGAGGCAGAAAATCAATTCCATTTCCATTTTAGTTTGACCTCAAAAACTATGAAACAATTCTTTTTTTTCTCAGTTTTGCAGTAATGAACAGAATAAATGGCTATGATAGCACAATCTGATGTTGCACAGCAAATTTTCATGCGACCTAGATACATCTTGCAAGCAGCTTTTGAATGCAGTTCTTGCATAGTGCAGAACCTAGCAATGGTAAGCAGTTGAGGCAGAAAATCAATTCCATTTCCGTTTTAGTTTGACCTCAAAAACTATGAAAAATTCTTTCTTTTCTCAGTTTTGCAGTAATCAACAGAATAAATGGCTATGATAGCACAATCTGATGTTGCACAGCAAATTTTCATGCGACCTAGATACATCTTGCAAGCAGCTTTTGAATGCAGTTCTTGCATAGTGCAGATCGTTGCAATGATAAGCAGTTGAGACAGAAAATCAATTCCATTTTCATTTTAATTTGACCTCAAAAACTATGAAACAATTCTTTCTTTTCTCAGTTTTGCAGTAATGAACAGAATAAATGGCTATGATAGCACAATCAGATGTTGCACAGCAAATTTTCATGCGACCTAGATACATCTTGCAAGCAGCTTTTGAATGCAGTTCTTGCATAGTGCAGATCCTAGCAATGATAAGCAGTTGAGGCAGAAAATCAATACCCTTTCCGTTTTAGTTTGACCTCAAAAACTATGAAACAATTCTTTCTTTTATAAATAATAAACCTTTATTTCCATCAGGGGCTATACAGATGGAGGGCTACGGGAAAAAAGCTGCCACTTGGCGGCTTGACGAGTCCTCAGCCCCTCTCAGTTTTGCAGTAATGAACAGTATAAATGGCTATGATAGCACAATCTGATGTTGCACAGCAAATTTTCATGCGACCTAGATACGTCTTGCAAGCAGCTTTTGAATGCAGTTCTTGCATAGTGCAGATCCTAGCAATGATAAGCAGTTCAGGCAGAAAATCAATTCCATTTCCGTTTTAGTTTGACCTCAAAAACTTTGAAACAATTCTTGCTTTTCTCAGTTTTGCAGTAATGAACATTATAAATGGTTATGATAGCACAATCTGATGTTGCACAGCAAATTTTCATGCGACCTAGATACATCTTACAAGCAGCTTTTGAATGCAGTTCTTGCATAGTGCAGATCCTAGCAATGATAAGCAGTTGAGGCAGAAAATCAATTCAATTTCCGTTTTAGTTTGACCTCAAAAACTATGAAATTCTTTCTTTTCTCAGTTTTGCAGTAATGAACAGAATAAATGGCTATGATAGCACAATCTGATGTTGCACAGCAAATTTTCATGCGACCGAGATAAATCTTGCAAGCAGCTTTTGAATGCAGTTCTTGCATAATGCAGATCCTAGCAATTATAAGCAGTTGAAATCAATTCCATTTCCGTTTTAGTTTGACCTCAAGAACTATGAAACAATTCTTGCTTTTCTCAGTTTTGCAGTAATGAGCAGAATAAATGGTTATGATAGCACAATCTGATGTTGCACAGCAAATTTTCATGCGACCTAGACACATCTTGCAAGGAGCTTTTGATTGCAGTTCTTGCATAGTGCAGATCCTAGCAATGATAAGCAGTTGAGGCAGAAAATCAATTCCATTTCCGTTTTAGTTTGACCTCAAAAACTATGAAACAATTCTTCTTTTTCTCAGTTTTGCAGCAATGAACAGAATAAATGGCTATGATAGCACAATCTGATGTTGCACAGCAAATTTTCATGCGACCGAGATAAATCTTGCAAGCAGCTTTTGAATGCAGTTCTTGCATAATGCAGATCCTAGCAATTATAAGCAGTTGAAATCAATTCCATTTCCGTTTTAGTTTGACCTCAAGAACTATGAAACAATTCTTGCTTTCCTCAGTTTTGCAGTAATGAGCAGAATAAATGGTTATGATAGCACAATCTGATGTTGCACAGCAAATTTTCATGCGACCTAGACACATCTTGCAAGGAGCTTTTGATTGCAGTTCTTGCATAGTGCAGATCCTAGCAATGATAAGCAGTTGAGGCAGAAAATCAATTCCATTTCCGTTTTAGTTTGACCTCAAAAACTATGAAACAATTCTTCTTTTTCTCAGTTTTGCAGTAATGAACAGAATATATGGTTATGATAGCACAATCTGATGTTGCACAGCAAATTTTCATGCGGCCTTGATACATCTTGCAAGCAGCTTTTGAATGCAGTTCTTGCATAGTGCAGATCCTAGCAACGATAAGCAGTTGAGACAGAAAATCAATTCCATTCCCGTTTTAGTTTGACCTCAAAAACTATGAAACAATTCGTGCTTTTCTCAGTTTTGCAGTAATGAACAGAATAAATGGTTATGATAGCACAATCTGATGTTGCACGGCAAATTTTCATGCGACCTATATACATCTTGCAAGCAGCTTTTGAATGCAGTTCTTGCATAGTGCAGATCCTAGCAATGATAAGCAGTTGAGGCAGAAAATCAATTCCATTTCCGTTTTAGTTTGACCTCAAAAACTATGAAACAATTCTTGCTTTTCTCAGTTTTGCAGTAATGAACAGAATAAATGGTTATGATAGCACAATCTGATGTTGCACGGCAAATTTTCATGCGACCTAGATACATCTTGCAAGCAGCTTTTGAATGCAGTTCTCGCATAGTGCAGATCCTAGCAATGATAAGCAGTTGAGGCAGAAAATCAATTCCATTTCCGTTTTAGTTTGACCTCAAAAACTATGAAACAATTCTTGCTTTTCTCAGTTTTGCAGTAATGAACAGAATAAATGGTTATGATAGCACAATCTGATGTTGCACAGCAGATTTTCATGCGACCTAGATACATCTTGCAAGCAGCTTTTGAATGCAGTTCTTGCATAGTGCAGAACCTAGCAATGGTAAGCAGTTGAGGCAGAAAATCAATTCCATTTCCGTTTTAGTTTGACCTCAAAAACTATGAAAAATTCTTGCTTTTCTCAGTTTTGCAGTAATCAACAGAATAAATGGCTATGATAGCACAATCTGATGTTGCACAGCAAATTTTCATGCGACCTAGATACATCTTGCAAGCAGCTTTTGAATGCAGTTCTTGCATAGTGCAGATCGTTGCAATGATAAGCAGTTGAGACAGAAAATCAATTCCATTTTCATTTTAATTTGACCTCAAAAACTATGAAACAATTCTTTCTTTTCTCAGTTTTGCAGTAATGAACAGAATAAATGGCTATGATAGCACAATCAGATGTTGCACAGCAAATTTTCATGCGACCTAGATACATCTTGCAAGCAGCTTTTGAATGCAGTTCTTGCATAGTGCAGATCCTAGCAATGATAAGCAGTTGAGGCAGAAAATCAATACCCTTTCCGTTTTAGTTTGACCTCAAAAACTATGAAACAATTCTTTCTTTTATAAATAATAAACCTTTATTTCCATCAGGGGCTATACAGATGGAGGGCTACGGGAAAAAAGCTGCCACTTGGCGGCTTGACGAGTCCTCAGCCCCTCTCAGTTTTGCAGTAATGAACAGTATAAATGGCTATGATAGCACAATCTGATGTTGCACAGCAAATTTTCATGCGACCTAGATACGTCTTGCAAGCAGCTTTTGAATGCAGTTCTTGCATAGTGCAGATCCTAGCAATGATAAGCAGTTCAGGCAGAAAATCAATTCCATTTCCGTTTTAGTTTGACCTCAAAAACTTTGAAACAATTCTTGCTTTTCTCAGTTTTGCAGTAATGAACATTATAAATGGTTATGATAGCACAATCTGATGTTGCACAGCAAATTTTCATGCGACCTAGATACATCTTACAAGCAGCTTTTGAATGCAGTTCTTGCATAGTGCAGATCCTAGCAATGATAAGCAGTTGAGGCAGAAAATCAATTCAATTTCCGTTTTAGTTTGACCTCAAAAACTATGAAATTCTTTCTTTTCTCAGTTTTGCAGTAATGAACAGAATAAATGGCTATGATAGCACAATCTGATGTTGCACAGCAAATTTTCATGCGACCGAGATAAATCTTGCAAGCAGCTTTTGAATGCAGTTCTTGCATAATGCAGATCCTAGCAATTATAAGCAGTTGAAATCAATTCCATTTCCGTTTTAGTTTGACCTCAAGAACTATGAAACAATTCTTGCTTTTCTCAGTTTTGCAGTAATGAGCAGAATAAATGGTTATGATAGCACAATCTGATGTTGCACAGCAAATTTTCATGCGACCTAGACACATCTTGCAAGGAGCTTTTGATTGCAGTTCTTGCATAGTGCAGATCCTAGCAATGATAAGCAGTTGAGGCAGAAAATCAATTCCATTTCCGTTTTAGTTTGACCTCAAAAACTATGAAACAATTCTTCTTTTTCTCAGTTTTGCAGTAATGAACAGAATATATGGTTATGATAGCACAATCTGATGTTGCACAGCAAATTTTCATGCGGCCTTGATACATCTTGCAAGCAGCTTTTGAAAGCAGTTCTTGCATAGTGCAGATCCTAGCAACGATAAGCAGTTGAGGCAGAAAATCAATTCCATTCCCGTTTTAGTTTGACCTCAAAAACTATGAAACAATTCGTGCTTTTCTCAGTTTTGCAGTAATGAACAGAATAAATGGTTATGATAGCACAATCTGATGTTGCACGGCAAATTTTCATGCGACCTATATACATCTTGCAAGCAGCTTATGAATGCAGTTCTTGCATAGTGCAGATCCTAGCAATGATAAGCAGTTGAGGCAGAAAATCAATTCCATTTCCGTTTTAGTTTGACCTCAAAAACTATGAAACAATTCTTGCTTTTCTCAGTTTTGCTGTAATGAACAGAATAAATGGTTATGATAGCACAATCTGATGTTGCACAGCAAATTTTCATGCGACCTAGCATGCGATCTTGCAAGCAGCTTTTGAATGCAGTTCTTGCATAGTGCAGATCCTAGCAATGGTAAGCAGTTGAGGCAGAAAATCAATTTCATTTCCGTTTTAGTTTGACCTCAAAAACTATGAAACAATTCTTGCTTTTCTCAGTTTTGCAGTAATCAACAGAATAAATGGCTATGATAGCACAATCTGATGTTGCACAGCAAATTTTCATGCGACCTAGATACATCTTGCAAGCAGCTTTTGAATGCAGTTCTTGCATAGTGCAGATCCTAGCAATGATAAGCAGTTGAGGCAGAAAATCAATTCCATTTCCATTTTAATTTTACCTCAAAAACTATGAAACAATTCTTTCTTTTCTCAGTTTTGCACTAATGAACAGAATAAATGGCTATGATAGCACAATCAGATGTTGCACGGAAAATTTTCATGCGACCTATATACATCTTGCAAGCAGCTTTTGAATGCAGTTCTTGCGTAGTGCAGATCCTAGCAATGATAAGCAGTTGAGGCAGAAAATCAATTCCATTTCCGTTTTAGTTTGACCTCAAAAACTATGAAACAATTCTGGCTTTTCTCAGTTTTGCAGTAATGAACAGAATAAATGGTTATGATAGCACAATCTGATGTTGCACAGCAAATTTTCATGCGACCTAGCATGCGATCTTGCAAGCAGCTTTTGAATGCAGTTCTTGCATAGTGCAGATCCTAGCAATGGTAAGCAGTTGAGGCAGAAAATCAATTCCATTTCCGTTTCAGTTTGACCTCAAAAACTATGAAACAATTCTTGCTTTTCTCAGTTTTGCAGTAATCAACAGAATAAATTGCTATGATAGCACAATCTGATGTTGCACAGCAAATTTTCATGCGACCTAGATACATCTTGCAAGCAGCTTTTGAATGCAGTTCTTGCATAGTGCAGATCCTAGCAATGATAAGCAGTTGAGGCAGGAAATCAATTCCATTTCCGTTTTAGTTTGACCTCAAAAACTATGAAACAATTCTTTCTTTTCTCAGTTTTGCAGTAATGAACAGAATAAATGGCTATGATAGCACAATCTGATGTTGCACAGCAAATTTTCATGCGACCTAGATACATCTTGCAAGCAGCTTTTGAATGCAGTTGTTGCATAGCGCAGATCCTAGCAATGATAAGCAGTTGAGGCAGGAAATCAATTCCATTTCCGTTTTAGTTTGACCTCAAAAACTATGAAACAATTCTTTATTTTCTCAGTTTTGCAGTAATGAACAGAATAAATGGCTATGATAGCACAATCTGATGTTGCACAGCAAATTTTCATGCGACCTAGATACATCTTGCAAGCAGCTTTTGAATGCAGTTCTTGCATAGTGCAGATCCTAGCAATGATAAGCAGTTGAGGCAGAAAATCAATTCCATTTCCATTTTAGTTTGACCTCAAAAACTATGAAACAATTCTTTTTTTTCTCAGTTTTGCAGTAATGAACAGAATAAATGGCTATGATAGCACAATCTGATGTTGCACAGCAAATTTTCATGCGACCTAGATACATCTTGCAAGCAGCTTTTGAATGCAGTTCTTGCATAGTGCAGATCCTAGCAATGATAAGCAGTTGAGGCAGAAAATCAATACCATTTCCGTTTTAGTTTGACCTCAAAAACTATGAAACAATTCTTTCTTTTCTCAGTTTTGCAGTAATGAACAGAATAAATGGCTATGATAGCACAATCTGATGTTGCACAGCAAATTTTCATGTGACCTAGATACGTCTTGCGAGCAGCTTTTGAATGCAGTTCTTGCATAGTGCAGATCCTAGCAATGATAAGCAGTTGAGGCAGAAAATCAATTCCATTTCCGTTTTAGTTTGACCTCAAAAACTCTGAAACAATTCTTTCTTTTCTCAGTTTTGCAGTAATGAACAGAATAATTGGTTATGATAGCACAATCTGATGTTGCACATCAAATTTTCATGCGACCTAGATACATCTTGCAAGCAGCTTTTGAATGCAGTTCTTGCATAGTGCAGATGCTAGCAATGATAAGCAGTTGAGGCAGGAAATCAATTTCATTTCCGTTTTAGTTTGATCTCAAAAACTATGAAACAATTCTTTCTTTTCTCAGTTTTGCAGTAATGAACAGAATAAATGGCTATGATAGCACAATTGATGTTGCACAGTAAATTTTCATGCGACCTAGATACATCTTGCAAGCAGCTTTTGAATGCAGTTCTTGCATAGTGCAGATCCTAGCAATGATAAGCAGTTGAGGCAGAAAATCAATTCCATTTCCATTTTAGTTTGACCTCAAAAACTATGAAACAATTCTTGCTTTTCTCAGTTTTGCAGTAATGAACATTATAAATGGTTATGCTAGCACAATCTGATGTATGCACAGCAAATTTTCATGCGACCTAGATACATCTTGCAAGCAGCTTTTGAATGCAGTTCTTGCATAGTGCAGATCCTAGCAATGATAAGCAGTTGAGGCAGAAAATCAATTCAATTTCCGTTTTAGTTTGACCTCAAAAACTATGAAATTCTTTCTTTTCTCAGTTTTGCAGTAATGAACAGAATAAATGGCTATGATAGCACAATCTGATGTTGCACATCAAATTTTCATGCGACCTAGATACATCTTGCAAGCAGCTTTTGAATGCAGTTCTTGCATAGTGCAGATGCTAGCAATGATAAGCAGTTGAGGCAGGAAATCAATTTCATTTCCGTTTTAGTTTGACCTCAAAAACTATGAAACAATTCTTGCTTTTCTCAGTTTTGCTGTAATGAACAGAATAAATGGTTATGATAGCACAATCTGATGTTGCACAGCAAATTTTCATGCGACCTAGCATGCGATCTTGCAAGCAGCTTTTGAATGCAGTTCTTGCATAGTGCAGATCCTAGCAATGGTAAGCAGTTGAGGCAGAAAATCAATTTCATTTCCGTTTTAGTTTGACCTCAAAAACTATGAAACAATTCTTGCTTTTCTCAGTTTTGCAGTAATGAACAGAATAAATGGTTATGATAGCACAATCTGATGTTGCACGGCAAATTTTCATGCGACCTAGATACATCTTGCAAGCAGCTTTTGAATGCAGTTCTCGCATAGTGCAGATCCTAGCAATGATAAGCAGTTGAGGCAGAAAATCAATTCCATTTCCGTTTTAGTTTGACCTCAAAAACTATGAAACAATTCTTGCTTTTCTCAGTTTTGCAGTAATGAACAGAATAAATGGTTATGATAGCACAATCTGATGTTGCACAGCAGATTTTCATGCGACCTAGATACATCTTGCAAGCAGCTTTTGAATGCAGTTCTTGCATAGTGCAGAACCTAGCAATGGTAAGCAGTTGAGGCAGAAAATCAATTCCATTTCCGTTTTAGTTTGACCTCAAAAACTATGAAAAATTCTTGCTTTTCTCAGTTTTGCAGTAATCAACAGAATAAATGGCTATGATAGCACAATCTGATGTTGCACAGCAAATTTTCATGCGACCTAGATACATCTTGCAAGCAGCTTTTGAATGCAGTTCTTGCATAGTGCAGATCGTTGCAATGATAAGCAGTTGAGACAGAAAATCAATTCCATTTTCATTTTAATTTGACCTCAAAAACTATGAAACAATTCTTTCTTTTCTCAGTTTTGCAGTAATGAACAGAATAAATGGCTATGATAGCACAATCAGATGTTGCACAGCAAATTTTCATGCGACCTAGATACATCTTGCAAGCAGCTTTTGAATGCAGTTCTTGCATAGTGCAGATCCTAGCAATGATAAGCAGTTGAGGCAGAAAATCAATACCCTTTCCGTTTTAGTTTGACCTCAAAAACTATGAAACAATTCTTTCTTTTATAAATAATAAACCTTTATTTCCATCAGGGGCTATACAGATGGAGGGCTACGGGAAAAAAGCTGCCACTTGGCGGCTTGACGAGTCCTCAGCCCCTCTCAGTTTTGCAGTAATGAACAGTATAAATGGCTATGATAGCACAATCTGATGTTGCACAGCAAATTTTCATGCGACCTAGATACGTCTTGCAAGCAGCTTTTGAATGCAGTTCTTGCATAGTGCAGATCCTAGCAATGATAAGCAGTTCAGGCAGAAAATCAATTCCATTTCCGTTTTAGTTTGACCTCAAAAACTTTGAAACAATTCTTGCTTTTCTCAGTTTTGCAGTAATGAACATTATAAATGGTTATGATAGCACAATCTGATGTTGCACAGCAAATTTTCATGCGACCTAGATACATCTTACAAGCAGCTTTTGAATGCAGTTCTTGCATAGTGCAGATCCTAGCAATGATAAGCAGTTGAGGCAGAAAATCAATTCAATTTCCGTTTTAGTTTGACCTCAAAAACTATGAAATTCTTTCTTTTCTCAGTTTTGCAGTAATGAACAGAATAAATGGCTATGATAGCACAATCTGATGTTGCACAGCAAATTTTCATGCGACCGAGATAAATCTTGCAAGCAGCTTTTGAATGCAGTTCTTGCATAATGCAGATCCTAGCAATTATAAGCAGTTGAAATCAATTCCATTTCCGTTTTAGTTTGACCTCAAGAACTATGAAACAATTCTTGCTTTTCTCAGTTTTGCAGTAATGAGCAGAATAAATGGTTATGATAGCACAATCTGATGTTGCACAGCAAATTTTCATGCGACCTAGACACATCTTGCAAGGAGCTTTTGATTGCAGTTCTTGCATAGTGCAGATCCTAGCAATGATAAGCAGTTGAGGCAGAAAATCAATTCCATTTTCGTTTTAGTTTGACCTCAAAAACTATGAAACAATTCTTCTTTTTCTCAGTTTTGCAGTAATGAACAGAATATATGGTTATGATAGCACAATCTGATGTTGCACAGCAAATTTTCATGCGGCCTTGATACATCTTGCAAGCAGCTTTTGAATGCAGTTCTTGCATAGTGCAGATCCTAGCAACAATAAGCAGTTGAGGCAGAAAATCAATTCCATTCCCGTTTTAGTTTGACCTCAAAAACTATGAAACAATTCGTGCTTTTCTCAGTTTTGCAGTAATGAACAGAATAAATGGTTATGATAGCACAATCTGATGTTGCACGGCAAATTTTCATGCGACCTATATACATCTTGCAAGCAGCTTATGAATGCAGTTCTTGCATAGTGCAGATCCTAGCAATGATAAGCAGTTGAGGCAGAAAATCAATTCCATTTCCGTTTTAGTTTGACCTCAAAAACTATGAAACAATTCTTGCTTTTCTCAGTTTTGCTGTAATGAACAGAATAAATGGTTATGATAGCACAATCTGATGTTGCACAGCAAATTTTCATGCGACCTAGCATGCGATCTTGCAAGCAGCTTTTGAATGCAGTTCTTGCATAGTGCAGATCCTAGCAATGGTAAGCAGTTGAGGCAGAAAATCAATTTCATTTCCGTTTTAGTTTGACCTCAAAAACTATGAAACAATTCTTGCTTTTCTCAGTTTTGCAGTAATCAACAGAATAAATGGCTATGATAGCACAATCTGATGTTGCACAGCAAATTTTCATGCGACCTAGATACATCTTGCAAGCAGCTTTTGAATGCAGTTCTTGCATAGTGCAGATTCTAGCAATGATAAGCAGTTGAGGCAGAAAATCAATTCCATTTCCATTTTAATTTTACCTCAAAAACTATGAAACAATTCTTTCTTTTCTCAGTTTTGCACTAATGAACAGAATAAATGGCTATGATAGCACAATCAGATGTTGAACGGAAAATTTTCATGCGACCTATATACATCTTGCAAGCAGCTTTTGAATGCAGTTCTTGCGTAGTGCAGATCCTAGCAATGATAAGCAGTTGAGGCAGAAAATCAATTCCATTTCCGTTTTAGTTTGACCTCAAAAACTATGAAACAATTCTGGCTTTTCTCAGTTTTGCAGTAATGAACAGAATAAATGGTTATGATAGCACAATCTGATGTTGCACAGCAAATTTTCATGCGACCTAGCATGCGATCTTGCAAGCAGCTTTTGAATGCAGTTCTTGCATAGTGCAGATCCTAGCAATGGTAAGCAGTTGAGGCAGAAAATCAATTCCATTTCCGTTTCAGTTTGACCTCAAAAACTATGAAACAATTCTTGCTTTTCTCAGTTTTGCAGTAATCAACAGAATAAATTGCTATGATAGCACAATCTGATGTTGCACAGCAAATTTTCATGCGACCTAGATACATCTTGCAAGCAGCTTTTGAATGCAGTTCTTGCATAGTGCAGATCCTAGCAATGATAAGCAGTTGAGGCAGGAAATCAATTCCATTTCCGTTTTAGTTTGACCTCAAAAACTATGAAACAATTCTTTCTTTTCTCAGTTTTGCAGTAATGAACAGAATAAATGGCTATGATAGCACAATCTGATGTTGCACAGCAAATTTTCATGCGACCTAGATACATCTTGCAAGCAGCTTTTGAATGCAGTTGTTGCATAGCGCAGATCCTAGCAATGATAAGCAGTTGAGGCAGGAAATCAATTCCATTTCCGTTTTAGTTTGACCTCAAAAACTATGAAACAATTCTTTATTTTCTCAGTTTTGCAGTAATGAACAGAATAAATGGCTATGATAGCACAATCTGATGTTGCACAGCAAATTTTCATGCGACCTAGATACATCTTGCAAGCAGCTTTTGAATGCAGTTCTTGCATAGTGCAGATCCTAGCAATGATAAGCAGTTGAGGCAGAAAATCAATTCCATTTCCATTTTAGTTTGACCTCAAAAACTATGAAACAATTCTTTTTTTTCTCAGTTTTGCAGTAATGAACAGAATAAATGGCTATGATAGCACAATCTGATGTTGCACAGCAAATTTTCATGCGACCTAGATACATCTTGCAAGCAGCTTTTGAATGCAGTTCTTGCATAGTGCAGATCCTAGCAATGATAAGCAGTTGAGGCAGAAAATCAATACCATTTCCGTTTTAGTTTGACCTCAAAAACTATGAAACAATTCTTTCTTTTCTCAGTTTTGCAGTAATGAACAGAATAAATGGCTATGATAGCACAATCTGATGTTGCACAGCAAATTTTCATGCGACCTAGATACGTCTTGCGAGCAGCTTTTGAATGCAGTTCTTGCATAGTGCAGATCCTAGCAATGATAAGCAGTTGAGGCAGAAAATCAATTCCATTTCCGTTTTAGTTTGACCTCAAAAACTCTGAAACAATTCTTTCTTTTCTCAGTTTTGCAGTAATGAACAGAATAAATGGTTATGATAGCACAATCTGATGTTGCACATCAAATTTTCATGCGACCTAGATACATCTTGCAAGCAGCTTTTGAATGCAGTTCTTGCATAGTGCAGATGCTAGCAATGATAAGCAGTTGAGGCAGGAAATCAATTTCATTTCCGTTTTAGTTTGATCTCAAAAACTATGAAACAATTCTTTCTTTTCTCAGTTTTGCAGTAATGAACAGAATAAATGGCTATGATAGCACAATTGATGTTGCACAGTAAATTTTCATGCGACCTAGATACATCTTGCAAGCAGCTTTTGAATGCAGTTCTTGCATAGTGCAGATCCTAGCAATGATAAGCAGTTGAGGCAGAAAATCAATTCCATTTCGATTTTAGTTTGACCTCAAAAACTATGAAACAATTCTTGCTTTTCTCAGTTTTGCAGTAATGAACATTATAAATGGTTATGCTAGCACAATCTGATGTTGCACAGCAAATTTTCATGCGACCTAGATACATCTTGCAAGCAGCTTTTGAATGCAGTTCTTGCATAGTGCAGATCCTAGCAATGATAAGCAGTTGAGGCAGAAAATCAATTCAATTTCCGTTTTAGTTTGACCTCAAAAACTATGAAATTCTTTCTTTTCTCAGTTTTGCAGTAATGAACAGAATAAATGGCTATGATAGCACAATCTGATGTTGCACAGCAAATTTTCATGCGACCGAGATAAATCTTGCAAGCAGCTTTTGAATGCAGTTCTTGCATAATGCAGATCCTAGCAATTATAAGCAGTTGAAATCAATTCCATTTCCGTTTTATTTTGACCTCAAGAACTATGAAACAATTCTTGCTTTTCTCAGTTTTGCAGTAATGAGCAGAATAAATGGTTATGATAGCACAATCTGATGTTGCACAGCAAATTTTCATGCGACCTAGACACATCTTGCAAGGAGCTTTTGATTGCAGTTCTTGCATAGTGCAGATCCTAGCAATGATAAGCAGTTGAGGCAGAAAATCAATTCCATTTCCGTTTTAGTTTGACCTCAAAAACTATGAAACAATTCTTCTTTTTCTCAGTTTTGCAGTAATGAACAGAATATATGGTTATGATAGCACAATCTGATGTTGCACAGCAAATTTTCATGCGGCCTTGATACATCTTGCAAGCAGCTTTTGAATGCAGTTCTTGCATAGTGCAGATCCTAGCAACGATAAGCAGTTGAGGCAGAAAATCAATTCCATTCCCGTTTTAGTTTGGCCTCAAAAACTATGAAACAATTCTTGCTTTTCTCAGTTTTGCAGTAATGAACAGAATAAATGGTTATGATAGCACAATCTGATGTTGCACAGCAAATTTTCATGCGACCTAGCATGCGATCTTGCGAGCAGCTTTTGAATGCAGTTCTTGCATAGTGCAGATCCTAGCAATGATAAGCAGTTGAGGCAGAAAATCAATTCCATTTCCGTTTTAGTTTGACCTCAAAAACTCTGAAACAATTCTTGCTTTTCTCAGTTTTGCAGTAATGAACAGAATAAATGGTTATGATAGCACAATCTGATGTTGCACATCAAATTTTCATGCGACCTAGATACATCTTGCAAGCAGCTTTTGAATGCAGTTCTTGCATAGTGCAGATGCTAGCAATGATAAGCAGTTGAGGCAGGAAATCAATTTCATTTCCGTTTTAGTTTGATCTCAAAAACTATGAAACAATTCTTTCTTTTCTCAGTTTTCCAGTAATGAACAGAATAAATGGCTATGATAGCACAATTGATGTTGCACAGTAAATTTTCATGCGACCTAGATACATCTTGCAAGCAGCTTTTGAATGCAGTTCTTGCATAGTGCAGATCCTAGCAATGATAAGCAGTTGAGGCAGAAAATCAATTCCATTTCCATTTTAGTTTGACCTCAAAAACTATGAAACAATTCTTGCTTTTCTCAGTTTTGCAGTAATGAACAGAATAAATGGCTATGATAGCACAATCTGATGTTGCACAGCAAATTTTCATGCGACCTAGATACATCTTGCAAGCAGCTTTTGAATGCAGTTCTTGCATAGTGCAGATCCTAGCAATGGTAAGCAGTTGAGGCAGAAAATCAATTCCATTTCCGTTTTAGTTTGGCCTCAAAAACTATGAAACAATTCTTGCTTTTCTCAGTTTTGCAGTAATCAACAGAATAAATTGCTATGATAGCACAATCTGATGTTGCACAGCAAATTTTCATGCGACCTAGATACATCTTGCAAGCAGCTTTTGAATGCAGTTCTTGCATAGTGCAGATCCTAGCAATGATAAGCAGTTGAGGCAGGAAATCAATTCCATTTCCGTTTTAGTTTGACCTCAAAAACTATGAAACAATTCTTTCTTTTCTCAGTTTTGCAGTAATGAACAGAATAAATGGCTATGATAGCACAATCTGATGTTGCACAGCAAATTTTCATGCGACCTAGATACATCTTGCAAGCAGCTTTTGAATGCAGTTCTTGCATAGTGCAGATCCTAGCAATGGTAAGCAGTTGAGGCAGAAAATCAATCCCATTTCCGTTTTAGTTTGACCTCAAAAACTAGGAAACAATTCTTGCTTTTCTCAGTTTTGCAGTAATGAACAGAAAAAATGGTTATGGTAGCACAATCTGATGTTGCACAGCAAATTTTCATGCGACCTAGATACATCTTGCAAGCAGCTTTTGAATGCAGTTGTTGCATAGCGCAGATCCTAGCAATGATAAGCAGTTGAGGCAGGAAATCAATTCCATTTCCGTTTTAGTTTGACCTCAAAAACTATGAAACAATTCTTTATTTTCTCAGTTTTGCAATAATGAACAGAATAAATGGCTATGATAGCACAATCTGATGTTGCACAGCAAATTTTCATGCGACCTAGATACATCTTGCAAGCAGCTTTTGAATGCAGTTCTTGCATAGTGCAGATCCTAGCAATGATAAGCAGTTGAGGCAGAAAATCAATTCCATTTCCATTTTAGTTTGACCTCAAAAACTATGAAACAATTCTTTTTTTTCTCAGTTTTGCAGTAATGAACAGAATAAATGGCTATGATAGCACAATCTGATGTTGCACAGCAAATTTTCATGCGACCTAGATACATCTTGCAAGCAGCTTTTGAATGCAGTTCTTGCATAGTGCAGATCCTAGCAATGATAAGCAGTTGAGGCAGAAAATCAATACCATTTCCGTTTTAGTTTGACCTCAAAAACTATGAAACAATTCTTTCTTTTCTCAGTTTTGCAGTAATGAACAGAATAAATGGCTATGATAGCACAATCTGATGTTGCACAGCAAATTTTCATGCGACCTAGATACGTCTTGCGAGCAGCTTTTGAATGCAGTTCTTGCATAGTGCAGATCCTAGCAATGATAAGCAGTTGAGGCAGAAAATCAATTCCATTTCCGTTTTAGTTTGACCTCAAAAACTCTGAAACAATTCTTGCTTTTCTCAGTTTTGCAGTAATGAACAGAATAAATGGTTATGATAGCACAATCTGATGTTGCACATCAAATTTTCATGCGACCTAGATACATCTTGCAAGCAGCTTTTGAATGCAGTTCTTGCATAGTGCAGATGCTAGCAATGATAAGCAGTTGAGGCAGGAAATCAATTTCATTTCCGTTTTAGTTTGATCTCAAAAACTATGAAACAATTCTTTCTTTTCTCAGTTTTGCAGTAATGAACAGAATAAATGGCTATGATAGCACAATTGATGTTGCACAGTAAATTTTCATGCGACCTAGATACATCTTGCAAGCAGCTTTTGAATGCAGTTCTTGCATAGTGCAGATCCTAGCAATGATAAGCAGTTGAGGCAGAAAATCAATTCCATTTCCATTTTAGTTTGACCTCAAAAACTATGAAACAATTCTTGCTTTTCTCAGTTTTGCAGTAATGAACATTATAAATGGTTATGCTAGCACAATCTGATGTTGCAAAGCAAATTTTCATGCGACCTAGATACATCTTGCAAGCAGCTTTTGAATGCAGTTCTTGCATAGTGCAGATCCTAGCAATGATAAGCAGTTGAGGCAGAAAATCAATTCAATTTCCGTTTTAGTTTGACCTCAAAAACTATGAAATTCTTTCTTTTCTCAGTTTTGCAGTAATGAACAGAATAAATGGCTATGATAGCACAATCTGATGTTGCACAGCAAATTTTCATGCGACCGAGATAAATCTTGCAAGCAGCTTTTGAATGCAGTTCTTGCATAATGCAGATCCTAGCAATTATAAGCAGTTGAAATCAATTCCATTTCCGTTTTAGTTTGACCTCAAGAACTATGAAACAATTCTTGCTTTTCTCAGTTTTGCACTAATGAGCAGAATAAATGGTTATGATAGCACAATCTGATGTTGCACAGCAAATTTTCATGCGACCTAGACACATCTTGCAAGGAGCTTTTGATTGCAGTTCTTGCATAGTGCAGATCCTAGCAATGATAAGCAGTTGAGGCAGAAAATCAATTCCATTTCCGTTTTAGTTTGACCTCAAAAACTATGAAACAATTCTTCTTTTTCTCAGTTTTGCAGTAATGAACAGAATATATGGTTATGATAGCACAATCTGATGTTGCACAGCAAATTTTCATGCGGCCTTGATACATCTTGCAAGCAGCTTTTGAATGCAGTTCTTGCATAGTGCAGATCCTAGCAACGATAAGCAGTTGAGGCAGAAAATCAATTCCATTCCCGTTTTAGTTTGGCCTCAAAAACTATGAAACAATTCTTGCTTTTCTCAGTTTTGCAGTAATGAACAGAATAAATGGTTATGATAGCACAATCTGATGTTGCACAGCAAATTTTCATGCGACCTAGCATGCGATCTTGCGAGCTGCTTTTGAATGCAGTTCTTGCATAGTGCAGATCCTAGCAATGATAAGCAGTTGAGGCAGAAAATCAATTCCATTTCCGTTTTAGTTTGACCTCAAAAACTCTGAAACAATTCTTGCTTTTCTCAGTTTTGCAGTAATGAACAGAATAAATGATTATGATAGCACAATCTGATGTTGCACATCAAATTTTCATGCGACCTAGATACATCTTGCAAGCAGCTTTTGAATGCAGTTCTTGCATAGTGCAGATGCTAGCAATGATAAGCAGTTGAGGCAGGAAATCAATTTCATTTCCGTTTTAGTTTGATCTCAAAAACTATGAAACAATTCTTTCTTTTCTCAGTTTTGCAGTAATGAACAGAATAAATGGCTATGATAGCACAATTGATGTTGCACAGTAAATTTTCATGCGACCTAGATACATCTTGCAAGCAGCTTTTGAATGCAGTTCTTGCATAGTGCAGATCCTAGCAATGATAAGCAGTTGAGGCAGAAAATCAATTCCATTTCCATTTTAGTTTGACCTCAAAAACTATGAAACAATTCTTGCTTTTCTCAGTTTTGCAGTAATGAACATTATAAATGGTTATGCTAGCACAATCTGATGTTGCACAGCAAATTTTCATGCGACCTAGATACATCTTGCAAGCAGCTTTTGAATGCAGTTCTTGCATAGTGCATATCCTAGCAATGATAAGCAGTTGAGGCAGAAAATCAATTCAATTTCCGTTTTAGTTTGACCTCAAAAACTATGAAATTCTTTCTTTTCTCAGTTTTGCAGTAATGAACAGAATAAATGGCTACGATAGCACAATCTGATGTTGCACAGCAAATTTTCATGCGACCGAGATAAATCTTGCAAGCAGCTTTTGAATGCAGTTCTTGCATAATGCAGATCCTAGCAATTATAAGCAGTTGAAATCAATTCCATTTCCGTTTTAGTTTGACCTCAAGAACTATGAAACAATTCTTGCTTTTCTCAGTTTTGCAGTAATGAGCAGAATAAATGGTTATGATAGCACAATCTGATGTTGCACAGCAAATTTTCATGCCACCTAGACACATCTTGCAAGGAGCTTTTGATTGCAGTTCTTGCATAGTGCAGATCCTAGCAATGATAAGCAGTTGAGGCAGAAAATCAATTCCATTTCCGTTTTAGTTTGACCTCAAAAACTATGAAACAATTCTTCTTTTTCTCAGTTTTGCAGTAATGAACAGAATATATGGTTATGATAGCACAATCTGATGTTGCACAGCAAATTTTCATGCGGCCTTGATACATCTTGCAAGCAGCTTTTGAATGCAGTTCTTGCATAGTGCAGATCCTAGCAACGATAAGCAGTTGAGGCAGAAAATCAATTCCATTCCCGTTTTAGTTTGGCCTCAAAAACTATGAAACAATTCTTGCTTTTCTCAGTTTTGCAGTAATGAACAGAATAAATGGTTATGATAGCACAATCTGATGTTGCACAGCAAATTTTCATGCGACCTAGCATGCGATCTTGCAAGCAGCTTTTGAATGCAGTTCTTGCATAGTGCAGATCCTAGCAATTATAAGCAGTTGAGGCAGAAAATCAATTCCATTTCCGTTTTAGTTTGACCTCAAAAACTCTGAAACAATTCTTGCTTTTCTCAGTTTTGCAGTAATGAACAGAATAAATGGTTATGATAGCACAATCTGATGTTGCACATCAAATTTTCATGCGACCTAGATACATCTTGCAAGCAGCTTTTGAATGCAGTTCTTGCATAGTGCAGATGCTAGCAATGATAAGCAGTTGAGGCAGGAAATCAATTTCATTTCCGTTTTAGTTTGATCTCAAAAACTATGAAACAATTCTTTCTTTTCTCAGTTTTGCAGTAATGAACAGAATAAATGGCTATGATTGCACAATTGATGTTGCACAGTAAATTTTCATGCGAACTAGATACATCTTGCAAGCAGCTTTTGAATGCAGTTCTTGCATAGTGCAGATCCTAGCAATGATAAGCAGTTGAGGCAGAAAATCAATTCCATTTCCATTTTAGTTTGACCTCAAAAACTATGAAACAATTCTTGCTTTTCTCAGTTTTGCAGTAATGAACTATATAAATGGTTATGATAGCACAATCTGATGTTGCACAGCAAATGTTCATGCGACCTAGATACATCTTGCAAGCAGCTTTTGAATGCAGTTCTTGCATAGTGCAGATCCTAGCAATGATAAGCAGTTGAGGCAGAAAATCAGTTCAATTTCCGTTTTAGTTTGACCTCAAAAACTATGAAATTCTTTCTTTTCTCAGTTTTGCAGTAATGAACAGAATAAATGGCTATGATAGCACAATCTGATGTTGCACAGCAAATTTTTATGCGACCGAGATAAATCTTGCAAGCAGCTTTTGAATGCAGTTCTTGCATAATGCAGATCCTAGCAATTATAAGCAGTTGAAATCAATTCCATTTCCGTTTTAGTTTGACCTCAAGAACTATGAAACAATTCTTGCTTTTCTCAGTTTTGCAGTAATGAGCAGAATAAATGGTTATGATAGCACAATCTGATGTTGCACAGCAAATTTTCATGCGACCTAGACACATCTTGCAAGGAGCTTTTGATTGCAGTTTCTGCATAGTGCAGATCCTAGCAATGATAAGCAGTTGAGGCAGAAAATCAATTCCATTTCCGTTTTAGTTTGACCTCAAAAACTATGAAACAATTCTTCTTTTTCTCAGTTTTGCAGTAATGAACAGAATATATGGT
This sequence comes from Amblyomma maculatum, assembly GCF_055883805.1. Classification (NCBI taxonomy): domain Eukaryota; kingdom Metazoa; phylum Arthropoda; class Arachnida; order Ixodida; family Ixodidae; genus Amblyomma; species Amblyomma maculatum. The sequence continues at coordinate 27,110,656 of NC_139351.1, read as the reverse complement.
TATGATAGCACAATCTGATGTTGCACAGCAAATTTTCATGCGGCCTTGATACATCTTGCAAGCAGCTTTTGAATGCAGTTCTTGCATAGTGCAGATCCTAGCAACGATAAGCAGTTGAGGCAGAAAATCAATTCCATTCCCGTTTTAGTTTGGCCTCAAAAACTATGAAACAATTCTTGCTTTTCTCAGTTTTGCAGTAATGAACAGAATAAATGGTTATGATAGCACAATCTGATGTTGCACAGCAAATTTTCATGCGACCTAGCATGCGATCTTGCAAGCAGCTTTTGAATGCAGTTCTTGCATAGTGCAGATCCTAGCAATGGTAAGCAGTTGAGGCAGAAAATCAATTCCATTTCCGTTTTAGTTTGACCTCAAAAACTATGAAACAATTCTTGCTTTTCTCAGTTTTGCAGTAATCAACAGAATAAATTGCTATGATAGCACAATCTGATGTTGCACAGCAAATTTTCATGCGACCTAGATACATCTTGCAAGCAGCTTTTGAATGCAGTTCTTGCATAGTGCAGATCCTAGCAATGATAAGCAGTTGAGGCAGGAAATCAATTCCATTTCCGTTTTAGTTTGACCTCAAAAACTATGAAACAATTCTTTCTTTTCTCAGTTTTGCAGTAATGAACAGAATAAATGGCTATGATAGCACAATCTGATGTTGCACAGCAAATTTTCATGCGACCTAGATACATCTTGCAAGCAGCTTTTGAATGCAGTTCTTGCATAGTGCAGATCCTAGCAATGGTAAGCAGTTGAGGCAGAAAATCAATCCCATTTCCGTTTTAGTTTGACCTCAAAAACTATGAAACAATTCTTGCTTTTCTCAGTTTTGCAGTAATGAACAGAAAAAATGGTTATGGTAGCACAATCTGATGTTGCACAGCAAATTTTCATGCGACCTAGATACATCTTGCAAGCAGCTTTTGAATGCAGTTGTTGCATAGTGCAGATCCTAGCAATGATAAGCAGTTGAGGCAGGAAATCAATTCCATTTCCGTTTTAGTTTGACCTCAAAAACTATGAAACAATTCTTGCTTTTCTCAGTTTTGCAGTAATCAACAGAATAAATTGCTATGATAGCACAATCTGATGTTGCACAGCAAATTTTCATGCGACCTAGATACATCTTGAAAGCAGCTTTTGAATGCAGTTCTTGCATAGTGCAGATCCTAGCAATGATAAGCAGTTGAGGCAGGAAATCAATTCCATTTCCGTTTTAGTTTGACCTCAAAAACTATGAAACAATTCTTTCTTTTCTCAGTTTTGCAGTAATGAACAGAATAAATGGCTATGATAGCACAATCTGATGTTGCACAGCAAATTTTCATGCGACCTAGATACATCTTGCAAGCAGCTTTTGAATGCAGTTCTTGCATAGTGCAGATCCTAGCAATGGTAAGCAGTTGAGGCAGAAAATCAATCCCATTTCCGTTTTAGTTTGACCTCAAAAACTATGAAACAATTATTGCTTTTCTCAGTTTTGCAGTAATGAACAGAAAAAATGGTTATGGTAGCACAATCTGATGTTGCACAGCAAATTTTTATGCGACCTAGATAGATCTTGCAAGCAGCTTTTGAATGCAGTTGTTGCATAGTGCAGATCCTAGCAATGATAAGCAGTTGAGGCAGGAAATCAATTCCATTTCCGTTTTAGTTTGACCTCAAAAACTATGAAACAATTCTTTATTTTCTCAGTTTTGCAGTAATGAACAGAATAAATGGCTATGATAGCACAATCTGATGTTGCACAGCAAATTTTCATGCGACCTAGATACGTCTTGCGAGCAGCTTTTGAATGCAGTTCTTGCATAGTGCAGATCCTAGCAGTGATAAGCAGTTGAGGCAGAAAATCAATTCCATTTCCATTTTAGTTTGACCTCAAAAACTATGAAACAATTCTTGCTTTTCTCAGTTTTGCAGTAATGAACATTATAAATGGTATGACAGCACAATCTGATGTTGCACAGCAAATTTTCATGCGACCTAGATACATCTTGCAAGCAGCTTTTGAATGCAGTTCTTGCATAGTGCAGATCCTAGCAATGATAAGCAGTTGAGGCAGAAAATCAATTCAATTTCCGTTTTAGTTTGACCTCAAAAACTATGAAATTCTTTCTTTTCTCAGTTTTGCAGTAATGAACAGAATAAATGGCTATGATAGCACAATCTGATGTTGCACAGCAAATTTTCATGCGACCGAGATAAATCTTGCAAGCAGCTTTTGAATGCAGTTCTTGCTTAATGCAGATCCTAGCAATTATAAGCAGTTGAAATCAATTCCATTTCCGTTTTAGTTTGACCTCAAGAACTATGAAACAATTCTTGCTTTTCTCAGTTTTGCAGTAATGAGCAGAATAAATGGTTATGATAGCACAATCTGATGTTGCACAGCAAATTTTCATGCGACCTAGACACATCTTGCAAGGAGCTTTTGATTGCAGTTCTTGCATAGTGCAGATCCTAGCAATGATAAGCAGTTGAGGCAGAAAATCAATTCCATTTCCGTTTTAATTTGACCTCAAAAACTATGAAACAATTCTTCTTTTTCTCAGTTTTGCAGTAATGAACAGAATATATGGTTATGATAGCACAATCTGATGTTGCACAGCAAATTTTCATGCGGCCTTGATACATCTTGCAAGCAGCTTTTGAATGCAGTTCTTGCATAGTGCAGATCCTAGCAACGATAAGCAGTTGAGGCAGAAAATCAATTCCATTCCCGTTTTAGTTTGGCCTCAAAAACTATGAAACAATTCTTGCTTTTCTCAGTTTTGCAGTAATGAACAGAATAAATGGTTATGATAGCACAATCTGATGTTGCACAGCAAATTTTCATGCGACCTAGCATGCGATCTTGCAAGCAGCTTTTGAATGCAGTTCTTGCATAGTGCAGATCCTAGCAATGATAAGCAGTTGAGGCAGAAAATCAATTCCATTTCCGTTTTAGTTTGACCTCAAAAACTCTGAAACAATTCTTGCTTTTCTCAGTTTTGCAGTAATGAACAGAATAAATGGTTATGATAGCACAATCTGATGTTGCACATCAAATTTTCATGCGACCTAGATACATCTTGCAAGCAGCTTTTGAATGCAGTTCTTGCATAGTGCAGATGCTAGCAATGATAAGCAGTTGAGGCAGGAAACCAATTTCATTTCCGTTTTAGTTTGATCTCAAAAACTATGAAACAATTCTTTCTTTTCTCAGTTTTGCAGTAATGAACAGAATAAATGGCTATGATTGCACAATTGATGTTGCACAGTAAATTTTCATGCGAACTAGATACATCTTGCAAGCAGCTTTTGAATGCAGTTCTTGCATAGTGCAGATCCTAGCAATGATAAGCAGTTGAGGCAGAAAATCAATTCCATTTCCATTTTAGTTTGACCTCAAAAACTATGAAACAATTCTTGCTTTTCTCAGTTTTGCAGTAATGAACTATATAAATGGTTATGATAGCACAATCTGATGTTGAACAGCAAATGTTCATGCGACCTAGATACATCTTGCAAGCAGCTTTTGAATGCAGTTCTTGCATAGTGCAGATCCTAGCAATGATAAGCAGTTGAGGCAGAAAATCAGTTCAATTTCCGTTTTAGTTTGACCTCAAAAACTATGAATTTCTTTCTTTTCTCCGTTTTGCAGTAATGAACAGAATAAATGGCTATGATAGCACAATCTGATGTTGCACAGCAAATTTTCATGCGACCGAGATAAATCTTGCAAGCAGCTTTTGAATGCAGTTCTTGCATAATGCAGATCCTAGCAATTATAAGCAGTTGAAATCAATTCCATTTCCGTTTTAGTTTGACCTCAAGAACTATGAAACAATTCTTGCTTTTCTCAGTTTTGCAGTAATGAGCAGAATAAATGGTTATGATAGCACAATCTGATGTTGCACAGCAAATTTTCATGCGACCTAGACGCATCTTGCAAGGAGCTTTTGATTGCAGTTTCTGCATAGTGCAGATCCTAGCAATGATAAGCAGTTGAGGCAGAAAATCAATTCCATTTCCGTTTTAGTTTGACCTCAAAAACTATGAAACAATTCTTCTTTTTCTCAGTTTTGCAGTAATGAACAGAATATATGGTTATGATAGCACAATCTGATGTTGCACAGCAAATTTTCATGCGGCCTTGATACATCTTGCAAGCAGCTTTTGAATGCAGTTCTTGCATAGTGCAGATCCTAGCAACGATAAGTAGTTGAGGCAGAAAATCAATTCCATTCCCGTTTTAGTTTGGCCTCAAAAACTATGAAACAATTCTTGCTTTTCTCAGTTTTGCAGTAATGAACAGAATAAATGGTTATGATAGCACAATCTGATGTTGCACAGCAAATTTTCATGCGACCTAGCATGCGATCTTGCAAGCAGCTTTTGAATGCAGTTCTTGCATAGTGCAGATCCTAGCAATGGTAAGCAGTTGAGGCAGAAAATCAATTCCATTTCCGTTTTAGTTTGACCTCAAAAACTATGAAACAATTCTTGCTTTTCTCAGTTTTGCAGTAATCAACAGAATAAATTGCTATGATAGCACAATCTGATGTTGCACAGCAAATTTTCATGCGACCTAGATACATCTTGCAAGCAGCTTTTGAATGCAGTTCTTGCATAGTGCAGATCCTAGCAATGGTAAGCAGTTGAGGCAGAAAATCAATCCCATTTCCGTTTTAGTTTGACCTCAAAAACTATGAAACAATTCTTGCTTTTCTCAGTTTTGCAGTAATGAACAGAAAAAATGGTTATGGTAGCACAATCTGATGTTGCACAGCAAATTTTCATGCGACCTAGATACATCTTGCAAGCAGCTTTTGAATGCAGTTGTTGCATAGTGCAGATCCTAGCAATGATAAGCAGTTGAGGCAGGAAATCAATTCCATTTCCGTTTTAGTTTGACCTCAAAAACTATGAAACAATTCTTTATTTTCTCAGTTTTGCAGTAATGAACAGAATAAATGGCTATGATAGCACAATCTGATGTTGCACAGCAAATTTTCATGCGACCTAGATACGTCTTGCGAGCAGCTTTTGAATGCAGTTCTTGCATAGTGCAGATCCTAGCAGTGATAAGCAGTTGAGGCAGAAAATCAATTCCATTTCCATTTTAGTTTGACCTCAAAAACTATGAAACAATTCTTGCTTTTCTCAGTTTTGCAGTAATGAACATTATAAATGGGTATGACAGCACAATCTGATGTTGCACAGCAAATTTTCATGCGACCTAGATACATCTTGCAAGCAGCTTTTGAATGCAGTTCTTGCATAGTGCAGATCCTAGCAATGATAGGCAGTTGAGGCAGAAAATCAATTCAATTTCCGTTTTAGTTTGACCTCAAAAACTATGAAATTCTTTCTTTTCTCAGTTTTGCAGTAATGAACAGAATAAATGGCTATGATAGCACAATCTGATGTTGCACAGCAAATTTTCATGCGACCGAGATAAATCTTGCAAGTAGCTTTTGAATGCAGTTCTTGCATAATGCAGATCCTAGCAATTATAAGCAGTTGAAATCAATTCCATTTCCGTTTTAGTTTGACCTCAAGAACTATGAAACAATTCTTGCTTTTCTCAGTTTTGCAGTAATGAACAGAAAAAATGGTTATGGTAGCACAATCTGATGTTGCACAGCAAATTTTCATGCGACCTAGATACATCTTGCAAGCAGCTTTTGAATGCAGTTGTTGCATAGTGCAGATCCTAGCAATGATAAGCAGTTGAGGCAGGAAATCAATTCCATTTCCGTTTTAGTGTGACCTCAAAAACTATGAAACAATTCTTTATTTTCTCAGTTTTGCAGTAATGAACAGAATAAATGGCTATGATAGCACAATCTGATGTTGCACAGCAAATTTTCATGCGACCTAGATACATCTTGCAAGCAGCTTTGAATGCAGTTCTTGCATAGTGCAGATCCTAGCAATGATAAGCAGTTGAGGCAGAAAATCAATTCAATTTCCATTTTAGTTTGACCTCAAAAACTATGAAACAATTCTTTTTTTTCTCAGTTTTGCAGTAATGAACAGAATAAATGGCTATGATAGCACAATCTGATGTTGCACAGCAAATTTTCATGCGACCTAGATACATCTTGCAAGCAGCTTTTGAATGCAGTTCTTGCATAGTGCAGATCCTAGCAATGATAAGCAGTTGAGGCAGAAAATCAATACCATTTCCGTTTTAGTTTGACCTCAAAAACTATGAAACAATTCTTTCTTTTCTCAGTTTTGCAGTAATGAACAGAATAAATGGCTATGATAGCACAATCTGATGTTGCACAGCAAATTTTCATGCGACCTAGGTACGTCTTGCGAGCAGCTTTTGAATGCAGTTCTTGCATAGTGCAGATCCTAGCAATGATAAGCAGTTGAGGCAGAAAATCAATTCCATTTCCGTTTTAGTTTGACCTCAAAAACTCTGAAACAATTCTTGCTTTTCTCAGTTTTGCAGTAATGAACGGAATAAATGGTTATGATAGCACAATCTGATGTTGCACATCAAATTTTCATGCGACCTAGATACATCTTGCAAGCAGCTTTTGAATGCAGTTCTTGCATAGTGCAGATGCTAGCAATGATAAGCAGTTGAGGCAGGAAATCAATTTCATTTCCGTTTTAGTTTGATCTCAAAAACTATGAAACAATTCTTTCTTTTCTCAGTTTTGCAGTAATGAACAGAATAAATGGCTATGATAGCACTATTGATGTTGCACAGTAAATTTTCATGCGACCTAGATACATCTTGCAAGCAGCTTTTGAATGCAGTTCTTGCATAGTGCAGATCCTAGCAATGATAAGCAGTTGAGGCAGAAAATCAATTCCATTTCCATTTTAGTTTGACCTCAAAAACTATGAAACAATTCTTGCTTTTCTCAGTTTTGCAGTAATGAACATTATAAATGGTTATGATAGCACAATCTGATGTTGCACAGCAAATTTTCATGCGACCTAGATACATCTTGCAAGCAGCTTTTGAATGCAGTTCTTGCATAGTGCAGATCCTAGCAATGATAAGCAGTTGAGGCAGAAAATCAATTCAATTTCCGTTTTAGTTTGACCTCAAAAACTATGAAATTCTTTCTTTTCTCAGTTTTGCAGTAATGAACAGAATAAATGGCTATGATAGCACAATCTGATGTTGCACAGCAAATTTTCATGCGACCGAGATAAATCTTGCAAGCAGCTTTTGAATGCAGTTCTTGCATAATGCAGATCCTAGCAATTATAAGCAGTTGAAATCAATTCCATTTCCGTTTTAGTTTGACCTCAAGAACTATGAAACAATTCTTGCTTTTCTCAGTTTTGCAGTAATGAGCAGAATAAATGGTTATGATAGCACAATCTGATGTTGCACAGCAAATTTTCATGCGACCTAGACACATCTTGCAAGGAGCTTTTGATTGCAGTTCTTGCATAGTGCAGATCCTAGCAATGATAAGCAGTTGAGGCAGAAAATCAATTCCATTTCCGTTTTAGTTTGACCTCAAAAACTATGAAACAATTCTTCTTTTTCTCAGTTTTGCAGTAATGAACAGAATATATGGTTATGATAGCACAATCTGATGTTGCACAGCAAATTTTCATGCGGCCTTGATACATCTTGCAAGCAGCTTTTGAATGCAGTTCTTGCATAGTGCAAATCCTAGCAACGATAAGCAGTTGAGGCAGAAAATCAATTCCATTCCCGTTTTAGTTTGACCTCAAAAACTATGAAACAATTCTTGCTTTTCTCAGTTTTGCAGTAATGAACAGAATAAATGGTTATGATAGCACAATCTGATGTTGCACGGCAAATTTTCATGCGACCTATATACATCTTGCAAGCAGCTTTTGAATGCAGTTCTTGCATAGTGCAGATCCTAGCAATGATAAGCAGTTGAGGCAGAAAATCAATTCCATTTCCGTTTTAGTTTGACCTCAAAAACTATGAAACAATTCTTGCTTTTCTCAGTTTGCAGTAATGAAGAGAATAAATGGTTATGATAGCACAATCTGATGTTGCACAGCAAATTTTCATGCGACCTAGCATGCGATCTTGCAAGCAGCTTTTGAATGCAGTTCTTGCATAGTGCAGATCCTAGCAAAGGTAAGCAGTTGAGGCAGAAAATCAATTTCATTTCCGTTTTAGTTTGACCTCAAAAACTATGAAACAATTCTTGCTTTTCTCAGTTTTGCAGTAATCAACAGAATAAATGGCTATGATAGCACAATCTGATGTTGCACAGCAAATTTTCATGCGACCTAGATACATCTTGCAAGCAGCTTTTGAATGCAGTTCTTGCATAGTGCAGATCCTAGCAATGATAAGCAGTTGAGGCAGAAAATCAATTCCATTTCCATTTTAATTTGACCTCAAAAACTATGAAGCAATTCTTTCTTTTCTCAGTTTTGCACTAATGAACAGAATAAATGGCTATGATAGCACAATCAGATGTTGCACGGCAAATTTTCATGCGACCTATATACATCTTGCAAGCAGCTTTTGAATGCAGTTCTTGCATAGTGCAGATCCTAGCAATGATAAGCAGTTGAGGCAGAAAATCAATTCCATTTCCGTTTTAGTTTGACCTCAAAAACTATGAAACAATTCTTGCTTTTCTCAGTTTTGCAGTAATGAACAGAATAAATGGTTATGATAGCACAATCTGATGTTGCACAGCAAATTTTCATGCGACCTAGCATGCGATCTTTCAAGCAGCTTTTGAATGCAGTTCTTGCATAGTGCAGATCCTAGCAATGGTAAGCAGTTGAGGCAGAAAATCAATTCCATTTCCGTTTTAGTTTGACCTCAAAAACTATGAAACAATTCTTGCTTTTCTCAGTTTTGCAGTAATGAACAGAATAAATGGTTATGATAGCACAATCTGATGTTGCACATCAAATTTTCATGCGACCTAGATACATCTTGCAAGCAGCTTTTGAATGCAGTTCTTGCATAGTGCAGATGCTAGCAATGATAAGCAGTTGAGGCAGGAAATCAATTTCATTTCCGTTTTAGTTTGATCTCAAAAACTATGAAACAGTTCTTTCTTTTCTCAGTTTTGCAGTAATGAACAGAATAAATGGCTATGATTGCACAATTGATGTTGCACAGTAAATTTTCATGCGAACTAGATACATCTTGCAAGCAGCTTTTGAATGCAGTTCTTGCATAGTGCAGATCCTAGCAATGATAAGCAGTTGAGGCAGAAAATCAATTCCATTTCCATTTTAGTTTGACCTCAAAAACTATGAAACAATTCTTGCTTTTCTCAGTTTTGCAGTAATGAACTATATAAATGGTTATGATAGCACAATCTGATGTTGCACAGCAAATGTTCATGCGACCTAGATACATCTTGCAAGCAGCTTTTGAATGCAGTTCTTGCATAGTGCAGATCCTAGCAATGATAAGCAGTTGAGGCAGAAAATCAGTTCAATTTCCGTTTTAGTTTGACCTCAAAAACTATGAAATTCTTTCTTTTCTCAGTTTTGCAGTAATGAACAGAATAAATGGCTATGATAGCACAATCTGATGTTGCACAGCAAATTTTAATGCGACCGAGATAAATCTTGCAAGCAGCTTTTGAATGCAGTTCTTGCATAATGCAGATCCTAGCAATTATAAGCAGTTGAAATCAATTCCATTTCCGTTTTAGTTTGACCTCAAGAACTATGAAACAATTCTTGCTTTTCTCAGTTTTGCAGTAATGAGCAGAATAAATGGTTATGATATCACAATCTGATGTTGCACAGCAAATTTTCATGCGACCTAGACACATCTTGCAAGGAGCTTTTGATTGCAGTTTCTGCATAGTGCAGATCCTAGCAATGATAAGCAGTTGAGGCAGAAAATCAATTCCATTTCCGTTTTAGTTTGACCTCAAAAACTATGAAACAATTCTTCTTTTTCTCAGTTTTGCAGTAATGAACAGAATATATGGTTATGATAGCACAATCTGATGTTGCACAGCAAATTTTCATGCGGCCTTGATACATCTTGCAAGCAGCTTTTGAATGCAGTTCTTGCATAGTGCAGATCCTAGCAACGATAAGCAGTTGAGGCAGAAAATCAATTCCATTCCCGTTTTAGTTTGGCCTCAAAAACTATGAAACAATTCTTGCTTTTCTCAGTTTTGCAGTAATGAACAGAATAAATGGTTATGATAGCACAATCTGATGTTGCACAGCAAATTTTCATGCGACCTAGCATGCGATCTTGCAAGCAGCTTTTGAATGCAGTTCTTGCATAGTGCAGATCCTAGCAATGGTAAGCAGTTGAGGCAGAAAATCAATTCCATTTCCGTTTTAGTTTGACCTCAAAAACTATGAAACAATTCTTTCTTTTCTCAGTTTTGCAGTAATGAACAGAATAAATGGCTATGATAGCACAATCTGATGTTGCACAGCAAATTTTCATGCGACCTAGATACATCTTGCAAGCAGCTTTTGAATGCAGTTCTTGCATAGTGCAGATCCTAGCAATGGTAAGCAGTTGAGGCAGAAAATCAATCCCATTTCCGTTTTAGTTTGACCTCAAAAACTATGAAACAATTCTTGCTTTTCTCAGTTTTGCAGTAATGAACAGAAAAAATGGTTATGGTAGCACAATCTGATGTTGCACAGCAAATTTTCATGCGACCTAGATACATCTTGCAAGCAGCTTTTGAATGCAGTTGTTGCATAGTGCAGATCCTAGCAATGATAAGCAGTTGAGGCAGGAAATCAATTCCATTTCCGTTTTAGTTTGACCTCAAAAACTATGAAACAATTCTTGCTTTTCTCAGTTTTGCAGTAATCAACAGAATAAATTGCTATGATAGCACAATCTGATGTTGCACAGCAAATTTTCATGCGACCTAGATACATCTTGCAAGCAGCTTTTGAATGCAGTTCTTGCATAGTGCAGATCCTAGCAATGATAAGCAGTTGAGGCAGGAAATCAATTCCATTTCCGTTTTAGTTTGACCTCAAAAACTATGAAACAATTCTTTCTTTTCTCAGTTTTGCAGTAATGAACAGAATAAATGGCTATGATAGCACAATCTGATGTTGCACAGCAAATTTTCATGCGACCTAGATACATCTTGCAAGCAGCTTTTGAATGCAGTTCTTGCATAGTGCAGATCCTAGCAATGGTAAGCAGTTGAGGCAGAAAATCAATCCCATTTCCGTTTTAGTTTGACCTCAAAAACTATGAAACAATTCTTGCTTTTCTCAGTTTTGCAGTAATGAACAGAAAAAATGGTTATGATAGCACAATCTGATGTTGCACAGCAAATTTTCATGCGACCTAGATACGTCTTGCGAGCAGCTTTTGAATGCAGTTCTTGCATAGTGCAGATCCTAGCAGTGATAAGCAGTTGAGGCAGGAAATCAATTCCATTTCCGTTTTAGTTTGACCTCAAAAACTATGAAACAATTCTTTATTTTCTCAGTTTTGCAGTAATGAACAGAATAAATGGCTATGATAGCACAATCTGATGTTGCACAGCAAATTTTCATGCGACCTAGGTACGTCTTGCGAGCAGCTTTTGAATGCAGTTCTTGCATAGTGCAGATCCTAGCAATGATAAGCAGTTGAGGCAGAAAATCAATTCCATTTCCGTTTTAGTTTGACCTCAAAAACTTTGAAACAATTCTTGCTTTTCTCAGTTTTGCAGTAATGAACGGAATAAATGGTTATGATAGCACAATCTGATGTTGCACATCAAATTTTCATGCGACCTAGATACATCTTGCAAGCAGCTTTTGAATGCAGTTCTTGCATAGTGCAGATGCTAGCAATGATAAGCAGTTGAGGCAGGAAATCAATTTCATTTCCGTTTTAGTTTGATCTCAAAAACTATGAAACAATTCTTTCTTTTCTCAGTTTTGCAGTAATGAACAGAATAAATGGCTATGATAGCACTATTGATGTTGCACAGTAAATTTTCATGCGACCTAGATACATCTTGCAAGCAGCTTTTGAATGCAGTTCTTGCATAGTGCAGATCCTAGCAATGATAAGCAGTTGAGGCAGAAAATCAATTCCATTTCCATTTTAGTTTGACCTCAAAAACTATGAAACAATTCTTGCTTTTCTCAGTTTTGCAGTAATGAACATTATAAATGGTTATGATAGCACAATCTGATGTTGCACAGCAAATTTTCATGCGACCTAGATACATCTTGCAAGCAGCTTTTGAATGCAGTTCTTGCATAGTGCAGATCCTAGCAATGATAAGCAGTTGAGGCAGAAAATCAATTCAATTTCCGTTTTAGTTTGACCTCAAAAACTATGAAATTCTTTCTTTTCTCAGTTTTGCAGTAATGAACAGAATAAATGGCTATGATAGCACAATCTGATGTTGCACAGCAAATTTTCATGCGACCGAGATAAATCTTGCAAGCAGCTTTTGAATGCAGTTCTTGCATAATGCAGATCCTAGCAATTATAAGCAGTTGAAATCAATTCCATTTCCGTTTTAGTTTGACCTCAAGAACTATGAAACAATTCTTGCTTTTCTCAGTTTTGCAGTAATGAGCAGAATAAATGGTTATGATAGCACAATCTGATGTTGCACAGCAAATTTTCATGCGACCTAGACACATCTTGCAAGGAGCTTTTGATTGCAGTTCTTGCATAGTGCAGATCCTAGCAATGATAAGCAGTTGAGGCAGAAAATCAATTCCATTTCCGTTTTAGTTTGACCTCAAAAACTATGAAACAATTCTTCTTTTTCTCAGTTTTGCAGTAATGAACAGAATATATGGTTATGATAGCACAATCTGATGTTGCACAGCAAATTTTCATGCGGCCTTGATACATCTTGCAAGCAGCTTTTGAATGCAGTTCTTGCATAGTGCAGATCCTAGCAACGATAAGCAGTTGAGGCAGAAAATCAATTCCATTCCCGTTTTAGTTTGACCTCAAAAACTATGAAACAATTCTTGCTTTTCTCAGTTTTGCAGTAATGAACAGAATAAATGGTTATGATAGCACAATCTGATGTTGCACGGCAAATTTTCATGCGACCTATATACATCTTGCAAGCAGCTTTTGAATGCAGTTCTTGCATAGTGCAGATCCTAGCAATGATAAGCAGTTGAGGCAGAAAATCAATTCCATTTCCGTTTTAGTTTGACCTCAAAAACTATGAAACAATTCTTGCTTTTCTCAGTTTGCAGTAATGAAGAGAATAAATGGTTATGATAGCACAATCTGATGTTGCACAGCAAATTTTCATGCGACCTAGCATGCGATCTTGCAAGCAGCTTTTGAATGCAGTTCTTGCATAGTGCAGATCCTAGCAAAGGTAAGCAGTTGAGGCAGAAAATCAATTTCATTTCCGTTTTAGTTTGACCTCAAAAACTATGAAACAATTCTTGCTTTTCTCAGTTTTGCAGTAATCAACAGAATAAATGGCTATGATAGCACAATCTGATGTTGCACAGCAAATTTTCATGCGACCTAGATACATATTGCAAGCAGCTTTTGAATGCAGTTCTTGCATAGTGCAGATCCTAGCAATGATAAGCAGTTGAGGCAGAAAATCAATTCCATTTCCATTTTAATTTGACCTCAAAAACTATGAAGCAATTCTTTCTTTTCTCAGTTTTGCACTAATGAACAGAATAAATGGCTATGATAGCACAATCAGATGTTGCACGGCAAATTTTCATGCGACCTATATACATCTTGCAAGCAGCTTTTGAATGCAGTTCTTGCATAGTGCAGATCCTAGCAATGATAAGCAGTTGAGGCAGAAAATCAATTCCATTTCCGTTTTAGTTTGACCTCAAAAACTATGAAACAATTCTTGCTTTTCTCAGTTTTGCAGTAATGAACAGAATAAATGGTTATGATAGCACAATCTGATGTTGCACAGCAAATTTTCATGCGACCTAGCATGCGATCTTTCAAGCAGCTTTTGAATGCAGTTCTTGCATAGTGCAGATCCTAGCAATGGTAAGCAGTTGAGGCAGAAAATCAATTCCATTTCCGTTTTAGTTTGACCTCAAAAACTATGAAACAATTCTTGCTTTTCTCAGTTTTGCAGTAATGAACAGAATAAATGGTTATGATAGCACAATCTGATGTTGCACATCAAATTTTCATGCGACCTAGATACATCTTGCAAGCAGCTTTTGAATGCAGTTCTTGCATAGTGCAGATGCTAGCAATGATAAGCAGTTGAGGCAGGAAATCAATTTCATTTCCGTTTTAGTTTGATCTCAAAAACTATGAAACAGTTCTTTCTTTTCTCAGTTTTGCAGTAATGAACAGAATAAATGGCTATGATTGCACAATTGATGTTGCACAGTAAATTTTCATGCGAACTAGATACATCTTGCAAGCAGCTTTTGAATGCAGTTCTTGCATAGTGCAGATCCTAGCAATGATAAGCAGTTGAGGCAGAAAATCAATTCCATTTCCATTTTAGTTTGACCTCAAAAACTATGAAACAATTCTTGCTTTTCTCAGTTTTGCAGTAATGAACTATATAAATGGTTATGATAGCACAATCTGATGTTGCACAGCAAATGTTCATGCGACCTAGATACATCTTGCAAGCAGCTTTTGAATGCAGTTCTTGCATAGTGCAGATCCTAGCAATGATAAGCAGTTGAGGCAGAAAATCAGTTCAATTTCCGTTTTAGTTTGACCTCAAAAACTATGAAATTCTTTCTTTTCTCAGTTTTGCAGTAATGAACAGAATAAATGGCTATGATAGCACAATCTGATGTTGCACAGCAAATTTTTATGCGACCGAGATAAATCTTGCAAGCAGCTTTTGAATGCAGTTCTTGCATAATGCAGATCCTAGCAATTATAAGCAGTTGAAATCAATTCCATTTCCGTTTTAGTTTGACCTCAAGAACTATGAAACAATTCTTGCTTTTCTCAGTTTTGCAGTAATGAGCAGAATAAATGGTTATGATAGCACAATCTGATGTTGCACAGCAAATTTTCATGCGACCTAGACACATCTTGCAAGGAGCTTTTGATTGCAGTTTCTGCATAGTGCAGATCCTAGCAATGATAAGCAGTTGAGGCAGAAAATCAATTCCATTTCCGTTTTAGTTTGACCTCAAAAACTATGAAACAATTCTTCTTTTTCTCAGTTTTGCAGTAATGAACAGAATATATGGTTGTGATAGCACAATCTGATGTTGCACAGCAAATTTTCATGCGGCCTTGATACATCTTGCAAGCAGCTTTTGAATGCAGTTCTTGCATAGTGCAGATCCTAGCAACGATAAGCAGTTGAGGCAGAAAATCAATTCCATTCCCGTTTTAGTTTGGCCTCAAAAACTATGAAACAATTCTTGCTTTTCTCAGTTTTGCAGTAATGAACAGAATAAATGGTTATGATAGCACAATCTGATGTTGCACAGCAAATTTTCATGCGACCTAGCATGCGATCTTGCTAGCAGCTTTTGAATGCAGTTCTTGCATAGTGCAGATCCTAGCAATGGTAAGCAGTTGAGGCAGAAAATCAATTCCATTTCCGTTTTAGTTTGACCTCAAAAACTATGAAACAATTCTTGCTTTTCTCAGTTTTGCAGTAAACAACAGAATAAATTGCTATGATAGCACAATCTGATGTTGCACAGCAAATTTTCATGCGACCTAGATACATCTTGCAAGCAGCTTTTGAATGCAGTTCTTGCATAGTGCAGATCCTAGCAATGATAAGCAGTTGAGGCAGGAAATCAATTCCATTTCCGTTTTAGTTTGACCTCAAAAACTATGAAACAATTCTTTCTTTTCTCAGTTTTGCAGTAATGAACAGAATAAATGGCTATGATAGCACAATCTGATGTTGCACAGCAAATTTTCATGCGACCTAGATACATCTTGCAAGCAGCTTTTGAATGCAGTTCTTGCATAGTGCAGATCCTAGCAATGGTAAGCAGTTGAGGCAGAAAATCAATCCCATTTCCGTTTTAGTTTGACCTCAAAAACTATGAAACAATTCTTGCTTTTCTCAGTTTTGCAGTAATGAACAGAAAAAATGGTTATGGTAGCACAATCTGATGTTGCACAGCAAATTTTCATGCGACCTAGATACATCTTGCAAGCAGCTTTTGAATGCAGTTGTTGCATAGTGCAGATCCTAGCAATGATAAGCAGTTGAGGCAGGAAATCAATTCCATTTCCGTTTTAGTTTGACCTCAAAAACTATGAAACAATTCTTGCTTTTCTCAGTTTTGCAGTAATCAACAGAATAAATTGCTATGATAGCACAATCTGATGTTGCACAGCAAATTTTCATGCGACCTAGATACATCTTGCAAGCAGCTTTTGAATGCAGTTCTTGCATAGTGCAGATCCTAGCAATGATAAGCAGTTGAGGCAGGAAATCAATTCCATTTCCGTTTTAGTTTGACCTCAAAAACTATGAAACAATTCTTTCTTTTCTCAGTTTTGCAGTAATGAACAGAATAAATGGCTATGATAGCACAATCTGATGTTGCACAGCAAATTTTCATGCGACCTAGATACATCTTGCAAGCAGCTTTTGAATGCAGTTCTTGCATAGTGCAGATCCTAGCAATGGTAAGCAGTTGAGGCAGAAAATCAATCCCATTTCCGTTTTAGTTTGACCTCAAAAACTATGAAACAATTCTTGCTTTTCTCAGTTTTGCAGTAATGAACAGAAAAAATGGTTATGGTAGCACAATCTGATGTTGCACAGCAAATTTTCATGCGACCTAGATACATCTTGCAAGCAGCTTTTGAATGCAGTTGTTGCATAGTGCAGATCCTAGCAATGATAAGCAGTTGAGGCAGGAAATCAATTCCATTTCCGTTTTAGTTTGACCTCAAAAACTATGAAACAATTCTTTATTTTCTCAGTTTTGCAGTAATGAACAGAATAAATGGCTATGATAGCACAATCTGATGTTGCACAGCAAATTTTCATGCGACCTAGATACGTCTTGCGAGCAGCTTTTGAATGCAGTTCTTGCATAGTGCAGATCCTAGCAGTGATAAGCAGTTGAGGCAGAAAATCAATTCCATTTCCATTTTAGTTTGACCTCAAAAACTATGAAACAATTCTTGCTTTTCTCAGTTTTGCAGTAATGAACATTATAAATGGTATGACAGCACAATCTGATGTTGCACAGCAAATTTTCATGCGACCTAGATACATCTTGCAAGCAGCTTTTGAATGCAGTTCTTGCATAGTGCAGATCCTAGCAATGATAAGCAGTTGAGGCAGAAAATCAATTCAATTTCCGTTTTAGTTTGACCTCAAAAACTATGAAATTCTTTCTTTTCTCAGTTTTGCAGTAATGAACAGAATAAATGGCTATGATAGCACAATCTGATGTTGCACAGCAAATTTTCATGCGACCGAGATAAATCTTGCAAGCAGCTTTTGAATGCAGTTCTTGCTTAATGCAGATCCTAGCAATTATAAGCAGTTGAAATCAATTCCATTTCCGTTTTAGTTTGATCTCAAGAACTATGAAACAATTCTTGCTTTTCTCAGTTTTGCAGTAATGAGCAGAATAAATGGTTATGATAGCACAATCTGATGTTGCACAGCAAATTTTCATGCGACCTAGACACATCTTGCAAGGAGCTTTTGATTGCAGTTCTTGCATAGTGCAGATCCTAGCAATGATAAGCAGTTGAGGCAGAAAATCAATTCCATTTCCGTTTTAGTTTGACCTCAAAAACTATGAAACAATTCTTCTTTTTCTCAGTTTTGCAGTAATGAACAGAATATATGGTTATGATAGCACAATCTGATGTTGCACAGCAAATTTTCATGCGGCCTTGATACATCTTGCAAGCAGCTTTTGAATGCAGTTCTTGCATAGTGCAGATCCTAGCAACGATAAGCAGTTGAGGCAGAAAATCAATTCCATTCCCGTTTTAGTTTGGCCTCAAAAACTATGAAACAATTCTTGCTTTTCTCAGTTTTGCAGTAATGAACAGAATAAATGGTTATGATAGCACAATCTGATGTTGCACAGCAAATTTTCATGCGACCTAGCATGCGATCTTGCAAGCAGCTTTTGAATGCAGTTCTTGCATAGTGCAGATCCTAGCAATGATAAGCAGTTGAGGCAGAAAATCAATTCCATTTCCGTTTTAGTTTGACCTCAAAAACTCTGAAACAATTCTTGCTTTTCTCAGTTTTGCAGTAATGAACAGAATAAATGGTTATGATAGCACAATCTGATGTTGCACATCAAATTTTCATGCGACCTAGATACATCTTGCAAGCAGCTTTTGAATGCAGTTCTTGCATAGTGCAGATGCTAGCAATGATAAGCAGTTGAGGCAGGAAACCAATTTCATTTCCGTTTTAGTTTGATCTCAAAAACTATGAAACAATTCTTTCTTTTCTCAGTTTTGCAGTAATGAACAGAATAAATGGCTATGATTGCACAATTGATGTTGCACAGTAAATTTTCATGCGAACTAGATACATCTTGCAAGCAGCTTTTGAATGCAGTTCTTGCATAGTGCAGATCCTAGCAATGATAAGCAGTTGAGGCAGAAAATCAATTCCATTTCCATTTTAGTTTGACCTCAAAAACTATGAAACAATTCTTGCTTTTCTCAGTTTTGCAGTAATGAACTATATAAATGGTTATGATAGCACAATCTGATGTTGAACAGCAAATGTTCATGCGACCTAGATACATCTTGCAAGCAGCTTTTGAATGCAGTTCTTGCATAGTGCAGATCCTAGCAATGATAAGCAGTTGAGGCAGAAAATCAGTTCAATTTCCGTTTTAGTTTGACCTCAAAAACTATGAAATTCTTTCTTTTCTCCGTTTTGCAGTAATGAACAGAATAAATGGCTATGATAGCACAATCTGATGTTGCACAGCAAATTTTCATGCGACCGAGATAAATCTTGCAAGCAGCTTTTGAATGCAGTTCTTGCATAATGCAGATCCTAGCAATTATAAGCAGTTGAAATCAATTCCATTTCCGTTTTAGTTTGACCTCAAGAACTATGAAACAATTCTTGCTTTTCTCAGTTTTGCAGTAATGAGCAGAATAAATGGTTATGATAGCACAATCTGATGTTGCACAGCAAATTTTCATGCGACCTAGACACATCTTGCAAGGAGCTTTTGATTGCAGTTTCTGCATAGTGCAGATCCTAGCAATGATAAGCAGTTGAGGCAGAAAATCAATTCCATTTCCGTTTTAGTTTGACCTCAAAAACTATGAAACAATTCTTCTTTTTCTCAGTTTTGCAGTAATGAACAGAATATATGGTTATGATAGCACAATCTGATGTTGCACAGCAAATTTTCATGCGGCCTTGATACATCTTGCAAGCAGCTTTTGAATGCAGTTCTTGCATAGTGCAGATCCTAGCAACGATAAGTAGTTGAGGCAGAAAATCAATTCCATTCCCGTTTTAGTTTGGCCTCAAAAACTATGAAACAATTCTTGCTTTTCTCAGTTTTGCAGTAATGAACAGAATAAATGGTTATGATAGCACAATCTGATGTTGCACAGCAAATTTTCATGCGACCTAGCATGCGATCTTGCAAGCAGCTTTTGAATGCAGTTCTTGCATAGTGCAGATCCTAGCAATGGTAAGCAGTTGAGGCAGAAAATCAATTCCATTTCCGTTTTAGTTTGACCTCAAAAACTATGAAACAATTCTTGCTTTTCTCAGTTTTGCAGTAATCAACAGAATAAATTGCTATGATAGCACAATCTGATGTTGCACAGCAAATTTTCATGCGACCTAGATACATCTTGCAAGCAGCTTTTGAATGCAGTTCTTGCATAGTGCAGATCCTAGCAATGGTAAGCAGTTGAGGCAGAAAATCAATCCCATTTCCGTTTTAGTTTGACCTCAAAAACTATGAAACAATTCTTGCTTTTCTCAGTTTTGCAGTAATGAACAGAAAAAATGGTTATGGTAGCACAATCTGATGTTGCACAGCAAATTTTCATGCGACCTAGATACATCTTGCAAGCAGCTTTTGAATGCAGTTGTTGCATAGTGCAGATCCTAGCAATGATAAGCAGTTGAGGCAGGAAATCAATTCCATTTCCGTTTTAGTTTGACCTCAAAAACTATGAAACAATTCTTTATTTTCTCAGTTTTGCAGTAATGAACAGAATAAATGGCTATGATAGCACAATCTGATGTTGCACAGCAAATTTTCATGCGACCTAGATACGTCTTGCGAGCAGCTTTTGAATGCAGTTCTTGCATAGTGCAGATCCTAGCAGTGATAAGCAGTTGAGGCAGAAAATCAATTCCATTTCCATTTTAGTTTGACCTCAAAAACTATGAAACAATTCTTGCTTTTCTCAGTTTTGCAGTAATGAACATTATAAATGGGTATGACAGCACAATCTGATGTTGCACAGCAAATTTTCATGCGACCTAGATACATCTTGCAAGCAGCTTTTGAATGCAGTTCTTGCATAGTGCAGATCCTAGCAATGATAAGCAGTTGAGGCAGAAAATCAATTCAATTTCCGTTTTAGTTTGACCTCAAAAACTATGAAATTCTTTCTTTTCTCAGTTTTGCAGTAATGAACAGAATAAATGGCTATGATAGCACAATCTGATGTTGCACAGCAAATTTTCATGCGACCGAGATAAATCTTGCAAGTAGCTTTTGAATGCAGTTCTTGCATAATGCAGATCCTAGCAATTATAAGCAGTTGAAATCAATTCCATTTCCGTTTTAGTTTGACCTCAAGAACTATGAAACAATTCTTGCTTTTCTCAGTTTTGCAGTAATGAGCAGAATAAATGGTTATGATAGCACAATCTGATGTTGCACAGCAAATTTTCATGCGACCTAGACACATCTTGCAAGGAGCTTTTGATTGCAGTTCTTGCATAGTGCAGATCCTAGCAATGATAAGCAGTTGAGGCAGAAAATCAATTCCATTTCCGTTTTAGTTTGACCTCAAAAACTATGAAACAATTCTTCTTTTTCTCAGTTTTGCAGTAATGAACAGAATATATGGTTATGATAGCACAATCTGATGTTGCACAGCAAATTTTCATGCGGCCTTGATACATCTTGCAAGCAGCTTTTGAATGCAGTTCTTGCATAGTGCAGATCCTAGCAACGATAAGCAGTTGAGGCAGAAAATCAATTCCATTCCCGTTTTAGTTTGACCTCAAAAACTATGAAACAATTCTTGCTTTTCTCAGTTTTGCAGTAATGAACAGAAAAAATGGTTATGGTAGCACAATCTGATGTTGCACAGCAAATTTTCATGCGACCTAGATACATCTTGCAAGCAGCTTTGAATGCAGTTCTTGCATAGTGCAGATCCTAGCAATGATAAGCAGTTGAGGCAGAAAATCAATTCAATTTCCATTTTAGTTTGACCTCAAAAACTATGAAACAATTCTTTTTTTTCTCAGTTTTGCAGTAATGAACAGAATAAATGGCTATGATAGCACAATCTGATGTTGCACAGCAAATTTTCATGCGACCTAGATACATCTTGCAAGCAGCTTTTGAATGCAGTTCTTGCATAGTGCAGATCCTAGCAATGATAAGCAGTTGAGGCAGAAAATCAATACCATTTCCGTTTTAGTTTGACCTCAAAAACTATGAAACAATTCTTTCTTTTCTCAGTTTTGCAGTAATGAACAGAATAAATGGCTATGATAGCACAATCTGATGTTGCACAGCAAATTTTCATGCGACCTAGGTACGTCTTGCGAGCAGCTTTTGAATGCAGTTCTTGCATAGTGCAGATCCTAGCAATGATAAGCAGTTGAGGCAGAAAATCAATTCCATTTCCGTTTTAGTTTGACCTCAAAAACTCTGAAACAATTCTTGCTTTTCTCAGTTTTGCAGTAATGAACGGAATAAATGGTTATGATAGCACAATCTGATGTTGCACATCAAATTTTCATGCGACCTAGATACATCTTGCAAGCAGCTTTTGAATGCAGTTCTTGCATAGTGCAGATGCTAGCAATGATAAGCAGTTGAGGCAGGAAATCAATTTCATTTCCGTTTTAGTTTGATCTCAAAAACTATGAAACAATTCTTTCTTTTCTCAGTTTTGCAGTAATGAACAGAATAAATGGCTATGATAGCACTATTGATGTTGCACAGTAAATTTTCATGCGACCTAGATACATCTTGCAAGCAGCTTTTGAATGCAGTTCTTGCATAGTGCAGATCCTAGCAATGATAAGCAGTTGAGGCAGAAAATCAATTCCATTTCCATTTTAGTTTGACCTCAAAAACTATGAAACAATTCTTGCTTTTCTCAGTTTTGCAGTAATGAACATTATAAATGGTTATGATAGCACAATCTGATGTTGCACAGCAAATTTTCATGCGACCTAGATACATCTTGCAAGCAGCTTTTGAATGCAGTTCTTGCATAGTGCAGATCCTAGCAATGATAAGCAGTTGAGGCAGAAAATCAATTCAATTTCCGTTTTAGTTTGACCTCAAAAACTATGAAATTCTTTCTTTTCTCAGTTTTGCAGTAATGAACAGAATAAATGGCTATGATAGCACAATCTGATGTTGCACAGCAAATTTTCATGCGACCGAGATAAATCTTGCAAGCAGCTTTTGAATGCAGTTCTTGCATAATGCAGATCCTAGCAATTATAAGCAGTTGAAATCAATTCCATTTCCGTTTTAGTTTGACCTCAAGAACTATGAAACAATTCTTGCTTTTCTCAGTTTTGCAGTAATGAGCAGAATAAATGGTTATGATAGCACAATCTGATGTTGCACAGCAAATTTTCATGCGACCTAGACACATCTTGCAAGGAGCTTTTGATTGCAGTTCTTGCATAGTGCAGATCCTAGCAATGATAAGCAGTTGAGGCAGAAAATCAATTCCATTTCCGTTTTAGTTTGACCTCAAAAACTATGAAACAATTCTTCTTTTTCTCAGTTTTGCAGTAATGAACAGAATATATGGTTATGATAGCACAATCTGATGTTGCACAGCAAATTTTCATGCGGCCTTGATACATCTTGCAAGCAGCTTTTGAATGCAGTTCTTGCATAGTGCAGATCCTAGCAACGATAAGCAGTTGAGGCAGAAAATCAATTCCATTCCCGTTTTAGTTTGACCTCAAAAACTATGAAACAATTCTTGCTTTTCTCAGTTTTGCAGTACTGAACAGAATAAATGGTTATGATAGCACAATCTGATGCTGCACGGCAAATTTTCATGCGACCTATATACATCTTGCAAGCAGCTTTTGAATGCAGTTCTTGCATAGTGCAGATCCTAGCAATGATAAGCAGTTGAGGCAGAAAATCAATTCCATTTCCGTTTTAGTTTGACCTCAAAAACTATGAAACAATTCTTGCTTTTCTCAGTTTGCAGTAATGAAGAGAATAAATGGTTATGATAGCACAATCTGATGTTGCACAGCAAATTTTCATGCGACCTAGCATGCGATCTTGCAAGCAGCTTTTGAATGCAGTTCTTGCATAGTGCAGATCCTAGCAAAGGTAAGCAGTTGAGGCAGAAAATCAATTTCATTTCCGTATTAGTTTGACCTCAAAAACTATGAAACAATTCTTGCTTTTCTCAGTTTTGCAGTAATCAACAGAATAAATGGCTATGATAGCACAATCTGATGTTGCACAGCAAATTTTCATGCGACCTAGATACATCTTGCAAGCAGCTTTTGAATGCAGTTCTTGCATAGTGCAGATCCTAGCAATGATAAGCAGTTGAGGCAGAAAATCAATTCCATTTCCATTTTAATTTGACCTCAAAAACTATGAAGCAATTCTTTCTTTTCTCAGTTTTGCACTAATGAACAGATTAAATGGCTATGATAGCACAATCAGATGTTGCACAGCAAATTTTCATGCGACCTATATACATCTTGCAAGCAGCTTTTGAATGCAGTTCTTGCATAGTGCAGATCCTAGCAATGATAAGCAGTTGAGGCAGAAAATCAATTCCATTTCCGTTTTAGTTTGACCTCAAAAACTATGAAACAATTCTTGCTTTTCTCAGTTTTGCAGTAATGAACAGAATAAATGGTTATGATAGCACAATCTGATGTTGCACAGCAAATTTTCATGCGACCTAGCATGCGATCTTTCAAGCAGCTTTTGAATGCAGTTCTTGCATAGTGCAGATCCTAGCAATGGTAAGCAGTTGAGGCAGAAAATCAATTCCATTTCCGTTTTAGTTTGACCTCAAAAACTATGAAACAATTCTTGCTTTTCTCAGTTTTGCAGTAATGAACAGAATAAATGGTTATGATAGCACAATCTGATGTTGCACATCAAATTTTCATGCGACCTAGATACATCTTGCAAGCAGCTTTTGAATGCAGTTCTTGCATAGTGCAGATGCTAGCAATGATAAGCAGTTGAGGCAGGAAATCAATTTCATTTCCGTTTTAGTTTGACCTCAAAAACTATGAAACAATTCTTTCTTTTCTCAGTTTTGCAGTAATGAACAGAATAAATGGCTATTTCACAATTGATGTTGCACAGTAAATTTTCATGCGACCTAGATAAATCTTGCAAGCAGCTTTTGAATGCAGTTCTTGCATAGTGCAGATCCTAGCAATGATAAGCAGTTGAGGCAGAAAATCAATTTCATTTCCATTTTAGTTTGACCTCAAAAACTATGAAACAATTCTTTCTTTTCTCAGTTTTGCAGTAATGAACAGAATAAATGGCTATGATAGCACAATCTGATGTTGCACAGCAAATTTTCATGCGACCTAGATACATCTTGCAAGCAGCTTTTGAATGCAGTTCTTGCATAGTGCAGATCCTAGCAATGATAAGCAGTTGAGGCAGAAAATCAATTCCATTTCCGTTTTAGTTTGACCTCAAAAACTACGAAATTCTTTCTTTTCTCAGTTTTGCAGTAATGAACAGAATAAATTGCTATGATAGCACAATCTGATGTTGCACAGCAAATTTTCATGCGACCGAGATAAATCTTGCAAGCAGCTTTTGAATGCAGTTCTTGCATAATGCAGATCCTAGCAATTATAAGCAGTTGAAATCAATTCCATTTCCGTTTTAGTTTGACCTCAAAAACTATGAAACAATTCTTGCTTTTCTCAGTTTTGCTGTAATGAGCAGAATAAATGGTTATGATAGCACAATCTGATGTTGCACAGCAAATTTTCATGCGACCTAGACACATCTTGCAAGGAGCTTTTGAATGCAGTTCTTGCATAGTGCTGATCCTAGCAATGATAAGCAGTTGAGGCAGAAAATCAATTCCATTTCCGTTTTAGTTTTACCTCAAAAACTATGAAACAATTCTTGATTTTCTCAGTTTTGCAGTAATGAACAGAATATATGGTTATGATAGCACAATCTGATGTTGCACAGCAAATTTTCATGCGGCCTTGATACATCTTGCAAGCAGCTTTTGAATGCAGTTCTTGCATAGAGCAGATCCTAGCAACGATAAGCAGTTGAGGCAGAAAATGAATTCCATTCCCGTTTTAGTTTGATCTCAAAAACTATGAAACAATTCTTGCTTTTCTCAGTTTTGCAGTAGTGAACAGAATAAATGGTTATGATAGCACAATCTGATGTTGCACAGCAAATTTTCATGCGACCTAGATACATCTTGCAAGCAGCTTTTGAATGCAGTTCTTGCATAGTGCAGATCCTAGCAATGATAAGCAGTTGAGGCAGAAAATAAATTCCATTTCCGTTTTAGTTTGGCCTCAAAAACTATGAAACAATTCTTGCTTTTCTCAGTTTTGCAGTAATGAACAGAATAAATGGTTATGATAGCACAATCTGATGTTGCAGAGCAAATTTTCATGCGACCTAGATACATCTTGCAAGCAGCTTTTGAATGCAGTTCTTGCATAGTGCAGATCCTAGCAATGGTAAGCAGTTGAGGCAGAAAATCAATTCCATTTCCGTTTTAGTTTGACCTCAAAAACTATGAAACAATTCTTGCTTTTCTCAGTTTTGCAGTAATCAACAGAATAAATGGCTATGATAGCACAATCTGATGTTGCACAGCAAATTTTCATGCGACCTAGATACATCTTGCAAGCAGCTTTTGAATGCAGTTCTTGCATAGTGCAGATCCTAGCAATGATAAGCAGTTGAGGCAGAAAATCAATTCCATTTCCGTTTTAGTTTGACCTCAAAAACTACGAAATTCTTTCTTTTCTCAGTTTTGCAGTAATGAACAGAATAAATTGCTATGATAGCACAATCTGATGTTGCACAGCAAATTTTCATGCGACCGAGATAAATCTTGCAAGCAGCTTTTGAATGCAGTTCTTGCATAATGCAGATCCTAGCAATTATAAGCAGTTGAAATCAATTCCATTTCCGTTTTAGTTTGACCTCAAAAACTATGAAACAATTCTTGCTTTTCTCAGTTTTGCTGTAATGAGCAGAATAAATGGTTATGATAGCACAATCTGATGTTGCACAGCAAATTTTCATGCGACCTAGACACATCTTGCAAGGAGCTTTTGAATGCAGTTCTTGCATAGTGCTGATCCTAGCAATGATAAGCAGTTGAGGCAGAAAATCAATTCCATTTCCGTTTTAGTTTTACCTCAAAAACTATGAAACAATTCTTGTTTTTCTCAGTTTTGCAGTAATGAACAGAATATATGGTTATGATAGCACAATCTGATGTTGCACAGCAAATTTTCATGCGGCCTTGATACATCTTGCAAGCAGCTTTTGAATGCAGTTCTTGCATAGAGCAGATCCTAGCAACGATAAGCAGTTGAGGCAGAAAATGAATTCCATTCCCGTTTTAGTTTGATCTCAAAAACTATGAAACAATTCTTGCTTTTCTCAGTTTTGCAGTAGTGAACAGAATAAATGGTTATGATAGCACAATCTGATGTTGCACAGCAAATTTTCATGCGACCTAGATACATCTTGCAAGCAGCTTTTGAATGCAGTTCTTGCATAGTGCAGATCCTAGCAATGATAAGCAGTTGAGGCAGAAAATAAATTCCATTTCCGTTTTAGTTTGGCCTCAAAAACTATGAAACAATTCTTGCTTTTCTCAGTTTTGCAGTAATGAACAGAATAAATGGTTATGATAGCACAATCTGATGTTGCAGAGCAAATTTTCATGCGACCTAGATACATCTTGCAAGCAGCTTTTGAATGCAGTTCTTGCATAGTGCAGATCCTAGCAATGGTAAGCAGTTGAGGCAGAAAATCAATTCCATTTCCGTTTTAGTTTGACCTCAAAAACTATGAAACAATTCTTGCTTTTCTCAGTTTTGCAGTAATCAACAGAATAAATGGCTATGATAGCACAATCTGATGTTGCACAGCAAATTTTCATGCGACCTAGATACATCTTGCAAGCAGCTTTTGAATGCAGTTCTTGCATAGTGCAGATCCTAGCAATGATAAGCAGTTGAGGAAGAAAATCAATTCCATTTCCATTTTAGTTTGACCTCAAAAACTATGAAACAATTCTTTCGTTTCTCAGTTTTGCAGTAATGAACAGAATAATGGCTATGATAGCACAATCTGATGTTGCACAGCAAATTTTCATGCGACCTAGATACATCTTGCAAGCAGCTTTTGAATGCAGTTCTTGCATAGTGCAGATCCTAGCAATGATAAGCAGTTGAGGCAGAAAATCAATTCCATTTCCGTTTTAGTTTGACCTCAAAAACTATGAAACAATTCTTTCTTTTCTCAGTTTTGCAGTAATGAACAGAATAAATGGCTATGATAGCACAATCTGATGTTGCACAGCAAATTTTCATGCGACCTAGATACATCTTGGAAGCAGCTTTTGAATGCAGTTCTTGCATAGTGCAGATCCTAGCAATGATAAGCAGTTGAAATCAATTCCATTTCCGTTTTAGTTTGACCTCAAAAACTATGAAACAATTCTTGCTTTTCTCAGTTTTGCAGTAATGAGCAGAATAAATGGTTATGATAGCACAATCTGATGTTGCACAGCAAATTTTCTTGCGACCTAGATACATCTTGCAAGCAGCTTTTGAATGCAGTTCTTGCATAGTGCAGATCCTAGCAACGATAAGCAGTTGAGGCAGAAAATCAATTCCATTTCCGTTTTAGTTTGACCTCAAAAACTATGAAACAATTCTTGCTTTTCTCAGTTTTGCAGTAATGAACAGAATAAATGGTTATGATAGCACAATCTGATGTTGCACAGCAAATTTTCATGCGACCTAGATACATCTTGCTCGCGCAAGGGCACCTTGTGTAAACTAGGTGTTGGTGCTTGGTGCCACCACGGACCCTGAGCCCCCATACCGAAGCTGTAATCCGTACCGTGGCGATAGGTTGAGAGGTGAAGGGAAGAAACCTTGAACGGTGGCGGTCGAGGCCATGGTCAAGCCTCGGCCGATGGGCTCCTCGCCTGTCCACCAGGCGAGGGGCTCCGGGACCTTCCTCTGCGTATAAGGGTGAACCAGAGGCGACATATATTAGGACCCCTTAAAACAATCCATACTGCATGGAAAAACTACCTTTAAAAAAACCTGATCGACCCCCGAAAAGGAGTCGCACCGAAGTGACGCAAAAAATCAGTACATCAACTGAGAACTTTCCAAAATTTCTTGTCTTGCACTCTGTAACCGAATCTCAACCAGTAAATGAACTGTCAGTCTTTCTGATTGCCAACACTCTGAAGGCCATCATTGGGGCGAACTACAAAGCGAAAAACTAGGATCCGGTGACCTGCTAATAGAGGTATCAGACAAAAGCCAATCTGACAACCTTCTCATAACAAAAACGTTTGCTCACCTTGACGTTCAGGTATCACCCCACCGCAGTCTTAACAGCTGCCAGGGAGTTGTCTCTGAGCGAGACCTCCTAAACGAAACAGAATCAGATCTCCTTGAGGGCCTACAGAACCAAGGTGTAACAGCAGTACGAAGAATAACAATCAGGCGAAAGAACGAAGAAATAAAAACGAAACATATTGTTCTCACCTTCAACCGGAGCACACTTCCTGAATTTGTCAATGTGGAATTTATCCGATGCAAAGTTAGCCCGTACATACCAAGCCCCCGCAGGTGCTTCAAGTGTCAGCGGTACGGGCATGGTAGCCAGACATGTCGAGGACGCCTTACCTGTGCAAAATGCAGCGCGCATGACCATGCAACCGATAAATGCAGTGCAACTGACTACAAATGTGTGAACTGTGAGGGCACCCACCCTGCATACTCACGGTCCTGTGCAGCCTTTCAGGCCGAAAAAGAAGTAATCAATATACAGATAACTGAGAAGATAACATAAGGAGAGGCCCGAAAAAAGCACAGAATGCTTTCCTCCGCTCCCTATGCTAACGCAGCCCGCAGAGGGGCCAGGCCGCGTCTAGTAACGGTGGGCACGCAGTGCAATGCTGCTGTCGTGCTCCCACCACGGCTCCTCACTAAGCAGCCACCGACTGCACCAATCTTTGCAATCCCGGAGGTCACTTTCTCCCAGACCTCCGGGACAGCAAAAACATCTGAGAGGAACCTGGTTCCTCTGGAAAAACCTCCTGCCTCCATGCCTACACCAGAGGCGATGGAGGTTAGCGTGGACTCCGCAGCGTCAGTGGCGCCTAGGGAGTCCGCCAATGAGAGGCGGTGCCCACCGGACCGCTTCAAATTGAAAAAACATACGCCAGTTAAGCCACCTGATAAAGTCGGCGACTCTTAAACCCACTGTCTCATCCACATCCCGCTCTTACAAAAATGGCTACTGAGAGTATCGTTTATTGGAACTGTCGGGGACTACTAAATAATCTGGATGATGTATATGAAATCCTTGCCGAGCACCAACCAAACATATTTTGTCTGCAAGAGGCCCACTTAAAACCAGCAGACACAAGTTTCCTCAAGCAGTATCACATATTCAGGAAGGATAGGCAAGGCAGCACACGCCCCTCTGGCGGTGTTGCTATTGTAGCTCAAAAATCAATCCCATGCCGAAGCATCTCACTTAATACAGACCTAGAGGCAGTGGCAATACAAGCATTAATTTTTGGTAAAATAGCAACAGTTTGTTCTCTGTACATTCCTCCAGATTATAGGTTATGTAGCGAAAGTTTTGAAAACCTAATTGATCAACTTCCAGAACCATGGCTGCTGGTCGGAGACTTTAATGCACATCATCCATTATGGGGATGTACTATAACGGACTCCCGAGGTGTGCTAATCGAAAAATTCTTATTGTCCTCTGGATCCTGCATACTTAACACAAAAGAGCCAACATACTACAACATATTACATAACACATACACATCCATAGATTTAGCTATTGGCTCTCCAATGCTCTTAGCAGCTACAGAGTAGGTTGTAATTAACAATCTATATGGAAGTGACCATTTTCCGATCTCTGTAAAGTATGCTCGTAATAAAAATGAAAATGCGTCTAATCCTAGAAAGTTTAAAGAATATGCAGCCAACTGGGAGATGTTCAGGGAACACACATCATTGGCTTGTTCATCAGTTACTGACTTAGGCGTTGATGAAACTCAGCGCTTGATCACGCTGCACATTATAGAGGCAGCAGAAAAATACATTCCACAGACGTCAAGTAAGCGACGAAATAAACGAAGACCCTGGTGGAATGCAGAATGTAAGACTGCCCGTGTAACTCAAAACAGGGCATGGTCGAAACTACGCCGATACCCCACAACCGAAAACCTAATAGCGTTTAAGCGTGCAAAGGCAAATGGCAGGCGTGTTCGACGCATTTCCAAGCGAGAAAGCTGGTCATCATTCCTTTCTTCTGTGAACTCTTATTCGGATGCACACAAAGTTCACAACAGGATAAGAGCACTCAAAGGATATAGCACAATCTCAACGCCCCTTGTCAGCACCAGTGGTGACTCTCTTGAACACCAAGCAGACACACTAGGGCAACACTTTGAATACATATTCAGCTCAGCGCACTATACAGATTCCTTTTTGCGGCACAAGACAAGAGAGGAGAAGAAGCACATACATGATAAAAGACCATCCACTGGAGGATACAATAGCCCATTCACCATGCAGGAGCTGAAGATTGTACTAGACGCATGTGGTAACACAGCACCAGGTCCTGACAGGATCACATATGGAATGCTCAAGCACTTGCATGTGGACACTCTTGAAACCCTACTCTGCCTCTATAATAAAGTATGGGCCACAGGACGCTTTCCTAAAGCATGGAAGGAAGCGATCATCATCCCCATATTAAAACCCGGAAAAGAACCCACACTTGCTGCTAGTTATCGGCCTATCGCACTAACCAGCTGTTTATGCAAGCTTTTTGAAAAAATGGTTAATCGTCGTCTTCTCCATTTCCTTGAATACAATGGTCTTCTTCATCAAAATCAAGCTGGTTTTAGAGCTGGGCGGTCAACAGCTGATCAGCTCATTGCCTTTGAGTCTTATGCAAGGGATGCTTTTGTACATAAACAACATTGTTTATCTGTCTTTTTCGATCTTGAAAAAGCATATGATACCACTTGGCGCTATGGTATCATCCGTGACCTCTTCTCTCTTGGCATCACAGGGAACATGTTGAATACAATACGAAGTTACTTGTCTGAACGGACATTCAAAGTTCGTGTTGGCAATGCATATTCAAAGCAGTACATACAGGAAAATGGTGTCCCTCAAGGTGGTGTTCTCAGTTGCACCATTTTCATAGTCAAAATGAACTCTTTAAAAAGCGTGCTGCCAAAAACTATTTTCTGTTCTGTATATGTTGATGACGTCCAGATAAGCTTTAAATCTTGCAACCTGGCCATCTGTGAACGACAGATTCAGCTAGGTGTAAACAAATTGTCCAGGTGGGCTGATGACAATGGGTTTAAATTTAACTCTGAAAAGAGTGTTAGTGTACTTTTCTCTAAGCAGCGTGGCATCAGGCCTGACCCCAACATAACATTGAATGGTCAGAGCCTAGCCCTTAAAAAGGAACACAAATTTCTTGGCGTAGTTGTTGATGAAAAACTTTCTTTCATTGCCCACATAAAACAGTTGCGACTGAAGTGTCTCAAAGCAATGAATCTGCTAAAAATTCTCTCTCACCGGTCATGGGGCACAGACCGCGACTGCCTTCTGAGCCTTTTGAATAGTGTAGTTCTATCACGCATTGACTATTGCTCCATGGTCTATGGGTCAGCATCATCCTCTGCGCTAAAATTGCTCGATCCCGTGCACCACCTCGGACTTCGCCTCGCCACGGGCGCTTTTCGAACTAGCCCAATTGCTAGCCTTTATGTCGAGGCGAACCGATGGTCACTGCAACGAAGGAGACAATTTACTTCTCTAACTTATGCTATGAAGGAACTGTGCCAACTGGATCATCCATGTCGGCGGCTCCTGCTTGATAAAACTGGCATAGCTCTTTTCTCAAGAAAACCATCCCTAACACCAGCATACCCAATCAGAGTTGCCACGCATATTGAACATATGGACGTTCCGGTTACCAGTCTTCATACAACTTCCATAAAAGACCTAATTGCCCCTTGGGAAATGCACGGTGTTAATTGTGACCTGTCGTTTCTTGAAGTGGGGAAGCACGCATCCCCCATTGCCATACAGCAGCACTTCATGCCACTTCAGGCGAAGTACACTTGTGATGAATACTACAGTGATGCTTCAAAGTCTGCTCAAGTGTCCTGTGCAGCACATGGACCGCAATTTTCACTTTCAAAAACACTGAACAGCCATACAAGTATATTTACCGCTGAATGCCATGGAATCCTGCTAGCTGTGAGACACATTATAGAAAATAAAATACAGACATCGATCATCTATACAGACTCCCTCAGTGTTGTAACGTCCCTATCCTTTTGGAAGTGGCATAATAAGAACCCAGTCCTGAATTCTCTCTATAACACTCTTATCTCTGCCAACAAACTAGAACTCAAAATTACACTGTGTTGGGTGCCAGGCCACCGCTGTATTCCAGGTAACGAGGCAGCTGATAGGCTTGCTGCATCAGCTGCCCTTCGAAACACTGCAGACATTGACAACATATCATATCAGGACCTCAAGCCACACATCAAAAACATGATTCAACAACAATGGCAAGAGGAATGGGACACAGCAACTGAGAATAAACTACACACAATAAAACCAACAATAGGCAGGTACACTACAGAAAAACGAAACAGATTCAAAGAAATAGCTCTGTGCAGACTGAGGATAGGTCACACATATACAACACATTCCTACCTTTTAACAAACTCTCCTGCACCACATTGCCCGAGATGCGGAGACGGACTAACAGTGATCCACGTTTTAATTGAATGTCAGACACTTCAACAGCAAAGGAGACAACATTTTCCCGAATTACACAAGCAACATATACCCACACATCCGTCCATCTTTCTTGGTGATAATCCAATGTTTTCTTTAGATAGAGTTTTTAAATATTTATTTAAAGTAGGCTTTTTATATGGAATTATTCATCAACGTGGGCGTAAGCCCGTTTCTTTTACTTAGATAGCTTTCTTTTTCCTTTTACTCGGACCACTATACATCGAAATTCAGTGTTTTAGGCCCTATACACCACTGTTTTTAGACTATACACTCCGAAATAACTTTTAGGCCCTATACACCACCGTTTTTAAGTTCATCATAAACACCACACATCGGACATTTTATTAACTTCAGTTGATACTTCACCATGTGTTTGGCGCTCTTTGGCCTAAGATGCCCTTGCGCCAAAAAAAAAACCAGATCATCATCATCAACAGATACATCTTGCAAGCAGCTTTTGAATGCAGTTCTTGCATAGTGCAGATCCTAGCAATGATAAGCAGTTGAAATCAATTCCATTTCCGTTTTAGTTTGACCTCAAAAACTATGAAACAATTCTGGCTTTTCTCAGTTTTGCAGTAATGAGCAGAATAAATGGTTATGATAGCACAATCTGATGTTGCACAGCAAATTTTCATGCGACCTAGATACATCTTGCAAGCAGCTTTTGAATGCAGTTCTTGCATAGTGCAGATCCTAGCAATGATAAGCAGTTGAGGCAGAAAATCAATACCATTTCCGTTTTAGTTTGACCTCAAAAACTATAAAACAATTCTTTCTTTTCTCAGTTTTGCAGTAATGAACAGAATAAATGGCTATGATAGCACAATCTGATGTTGCACAGCAAATTTTCATGCGACCTAGATACGTCTTGCAAGCAGCTTTTGAATGCAGTTCTTGCATAGTGCAGATCCTAGCAATGATAAGCAGTTGAGGCAGAAAATCAATTCCATTTCCGTTTTAGTTTGACCTCAAAAACTATGAAACAATTCTTTATTTTCTCAGTTTTGCAGTAATGAACAGAATAAATGGCTATGATAGCACAATCTGATGTTGCACAGCAAATTTTCATGCGACCTAGATACATCTTACAAGCAGCTTTTGAATGCAGTTCTTGCATAGTGCAGATCCTAGCAATGGTAAGCAGTTGAGGCAGAAAATCAATTCCATTTCCGTTTTAGTTTGACCTCAAAAACTATGAAACAATTCTGGCTTTTCTCAGTTTTGCAGTAATGAGCAGAATAAATGGTTATGATAGCACAATCTGATGTTGCACAGCAAATTTTCATGCGACCTAGATACATCTTGCAAGCAGCTTTTGAATGCAGTTCTTGCATAGTGCAGATCCTAGCAATGATAAGCAGTTGAGGCAGAAAATCAATACCATTTCCGTTTTAGTTTGACCTCAAAAACTATGAAACAATTCTTGCTTTTCTCAGTTT
This sequence comes from Amblyomma maculatum, assembly GCF_055883805.1. Lineage (NCBI taxonomy): Eukaryota > Metazoa > Arthropoda > Arachnida > Ixodida > Ixodidae > Amblyomma > Amblyomma maculatum. The sequence continues at coordinate 27,076,008 of NC_139351.1, read as the reverse complement.
TGCAGTAATGAACAGAAAAAATGGTTATGGTAGCACAATCTGATGTTGCACAGCAAATTTTCATGCGACCTAGATACATCTTGCAAGCAGCTTTTGAATGCAGTTGTTGCATAGTGCAGATCCTAGCAATGATAAGCAGTTGAGGCAGGAAATCAATTCCATTTCCGTTTTAGTTTGACCTCAAAAACTATGAAACAATTCTTTATTTTCTCAGTTTTGCAGTAATGAACAGAATAAATGGCTATGATAGCACAATCTGATGTTGCACAGCAAATTTTCATGCGACCTAGATACATCTTGCAAGCAGCTTTTGAATGCAGTTCTTGCATAGTGCAGATCCTAGCAATGATAAGCAGTTGAGGCAGAAAATCAATTCCATTTCCATTTTAGTTTGACCTCAAAAACTATGAAACAATTCTTTTTTTTCTCAGTTTTGCAGTAATGAACAGAATAAATGGCTATGATAGCACAATCTGATGTTGCACAGCAAATTTTCATGCGACCTAGATACATCTTGCAAGCAGCTTTTGAATGCAGTTCTTGCATAGTGCAGATCCTAGCAATGATAAGCAGTTGAGGCAGAAAATCAATTCCATTTCCGTTTTAGTTTGACCTCAAAAACTCTGAAACAATTCTTGCTTTTCTCAGTTTTGCAGTAATGAAAAGAATAAATGGTTATGATAGCACAATCTGATGTTGCACATCAAATTTTCATGCGACCTAGATACATCTTGCAAGCAGCTTTTGAATGCAGTTCTTGCATAGTGCAGATGCTAGCAATGATAAGCAGTTGAGGCAGGAAATCAATTTCATTTCCGTTTTAGTTTGATCTCAAAAACTATGAAACAATTCTTTCTTTTCTCAGTTTTGCAGTAATGAACAGAATAAATGGCTATGATAGCACAATTGATGTTGCACAGTAAATTTTCATGCGACCTAGATACATCTTGCAAGCAGCTTTTGAATGCAGTTCTTGCATAGTGCAGATCCTAGCAATGATAAGCAGTTGAGGCAGAAAATCAATTCCATTTCCATTTTAGTTTGACCTCAAAAACTATGAAACAATTCTTTCTTTTCTCAGTTTTCCAGTAATGAACAGAATAAATGGCTATGATAGAACAATCTGATGTTGCACAGCAAATTTTCATGCGACCTAGATACATCTTGCAAGCAGCTTTTGAATGCAGTTCTTGCATAGTGCAGATCCTAGCAATGATAAGCAGTTGAGGCAGAAAATCAATTCCATTTCCGTTTTAGTTTGACCTCAAAAACTATGAAATTCTTTCTTTTCTCAGTTTTGCAGTAATGAACAGAATAAATGGCTATGATAGCACAATCTGATGTTGCACAGCAAATTTTCATGCGACCGAGATAAATCTTGCAAGCAGCTTTTGAATGCAGTTCTTGCATAATGCAGATCCTAGCAATTATAAGCAGTTGAAATCAATTCCATTTCCGTTTTAGTTCGACCTCAAAAACTATGAAACAATTCTTGCTTTTCTCAGTTTTGCAGTAATGAGCAGAATAAATGGTTATGATAGCACAATCTGATGTTGCACAGCAAATTTTCATGCGACCTAGACACATCTTGCAAGGAGCTTTTGAATGCAGTTCTTGCATAGTGCAGATCCTAGCAATGATAAGCAGTTGAGGCAGAAAATCAATTCCATTTCCGTTTTAGTTTGACCTCAAAAACTATGAAACAATTCTTGTTTTTCGCAGTTTTGCAGTAATGAACAGAATATATGGTTATGATAGCGCAATCTGATGTTGCACAGCAAATTTTCATGCGGCCTTGATACATCTTGCAAGCAGCTTTTGAATGCAGTTCTTGCATAGTGCAGATCCTAGCAACGATAAGCAGTTGAGGCAGAAAATCAATTTCATTCCCGTTTTAATTTGACCTCAAAAACTATAAAACAATTCTTGCTTTTCTCAGTTTTGCAGTAATGAACAGAATAAATGGTTATGATAGCACAATCTGATGTTGCACGGCAAATTTTCATGCGACCTAGATACATCTTGCAAGCAGCTTTTGAATGCAGTTCTTGCATAGTGCAGATCCTAGCAATGATAAGCAGTTGAGGCAGAAAATCAATTCCATTTCCGTTTTAGTTTGACCTCAAAAACTATGAAACAATTCTTGCTTTTCTCAGTTTTGCAGTAATGAACAGAATAAATGTTTACGATAGCACAATCTGATGTTGCACAGCAAATTTTTATGCGACCTAGATACATCTTGCAAGCAGCTTTTGAATGCAGTTCTTGCATAGTGCAGATCCTAGCAATGGTAAGCAGTTGAGGCAGAAAATCAATTCCATTTCCGTTTTAGTTTGACCTCAAAAACTATGAAAAATTCTTGCTTTTCTCAGTTTTGCAGTAATCAACAGAATAAATGGCTATGATAGCACAATCTGATGTTGCACAGCAAATTTTCATGCGACCTAGATACATCTTGCAAGCAGCTTTTGAATGCAGTTCTTGCATAGTGCAGATCCTTGCAATGATAAGCAGTTGAGACAGAAAATCAATTCCATTTTCATTTTAATTTGACCTCAAAAACTATGAAACAATTCTTTCTTTTCTCAGTTTTGCAGTAATGAACAGAATAAATGGCTATGATAGCACAATCAGATGTTGCACAGCAAATTTTCATGCTACCTAGATACATCTTGCAAGCAGCTTTTGAATGCAGTTCTTGCATAGTGCAGATCCTAGCAATGATAAGCAGTTGAGGCAGAAAATCAATACCCTTTCCGTTTTAGTTTGACCTCAAAAACTATGAAACAATTCTTTCTTTTATAAATAATAAACCTTTATTTCCAACAGGGGCTATACAGATGGAGGGCTACGGAAAAAAAGCTGCCACTTGGCGGCTTGACGAGTCCTCAGCCCCTCTCAGTTTTGCAGTAATGAACAGTATAAATGGCTATAATAGCACAATCTGATGTTGCACAGCAAATTTTCATGCGACCTAGATACGTCTTGCAAGCAGCTTTTGAATGCAGTTCTTGCATAGTGCAGATCCTAGCAATGATAAGCAGTTCAGGCAGAAAATCAATTCCATTTCCGTTTTAGTTTGACCTCAAAAACATTGAAACAATTCTTGCTTTTCTCAGTTTTGCAGTAATGAACATTATAAATGGTTATGATAGCACAATCTGATGTTGCACAGCAAATTTTCATGCGACCTAGATACATCTTGCAAGCAGCTTTTGAATGCAGTTCTTGCATAGTGCAGATCCTAGCAATGATAAGCAGTTGAAATCAATTCCATTTCCGTTTTAATTTGACCTCAAGAACTATGAAACAATTCTTGCTTTTCTCAGTTTTGCAGTAATGAGCAGAATAAATGGTTATGATAGCACAATCTGATGTTGCACAGCAAATTTTCATGCGACCTAGACACATCTTGCAAGCAGCTTTTGAATGCAGTTCTTGCATAATGCAGATCCTAGCAATTATAAGCAGTTGAAATCAATTCCATTTCCGTTTTAATTTGACCTCAAGAACTATGAAACAATTCTTGCTTTTCTCAGTTTTGCAGTAATGAGCAGAATAAATGGTTATGATAGCACAATCTGATGTTGCACAGCAAATTTTCATGCGACCTAGACACATCTTGCAAGGAGCTTTTGATTGCTGTTCTTGCATAGTGCAGATCCTAGCAATGATAAGCAGTTGAGGCAGAAAATCAATTCCATTTCCGTTTTAGTTTGACCTCAAAAACTATGAAACAATTCTTCTTTTTCTCAGTTTTGCAGTAATGAACAGAATATATGGTTATGATAGCACAATCTGATGTTGCACAGCAAATTTTCATGCGGCCTTGATACATCTTGCAAGCAGCTTTTGAATGCAGTTCTTGCATAGTGCAGATCCTAGCAACGATAAGCAGTTGAGGCAGAAAATCAATTCCATTCCCGTTTTAGTTTGACCTCAAAAACTATGAAACAATTCTTGCTTTTCTCAGTTTTGCAGTAATGAACAGAATAAATGGTTATGATAGCACAATCTGATGTTGCACGGCAAACTTTCATGCGACCTATATACATCTTGCAAGCAGCTTTTGAATGCAGTTCTTGCATAGTGCAGATCCTAGCAATGATAAGCAGTTCAGGCAGAAAATCAATTCCATTTCCGTTTTAGTTTGACCTCAAAAACTATGAAACAATTCTTGCTTTTCTCAGTTTTGCAGTAATGAACAGAATAAATGGTTATGATAGCACAATCTGATGTTGCACAGCAAATTTTCATGCGACCTAGCATGCGATCTTGCAAGCAGCTTTTGAATGCAGTTCTTGCATAGTGCAGATCCTAGCAATGGTAAGCAGTTGAGGCAGAAAATCAATTTCATTTCCGTTTTAGTTTGACCTCAAAAACTATGAAACAATTCTTGCTTTTCTCAGTTTTGCAGTAATCAACAGAATAAATGGCTATGATATCACAATCTGATGTTGCACAGCAAATTTTCATGCGACCTAGATACATCTTGGAAGCAGCTTTTGAATGCAGTTCTTGCATAGTGCAGATCCTAGCAATGATAAGCAGTTGAGGCAGAAAATCAATTCCATTTCCATTTTAATTTGACCTCAAAAACTATGAAACAATTCTTTCTTTTCTCAGTTTTGCACTAATGAACAGAATAAATGGCTATGATAGCACAATCAGATGTTGCACGGCAAATTTTCATGCGACCTATATACATCTTGCAAGCAGCTTTTGAATGCAGTTCTTGCATAGTGCAGATCCTAGCAATGATAAGCAGTTGAGGCAGAAAATCAATTCCATTTCCGTTTTAGTTTGACCTCAAAAACTATGAAACAATTCTTGCTTTTCTCAGTTTTGCAGTAATGAACAGAATAAATGGTTATGATAGCACAATCTGATGTTGCACAGCAAATTTTCATGCGACCTAGCATGCGATCTTGCAAGCAGCTTTTGAATGCAGTTCTTGCATAGTGCAGATCCTAGCAATGGTAAGCAGTTGAGGCAGAAAATCAATTCCATTTCCGTTTTAGTTTGACCTCAAAAACTATGAAACAATTCTTGCTTTTCTCAGTTTTGCAGTAATCAACAGAATAAATGGCTATGATAGCACAATCTGATGTTGCACAGCAAATTTTCATGCGACCTAGATACATCTTGCAAGCAGCTTTTGAATGCAGTTCTTGCATAGTGCAGATCCTAGCAATGATAAGCAGTTGAGGCAGAAAATCAATTCCATTTCCGTTTTAGTTTGACCTCAAAAACTATGAAACAATTCTTTCTTTTCTCAGTTTTGCAGTAATGAACAGAATAAATGGCTATGATAGCACAATCTGATGTTGCACAGCAAATTTTCATGCGACCTAGATACATCTTGCAAGCAGCTTTTGAATGCAGTTCTTGCCTAGTGCAGATCCTAGCAATGGTAAGCAGTTGAGGCAGAAAATCAATCCCATTTCCGTTTTAGTTTGACCTCAAAAACTATGAAACAATTCTTGCTTTTCTCAGTTTTGCAGTAATGAACAGAAAAAATGGTTATGGTAGCACAATCTGATGTTGCACAGCAAATTTTCATGCGACCTAGATACATCTTGCAAGCAGCTTTTGAATGCAGTTGTTGCATAGTGCAGATCCTAGCAATGATAAGCAGTTGAGGCAGGAAATCAATTCCATTTCCGTTTTAGTTTGACCTCAAAAACTATGAAACAATTCTTTATTTTCTCAGTTTTGCAGTAATGAACAGAATAAATGGCTATGATAGCACAATCTGATGTTGCACAGCAAATTTTTATGCGACCTAGATACATCTTGCAAGCAGCTTTTGAATGCAGTTCTTGCATAGTGCAGATCCTAGCAATGATAAGCAGTTGAGGCAGAAAATCAATTCCATTTCCATTTTAGTTTGACCTCAAAAACTATGAAACAATTCTTTTTTTTCTCAGTTTTGCAGTAATGAACAGAATAAATGGCTATGATAGCACAATCTGATGTTGCACAGAAAATTTTCATGCGACCTAGATACATCTTGCAAGCAGCTTTTGAATGCAGTTCTTGCATAGTGCAGATCCTAGCAATGATAAGCAGTTGAGGCAGAAAATCAATACCATTTCCGTTTTAGTTTGACCTCAAAAACTATGAAACAATTCTTTCTTTTCTCAGTTTTGCAGTAATGAACAGAATAAATGGCTATGATAGCACAATCTGATGTTGCACAGCAAATTTTCATGCGACCTAGATACGTCTTGCGAGCAGCTTTTGAATGCAGTTCTTGCATAGTGCAGATCCTAGCAATGATAAGCAGTTGAGGCAGAAAATCAATTCCATTTCCGTTTTAGTTTGACCTCAAAAACTCTGAAACAATTCTTGCTTTTCTCAGTTTTGCAGTAATGAACAGAATAAATGGTTATGATAGCACAATCTGATGTTGCACATCAAATTTTCATGCGACCTAGATACATCTTGCAAGCAGCTTTTGAATGCAGTTCTTGAATAGCCCCCCAGGGGGCATCTGTTAAAGCAGATGTTTGCGTGTACTGTGCGACACCACGGACCCCGAGCACCCACGCTTAGCCGTGCGTGGCATCGCCGTGTCTGGGGAAAAGGGGATCCTGGTGGTTGAGCCGATGCCGAGTGTTTGGACCTTTAAGGCCCCTCGGCGGAGGCAACACACCACTTTGGCCCACGCTTCCCACAGACGGCACCTCCGGGCTGACCCACCCGGGGGAAATCGGCAGTCGCCTTTTCCTGTCCTCCCCTCCATCTTTCACTTTCCTATCCTCTCTCTTACAACTGTCCTGTCTTCTCTTACCTTCTTCGTTTCTTCCTACTTCCAGGCGGCGAGGGTTAACCTTGTGTGGCTAACCACCCTGCGTTATGCCATATTTGGTTATAGTCGGGGTGTACGGCTGGCGCGGGCAGGTCTGCTTTGCGAGTCCCTGTCCCGTCCCCTCGTTGGGCTCCATGGTGGGTGGCCGCCACCCCGGCTGAACAAAAACTTACTGCATGGCTTCTTCTTTGCTCTCCAATGATCGTTCCCGAAAAAGGGGACGGACCGATGAAACTGCAAACTTCTTTCTAAAGAATGCAAACAGATTCCCACGCTTCCACGTGGTGCACAGTGAAGACCCTCAAAAAACAGCTAGGGAAATATCTCCTTTTGTCGTGACCAAGACATTGACTGAAGCAATAGGCCAAGGATACAATGTCAAAAAACTTCCAAATGGCGACCTACTCTTGGAAATTATGTACCATCATCAAAATGAAAAACTTCCTACAGTAACCAGCTTTGGGGAATGCCCAGTTAATGTCACCAAACACCGCTCTCTAAACATGGTGAGGGGAGTCATTTCAGATGACGACCTAAAATACCTAAGTGAAGAAGAACTCCTTGAAGGACTAAGAGAACAAAATGTCATCAATGTGTTCAGAATTAAAATCAGACGGGATAACAAAGAGATACCGACCAGGCACTTAGTCCTTACCTTCGAATCGAGCACACTGCCCGAGGCTGTGGAGGTAGGGTACACGAAGATAAAACTGAAACCGTACATACCTAACCCGCGTCGCTGTTTCAAATGCCAAAGGTATGGCCACGGCTCACAGACTTGCCGAGGCCAACTTACATGTGCGAAGTGTGCCTCCCACGAGCATCCCACTGAGAACTGTGAATCCGAAACGCATCTTTGCATCAACTGTGAGGGCAGCCACGCTGCTTACTCACGAACCTGTCCAACATGGAAACAAGAGAAAGATATCATCACACTAAAAGTCAAAGAAAACCTCACTTACAGGGACGCACGTAAGAAACTCACGTCCACTCACACCCCAACTTATTCTGTTGTGACGCAAAAGGGGGCGGCGTCACAACAGTCTTTGGAACCTGCCCAGGTGACACACGGTGCACCTAAGGCAGGGACCTCTACGTCCCCGGTGGAAGTAGCTGGGGCTGCTCCACCACCCCCAAAGCAGGCTGCGCGGGCCTCTAGGTCAGCTGGCCCCAAGGTCTCTCCAGTAACGGCGAGATCTACCACAAATGTGTCTGTGCAGTCTGCACAATCGTCCAGCACGTCCGAGGACGCAATGGACACAACAAACGACGACCGTCCGGGGCCGTCAACATCTGACAGGCGACGGAGCTCCTTGGAGCGAACTAGAAAAGAAAAGGCCCGAATCACCGGGCCAGAAAAAACTTAGTCTCTCAACCTTCCTCATATAAAATGGCGTTCTTAGTTCATTGGAACTGTAGAGGACTTTTAAGAAACTACAGCGATATAAAAGACATTCTTGCTTCATTCTTACCCGCAGCACTGTGCGTTCAGGAAACCAATCTCGGTGCGCAGCATAAAAACATACTAAAAAAATATAAAGTTTTTCGCCGCGACCGAGAGCACGTTAGCAGGCTCTCGGGTGGTGTTGCTATCATTGTAAGGAATGATATTGCAGCTAGTGAATACAAACTTGACACTCAGTTTGAAGCAGTGGCAGCCACCTTGCTTACATTTAAAAGAATCACGGTGTGCTGGGTGTATGTTGAGCCACATCGAAAAATAGCTCTCAATGACTTAGAAAACCTTATAAATCAACTACCGGAACCTTATGTGGTAGTTGGTGATTTTAATGCACATTCTCCTTTCTGGGGAAGCGAAAAAATTGATGCGCGAGGCCTAATTATTGAAGATTTTATTCTATCTAACAACATTTGCTTACTAAACGCGGGTAAACCGACCTACTGCTCTCCGAGCACGGGAAAGATGAGTGTTTTAGACCTGTCATTTTGTTCACCTTCTCTCTTTAATGATTTTAAATGGGAAGTTTTAGAGAATCCATATGGGAGTGATCACCTACCAGTACTAATCCGCATGTCATCATCACCAAAAGTCACCCCAAGCAAACCGCGACGATGGAAGCTCCATTTAGCCGACTGGCCACTTTTCGAGTCCAAAGCCAATCTGGAAGAAGTTTTCTCAGAGGAGCTCACTGTAGATGAATTGAATGAAAGGTTTACTAATTGCATAATACGTGCAGCAAAACTAGCTATTCCACAGTCTTCGGGAGTTGTGCATAGCAGTAACAAAGCCTGGTACACGCAAGAATGCCGGGATGCAAAAAAGAAACAAAATAAGGCCTGGGGAACTTTCCGCAGGTACCCAACCCAAGGAAACCTTATAGCATTTAAAAAGGCAAGAGCAGAAGCACGATTTATTCGTCGAAAGGCTGAAAAAGAATCGTGGCAGAGGTATGTAACGTCAATAAATAGCTCAATGACGTCAAAGAAAATGTGGGAACAAGTTCGTAAACTCTGTGGAAACTTTTCCCCGTTTACAATTCCCATCCTCACAGCCCCTGGTGTTCAGACTAGCATAGAAGAACAGGCCAATATACTAGGCGAACATTTCGCACACGTTTCAAGTTCGTCACACTACACAGAAACATTCCTAAAATACAAAAACATAGCTGAGAAACAAAAACTCCCAACAAGTGGTGGCAGAAATGAATCATATAATAGTTTTATTACACTCCAAGAAGTAAAGAACGTCCTTGCTGCTGGAAAACAGACTGCGCCTGGTCCTGACGAAATTCATTACGAAATGCTGGCTCATTTATCCGAATCCTCTGTAGAGGCACTTGTGAAATTCTTTAACAAAATTTGGACTCTGGGTAAACTCCCGGAGGCTTGGAAACAAGCCGTTATTGTTCCGTTTCTGAAACCAGGAAAGCCGCCGACCTCAGCGGGCAGTTACAGACCCATAGCTCTGACCAGCTGTTTAGCAAAATGTTTTGAAAGTGTTTTAAACATCCGACTAACTTTCATCTTAGAATCTCATAAACTTCTTAATGTTCATCAGTGTGGTTTTAAAAAAGGGTGTGCAACGACCGACCACTTAGTGCGTCTTGAAAATACTGTCAGGGAAGCGTTCATACATAAACAAAATTGCCTCACCGTTTTCTTTGACATGGAAAAGGCATACGATACGACTTGGAGGTTCGGGATCCTACGCGATATAGCAGATTTGGGCATCCGAGGCCGGATGCTAAATGTTCTGAAGGACTTTCTATCAGGTCGTTCATTTCAAGTACGTCTCGGTACCACCTTCTCGAGGAACTTTATTCAAGAGAATGGGGTACCTCAGGGGTGCATTTTAAGTACAACTTTGTTTATTGTAAAAATGAATTCTATCAGCAAGGTAATCCCAAAATCCATTATGTTCTCGCTGTATGTCGACGACCTTCAAATAGCCTGCACATCCTCAAACATATCAATTTGTGAAAGACAAGTACAATTAACACTAAATAAACTAGACTCATGGGCTTTTAAAAATGGGTTCAAATTTTCCCCACAGAAAACCGTGGCAGTAATGTTCTCGCTGAAACGAGGTATACAGATCAATCCCAAGTTACACTTAAATGGGATTGAGTTGCCAGTAAAGAGCGAACATAAATTTTTGGGTGTAACGTTCGACAGAAAACTAACATTCCTGCCTCACATAAACATCCTAAAGAGGAAAGCCATAAAATCTCTAAACATACTGAAGGTTCTCTCTCGGAAACACTGGGGGTCTGATAGGGCGTGTCTTCTACATATATATCGATCTGTTGTGCGGTCTAGCTTGGACTACGGGTCCATAGTCTACGGGTCAGCTAGACCATCATACCTAAGGAAATTGGACCCGGTACATAACTTAGGTTTACGCCTTTCTTGTGGCGCTTACAGAACATCCCCTGTTGATAGTCTATATGCAGAGACGAACGAGCCTCCGCTGAAAGATAGAAGGGCTTCACTTACATGTGCTTATGTCCTTAGAATAAGGTCACAGAAAAAACACCTCTGCTATCCAATAGTCTCAACATGCCGCTCACGAGTAATTTTCACAAATAAACCACAAGCGACGAGGCCACTGATAATGCGTTTCGAAAACATTTGCAGTGAGTTAGAAATTCTGGACACCTTGCCCGACACTGCACCAAAAAACAGCCCCCTACCCCCATGGTACAAACTTCCAAATGTCTGCGATCTCACTCTAACACACTTCAACAAAAGCCAAACTCCTAAAGAGCATATAATACAAGAATTTCGCACAATAAAAGAAAAGTACAGTAATTATACAGAGTTTTATACAGATGGATCAAAAACTTCTACTTATGTTGGCTGTGCCGTAGTTGAAGAGAACTGGGAACAAATAATTAGGCTTCCTCAGTGCGCATCAATCTTTACAGCTGAATCCTATGCTATCCTGACAGCTGTAGAAAAAATAGTGAATGAAGGCATTGGGAACAGTGTCATCTACACCGATTCGTTGAGTGTACTGATGGCTTTAAATCACAGAAATGCTGTCATGCCTCTAATCGGTGACATAATACATAATGTAAAAATGATCACGACACAAGGACATAACATAGTGTTCTGTTGGGTCCCTAGTCACGTAGGCATTGACGGCAATGAAAGAGCAGACAAATGTGCTGCACTTGCCCACAACAAATTGATTCAGAAAGTAAACATACCACATAGTGATTGCTTGAAATTAATAAAACATAAACAGATGAATAAATGGCAGTCCAGATGGAACAACCAAGAAAATAATAAGTTGCGTCTCATAAAGCCTGTACTAGGAGAATGGCAATCGAGCACACATCAACAACGTTTTATGGAAGTGATAGTATGCCGTCTTCGTATTGGACATACACATCTAACACATAACTTTCTGCTAATGAAACATAACAAACCGACCTGTGAAGAATGCGACGAGATACTCACTGTAAACCACATTCTAATTACATGCTCAAAACTTGAGGCACTACGGAGAAAACATTTTACTATATTTTACAATCATACCATCCCATTCCATCCCACCTTGCTTTTAGGAGAAAGAGCACTTGTAAACCTAGCATCTGTTCTCAGTTTCCTAGAAGAAGGAAGCTTTTTAAATAAACTATAGATTAAACATATCCATTTCCTCTTTTGCAACCAGAACATACATTAACCTCGCTCATGGCGCATGATAGCCTTAGTTGCTTATGCGCCATAAAACCCAACACAAAAAAAAAAAAAAAGTTCTTGCATAGTGCAGATGCTAGCAATGATAAGCAGTTGAGGCAGGAAATCAATTTCATTTCCGTTTTAGTTTGATCTCAAAAACTATGAAACAATTCTTCCTTTTCTCAGTTTTGCAGTAATGAACAGAATAAATGGCTATGATAGCACAATTGATGTTGCACAGTAAATTTTCATGCGACCTAGATACAACTTGCAAGCAGCTTTTGAATGTAGTTCTTGCATAGTGCAGATCCTAGCAATGATAAGCAGTTGAGGCAGAAAATCAATTCCATTTCCGTTTTAGTTTGACCTCAAAAACTATGAAATTCTTTCTTTTCTGTTTTGCAGTAATGAACAGAATAAATGGCTATGATAGCACAATCTGATGTTGCACAGCAAATTTTCATGCGACCGAGATAAATCTTGCAAGCAGCTTTTGAATGCAGTTCTTGCATAATGCAGATCCTAGCAATTATAAGCAGTTGAAATCAATTCCATTTCCGTTTTAGTTCGACCTCAAAAACTATGAAACAATTCTTGCTTTTCTCAGTTTTGCATTAATGAGCAGAATAAATGGTTATGATAGCACAATCTGATGTTGCACAGCAAATTTTCATGCGACCTAGACACATCTTGCAAGGAGCTTTTGAATGCAGTTCTTGCACAGTGCAGATCCTAGCAATGATAAGCAGTTGAGGCAGAAAATCAATTCCATTTCCGTTTTAGTTTGACCTCAAAAACTATGAAACAATTCTTGTTTTTCGCAGTTTTGCAGTAATGAACAGAATATATGGTTATGATAGCACAATCTGATGTTGCACAGCAAATTTTCATGTGGCCTTGATACATCTTGCAAGCAGGTTTTGAATGCAGTTCTTGCATAGTGCAGATCCTAGCAACGATAAGCAGTTGAGGCAGAAAATCAATTAAATTCCCGTTTTAATTTGACCTCAAAAACTATGAAACAATTCTTGCTTTTCTCAGTTTTGCAGTAATGAACAGAATAAATGGTTATGATAGCACAATCTGATGTTGCACGGCAAAATTTCATGCGACCTAGATACATCTTGCAAGCAGCTTTTGAATGCAGTTCTTGCATAGTGCAGATCCTAGCAATGATAAGCAGTTGAGGCAGAAAATCAATTCCATTTCCGTTTTAGTTTGACCTCAAAAACTATGAAACAATTTTTGCTTTTCTCAGTTTTGCAGTAATGAACAGAATAAATGGTTATGATAGCACAATCTGATGTTGCACAGCAAATTTTCATGCGACCTAGATACATCTTGCAAGCAGCTTTTGAATGCAGTTCTTGCATAGTGCAGATCCTAGCAATGGTAAGCAGTTGAGGCAGAAAATCAATTCCATTTCCGTTTTAGTTTGACCTCAAAAACTATGAAAAATTCTTGCTTTTCTCAGTTTTGCAGTAATCAACAGAATAAATGGCTATGATAGCACAATCTGATGTTGCACAGCAAATTTTCATGCGACCTAGATACATCTTGCAAGCAGCTTTTGAATGCAGTTCTTGCATAGTGCAGATCCTTGCAATGATAAGCAGTTGAGACAGAAAATCAATTCCATTTTCATTTTAATTTGACCTCAAAAACTATGAAACAATTCTTTCTTTTCTCAGTTTTGCAGTAATGAACAGAATAAATGGCTATGATAGCACAATCAGATGTTGCACAGCAAATTTTCATGCGACCTAGATACATCTTGCAAGCAGCTTTTGAATGCAGTTCTTGCATAGTGCAGATCCTAGCAATGATAAACAGTTGAGGCAGAAAATCAATACCCTTTCCGTTTTAGTTTGACCTCAAAAACTATGAAACAATTCTTTCTTTTATAAATAATAAACATTTATTTCCATCAGGGGCTATACAGATGGAGGGCTACGGAAAAAAAGCTGCCACTTGGCGGCTTGACGAGTCCTCAGCCCCTCTCAGTTTTGCAGTAATGAACAGTATAAATGGCTATGATAGCACAATCTGATGTTGCACAGCAAATTTTCATGCGACCTAGATACGTCTTGCAAGCAGCTTTTGAATGCAGTTCTTGCATAGTGCAGATCCTAGCAATGATAAGCAGTTGAGGCAGAAAATCAATACCATTTCCGTTTTAGTTTGACCTCAAAAACTATGAAACAATTCTTTCTTTTCTCAGTTTTGCAGTAATGAACAGAATAAATGGCTATGATAGCACAATCTGATGTTGCACAGCAAATTTTCATGCGACCTAGATACGTCTTGCAAGCAGCTTTTGAATGCAGTTCTTGCATAGTGCAGATCCTAGCAATGATAAGCAGTTGAGGCAGAAAATCAATTCCATTTCCGTTTTAGTTTGACCTCAAAAACTATGAAACAATTCTTGCTTTTCTCAGTTTTGCAATAATGAACAGAATAAATGGTTATGATAGCACAATCTGATGTCGCACAGCAAATTTTCATGCGACCTAGATACATCTTGCAAGCAGCTTTTGAATGCAGTTCTTGCATAGTGCAGATCCTAGCAATGGTAAGCAGTTGAGGCAGAAAATCAATTTCATTTCCGTTTTAGTTTGACCTCAAAAACTATGAAACAATTCTTGCTTTTCTCAGTTTTGCAGTAATCAACAGAATAAATGGCTATGATAGCACAATCTGATGTTGCACAGCAAATTTTCATGCGACCTAGATACATCTTGCAAGCAGCTTTTGAATGCAGTTCTTGCATAGTGCAGATCCTAGCAATGATAAGCAGTTGAGGCAGAAAATCAATTCCATTTCCATTTTAATTTGACCTCAAAAACTATGAAACGATTCTTTCTTTTCTCAGTTTTGCACTAATGAACAGAATAAATGGCTATGATAGCACAATCAGATGTTGCACGGCAAATTTTCATGCTACCTATATACATCTTGCAAGCAGCTTTTGAATGCAGTTCTTGCATAGTGCAGATCCTAGCAATGATAAGCAGTTGAGGCAGAAAATCAATTCCATTTCCGTTTTAGTTTGACCTCAAAAACTATGAAACAATTCTTGCTTTTCTCAGTTTTGCAGTAATGAACAGAATAAATGCTTATGATAGCACCATCTGATGTTGCACAGCAAATTTTCATGCGACCTAGCATGCGATCTTGCAAGCAGCTTTTGAATGCAGTTCTTGCATAGTGCAGATCCTAGCAATGGTAAGCAGTTGAGGCAGAAAATCAATTCCATTTACGTTTTAGTTTGACCTCCAAAACTATGAAACAATTCTT
The DNA here is from genome assembly GCF_055883805.1 of Amblyomma maculatum. Classification (NCBI taxonomy): domain Eukaryota; kingdom Metazoa; phylum Arthropoda; class Arachnida; order Ixodida; family Ixodidae; genus Amblyomma; species Amblyomma maculatum. The sequence continues at coordinate 27,060,749 of NC_139351.1, read as the reverse complement.
GCTTTTCTCAGTTTTGCAGTAATCAACAGAATAAATGGCTATGATAGCACAATCTGATGTTGCACAGCAAATTTTCATGCGACCTAGATACATCTTGCAAGCAGCTTTTGAATGCAGTTCTTGCATAGTGCAGATCCTAGCAATGATAAGCAGTTGAGGCAGGAAATCAATTCCATTTCCGTTTTAGTTTGACCTCAAAAACTATGAAACAATTCTTTCTTTTCTCAGTTTTGCAGTAATGAACAGAATAAATGGCTATGATAGCACAATCTGATGTTGCACAGCAAATTTTCATGCGACCTAGATACATCTTGCAAGCAGCTTTTGAATGCAGTTCTTGCAAAGTGCAGATCCTAGCAATGATAAGCAGTTGAGGAAGAAAATCAATTCCATTTCCATTTTAGTTTGACCTCAAAAACTATGAAACAATTCTTTCTTTTCTCAGTTTTGCAGTAATGAACAGAATAAATGGCTATGATAGCACAATCTGATGTTGCACAGCAAATTTTCATGCGACCTAGATACATCTTGCAAGCAGCTTTTGAATGCAGTTCTTGCAAAGTGCAGATCCTAGCAATGATAAGCAGTTGAGGAAGAAAATCAATTCCATTTCCATTAAAGTTTGACCTCAAAAACTATGAAACAATTCTTTCTTTTCTCAGTTTTGCAGTAATGAACAGAATAAATGGCTATGATAGCACAATCTGATGTTGCACAGCAAATTTTCATGCGACCTAGATACATCTTGCAAGCAGCTTTTGAATGCAGTTCTTGCATAGTGCAGATCCTAGCAATGATAAGCAGTTGAAATCAATTCCATTTCCGTTTTAGTTTGACCTCAAAAACTATGAAACAATTCTTGCTTTTCTCAGTTTTGCAGTAATGAACAGAATAAATGGTTATGATAGCACAATCTGATGTTGCACAGCAAATTTTCATGCGACCTAGATACATCTTGCTCCCGCAAGGGCACCTTGTGTAAACTAGGTGTTGGTGCTTGGTGCCACCACGGACCCTGAGCCCCCATATCGAAGCTGTAATCCGTACCGTGGCGATAGGTTGAGAGGTGAAGGGAAGAAACCTTGAACGGTGGCGGTCGAGGACATGGTCAAGCCTCGGCCGATGGGCTCCTCGCCTGTCCACCAGGCGAGGGGCTCCGGGACCTTCCTCTGCGTATAAGGGTGAACCAGAGGCGACATATATTAGGACCCCTTAAAACGATCCATACTGCATGGAAAAACTACCTTTAAAAAAACCTGATCGACCCCCGAAAAGGAGTCGCACCGAAGTGACGCAAAAAATCAGTACACCAACTGAGAACTTTCCAAAATTTCTTGTCTTGCACTCTGTAACCGAATCTCAACCAGTAAATGAACTGTCAGTCTTTCTGATTGCCAACACTCTGAAAGCCATCATTGGGGCAAACCACAAAGCGAAAAACTAGGATCCGGTGACCTGCTAATAGAGGTATCAGACAAAAGCCAATCTGACAACCTTCTCATAACAAAAACGTTTGCTCACCTTGACGTTCAGGTATCACCCCACCGCAGTCTTAACAGCTGCCAGGGAGTTGTCTCTGAGCGAGACCTCCTAAACGAAACAGAATCAGATCTCCTTGATGGCCTACAGAACCAAGGTGTAACAGCAGTACGAAGAATAACAATCAGGCGAAAGAACGAAGAAATAAAAACGAAACATATTGTTCTCACCTTCAACCGGAGCACACTTCCTGAATTTGTCAATGTGGAATTTATCCGATGCAAAGTTAGCCCGTACATACCAAGCCCCCGCAGGTGCTTCAAGTGTCAGCGGTACGGGCATGGTAGCCAGACATGTCGAGGACGCCTTACCTGTGCAAAATGCAGCGCGCATGACCATGCAACCGATAAATGCAGTGCAACTGACTACAAATGTGTGAACTGTGAGGGCACCCACCCTGCATACTCACGGTCCTGTGCAGCCTTTCAGGCCGAAAAAGAAGTAATCAATATACAGATAACTGAGAAGATAACATACGGAGAGGCCCGAAAAAAGCACAGAATGCTTTCCTCCGCTCCCTATGCTAACGCAGCCCGCAGAGGGGCCAGGCCGCGTCTAGTAACGGTGGGCACGCAGTGCAATGCTGCTGACGTGCTCCCACCACGGCTCCTCACTAAGCAGCCACCGGCTGCACCAATCTTTGCAATCCCGGAGGTCACTTTCTCCCAGACCTCCGGGACAGCAAAGACATCTGAGAGGAACCTGGTTCCTCTGGAAAAACCTCCTGCCTCCATGCCTACACCAGAGGCGATGGAGGTTAGCGTGGACTCCGCAGCGTCAGTGGCGCCTAGGGAGTCCGCCAATGAGAGGCGGTGCCCACCGGACCGCTTCAAATTAAAAAAACATACGCCAGTTAAGCCACCTGATAAAGGCGGCGACTCTTAAACCCACTGTCTCATCCACATCCCGCTCTTACAAAAATGGCTACTGAGAGTATCGTTTATTGGAACTGTCGGGGACTACTAAATAATCTGGATGATGTATATGAAATCCTTGCCGAGCACCAACCAAACATATTTTGTCTGCAAGAGGCCCACTTAAAACCAGCAGACACAAGTTTCCTCAAGCAGTATCACATATTCAGGAAGGATAGGCAAGGCAGCACACGCCCCTCTGGCGGTGTTGCTATTGTAGCTCAAAAATCAATCCCATGCCGAAGCATCTCGCTTAATACAGACCTAGAGGCAGTGGCAATACAAGCATTAATTTTTGGTAAAATAGCAACAGTTTGTTCTCTGTACATTCCTCCAGATTATAGGTTATGTAGCGAAAGTTTTGAAAACCTAATTGATCAACTTCCAGAACCATGGCTGCTGGTCGGAGACTTTAATGCACATCATCCATTATGGGGATGTACTATAACGGACTCCCGAGATGTGCTAATCGAAAAATTCTTATTGTCCTCTGGATCCTGCATACTTAACACAAAAGAGCCAACATACTACAACATATTACATAACACATACACATCCATAGATTTAGCTATTGGCTCTCCAATGCTCTTAGCAGCTACAGAGTAGGTTGTAATTAACAATCTATATGGAAGTGACCATTTTCCGATCTCTGTAAAGTATGCTCGTAATAAAAATGAAAATGCGTCTAATCCTAGAAAGTTTAAAGAATATGCAGCCAACTGGGAGATGTTCAGGGAACACACATCATTGGCTTGTTCATCAGTTACTGACTTAGGCGTTGATGAAACTCAGCGCTTGATCACGCTGCACATTATAGAGGCAGCAGAAAAATACATTCCACAGACGTCAAGTAAGCGACGAAATAAACGAAGACCCTGGTGGAATGCAGAATGTAAGACTGCCCGTGTAACTCAAAACAGGGCATGGTCGAAACTACGCCGATACCCCACAACCGAAAACCTAATAGCGTTTAAGCGTGCAAAGGCAAATGGCAGGCGTGTTCGACGCATTTCCAAGCGAGAAAGCTGGTCATCATTCCTTTCTTCTGTGAACTCTTATTCGGATGCACACAAAGTTCACAACAGGATAAGAGCACTCAAAGGATATAGCACAATCTCAACGCCCCTTGTCAGCACCAGTGGTGACTCTCTTGAACACCAAGCAGACACACTAGGGCAACACTTTGAATACATATTCAGCTCAGCGCACTATACAGATTCCTTTTTGCGGCACGAGGCAAGAGAGGAGAAGAAGCACATACATGATAAAAGACCATCCACTGGAGGATACAATAGCCCATTCACCATGCAGGAGCTGAAGATTGTACTAGACGCATGTGGTAACACAGCACCAGGTCCTGACAGGATCACATATGGAATGCTCAAGCACTTGCATGTGGACACTCTTGAAACCCTACTCTGCCTGTATAATAAAGTATGGGCCACAGGACGCTTTCCTAAAGCATGGAAGGAAGCGATCATCATCCCCATATTAAAACCCGGAAAAGAACCCACACTTGCTGCTAGTTATCGGCCTATCGCACTAACCAGCTGTTTATGCAAGCTTTTTAAAAAAATGGTTAATCGTCGTCTTCTCCATTTCCTTGAATACAATGGTCTTCTTCATCAAAATCAAGCTGGTTTTAGAGCTGGGCGGTCAACAGCTGATCAGCTCATTGCCTTTGAGTCTTATGCAAGGGATGCTTTTGTACATAAACAACATTGTTTATCTGTCTTTTTCGATCTTGAAAAAGCATATGATACCACTTGGCGCTATGGTATCATCCGCGACCTCTTCTCTCTTGGCATCACAGGGAACATGTTGAATACAATACGAAGTTACTTGTCTGAACGGACATTCAAAGTTCGTGTTGGCAATGCATATTCAAAGCAGTACATACAGGAAAATGGTGTCCCTCAAGGTGGTGTTCTCAGTTGCACACTTTTCATAGTCAAAATGAACTCTTTAAAAAGCGTGCTGCCAAAAACTATTTTCTGTTCTGTATATGTTGATGACGTCCAGATAAGCTTTAAATCTTGCAACCTGGCCATCTGTGAACGACAGATTCAGCTAGGTGTAAACAAATTGTCCAGGTGGGCTGATGACAATGGGTTTAAATTTAACTCTGAAAAGAGTGTTTGTGTACTTTTCTCTAAGCAGCGTGGCATCAGGCCTGACCCCAACATAACATTGAATGGTCAGAGCCTAGCCCTTAAAAAGGAACACAAATTTCTTGGCGTAGTTGTTGATGAAAAACTTTCTTTCATTGCCCACATAAAACAGTTGCGACTGAAGTGTCTCAAAGCAATGAATCTGCTAAAAATTCTCTCTCACCGGTCATGGGGCACAGACCGCGACTGCCTTCTGAGCCTTTTGAATAGTGTAGTTCTATCACGCATTGACTATTGCTCCATGGTCTATGGGTCAGCATCATCCTCTGCGCTAAAATTGCTCGATCCCGTGCACCACCTCGGACTTCGCCTCGCCACGGGCGCTTTTCGAACTAGCCCAATTGCTAGCCTTTATGTCGAGGCGAACCGATGGTCACTGCAACGAAGGAGACAATTTACTTCTCTAACTTATGCTATGAAGGTACTGTGCCAACTGGATCATACATGTCGGCGGCTCCTGCTTGATAAAACTGGCATAGCTCTTTTCTCAAGAAAACCATCCCTAACACCAGCATACCCAATCAGAGTTGCCACGCATATTGAACATATGGACGTTCCGGTTACCAGTCTTCATACAACTTCCATAAGAGACCTAATTGCCCCTTGGGAAATGCACGGTGTTAATTGTGACCTGTCGTTTCTTGAAGTGGGGAAGCACGCATCCCCCATTGCCATACAGCAGCACTTCATGTCACTTCAGGCGAAGTACACTTGTGATGAATACTACAGTGATGCTTCAAAGTCTGCTCAAGTGTCCTGTGCAGCACATGGACCGCAATTTTCACTTTCAAAAACACTGAACAGCCATACAAGTATATTTACCGCTGAATGCCATGGAATCCTGCTAGCTGTGAGACACATTATAGAAAATAAAATACAGACATCGATCATCTATACAGACTCCCTCAGTGTTGTAACATTCCTATCCTTTTGGAAGTGGCATAATAAGAACCCAGTCCTGAATTCTCTTTATAACACTCTTATCTCTGCCAACAAACTAGAACTCAAAATTACACTGTGTTGGGTGCCAGGCCACCGCTGTATTCCAGGTAACGAGGCAGCTGATAGGCTTTCTGCATCAGCTGCCCTTCGAAACACTGCAGACATTGACAACATATCATATCAGGACCTCAAGCCACACATCAAAAACATGATTCAACAACAATGGCAAGAGGAATGGGACACAGCAACTGAGAATAAACTACACACAATAAAACCAACAATAGGCAGGTACACTACAGAAAAACGAAACAGATTCAAAGAAATAGCTCTGTGCAGACTGAGGATAGGTCACACATATACAACACATTCCTACCTTTTAACAAACTCTCCTGCACCACATTGCCCGAGAAGCGGAGACCGACTAACAGTGATCCACGTTTTAATTGAATGTCCGAGACTTCAACAGCAAAGGAGACAACATTTTCCCGAATTACATAAGCAACATATACCCACACATCCGTCCATCTTTCTTGGTGATGATCCAATGTTTTCTTTAGATAGAGTTTTTAAATATTTATTTAAAGTAGGCTTTTTGTATGGAATTATTCATCAACGTGGGCGTAAGCCCGTTTCTTTTACTTAGATAGCTTTCTTTTTCCTTTTACTCGGACCACTATACATCGAAATTCAGTGTTTTAGGCCCTATACACCACTGTTTTTAGACTATACACTCCGAAATAACTTTTAGGCCCTATACACCACCGTTTTTAAGTTCATCATAAACACCACACATCGGACATTTTATTAACTTCAGTTGATACTTCACCATGTGTTTGGCGCTCTTTGGCCTAAGATGCCCTTGCGCCAAAAAAAACCAGATCATCATCATCATCAGATACATCTTGCAAGCAGCTTTTGAATGCAGTTCTTGCATAGTGCAGATCCTAGCAATGATAAGCAGTTGAAATCAATTCCATTTCCGCTTTAGTTTGACCTCAAAAACTATGAAACAATTCTGGCTTTTCTCAGTTTTGCAGCAATGAGCAGAATAAATGGTTATGATAGCACAATCTGATGTTGCACAGCAAATTTTCATGCGACCTAGATACATCTTACAAGCAGCTTTTGAATGCAGTTCTTGCATAGTGCAGATCCTAGCAATGATAAGCAGTTGAGGCAGAAAATCAATACCATTTCCGTTTTAGTTTGACCTCAAAAACTATGAAACAATTCTTTCTTTTCTCAGTTTTGCAGTAATGAACAGAATAAATGGCTATGATAGCACAATCTGATGTTGCACAGCAAATTTTCATGCGACCTAGATACGTCTTGCAAGCAGCTTTTGAATGCAGTTCTTGCATAGTGCAGATCCTAGCAATGATAAGCAGTTGAGGCAGAAAATCAATTCCATTTCCGTTTTAGTTTGACCTCAAAAACTATGAAACAATTCTTGCTTTTCTCAGTTTGGCAATAATGAACAGAATAAATGGTTATGATAGCACAATCTGATGTCGCACAGCAAATTTTCATGCGACCTAGATACATCTTGCAAGCAGCTTTTGAATGCAGTTCTTGCATAGTGCAGATCCTAGCAATGATAAGCAGTTGAGCCGGGAAATCAATTCCATTTCCGTTTTAGTTTGACCTCAAATACTATGAAACAATTCTTCCTTTTCTCAGTTTTGCAGTAATGAACAGAAGAAATGGTTATGATAGCACAATCTGATGTTGCACAGCAAATTTTCATGCGACCTAGATACATCTTGCAAGCAGCTTTTGAATGCAGTTCTTGCATAGTGCAGATCCTAGCAATGGTAAGCAGTTGAGGCAGAAAATCAATCCCATTTCCGTTTTAGTTTGACCTCAAAAACTATGAAACAATTCTAGCTTTTCTCAGTTTTGCAGTAATGAACAGAAAAAATGGTTATGGTAGCACAATCTGATGTTGCACAGCAAATTTTCATGCAACCTAGATACATCTTGCAAGCAGCTTTTGAATGCAGTTGTTGCATAGTGCAGATCCTAGCAATGATAAGCAGTTGAGGCAGGAAATCAATTCCATTTCCGTTTTAGTTTGACCTCAAAAACTATGAAACAATTCTTTCTTTTCTCAGTTTTGCAGTAATGAACAGAATAAATGGCTATGATAGCACAATCTGATGTTGCACAGCAAATTTTCATGCGACCTAGATACGTCTTGCAAGCAGCTTTTGAATGCAGTTCTTGCATAGTGCAGATCCTAGCAATGATAAGCAGTTGAGGCAGAAAATCAATTCCATTTCCGTTTTAGTTTGACCTCAAAAACTCTGAAACAATTCTTGCTTTTCTCAGTTTTGCAGTAATGAACAGAATAAATGGTTATGATAGCACAATCTGATGTTGCACATCAAATTTTCATGCGATCTAGATACATCTTGCAAGAAGCTTTTGAATGCAGTTCTTGCATAGTGCAGATGCTAGCAATGATAAGCAGTTGAGGCAGGAAATCAATTTCATTTCCGTTTTAGTTTGACCTCAAAAACTATGAAACAATTCTTTTTTTTTCTCAGTTTTGCAGTAATGAACAGAATAAATGGCTATGATAGCACAATTGTTGTTGCACAGTAAATTTTCATGCCACCTAGATACATCTTGCAAGCAGCTTTTGAATGCAGTTCTTGCATAGTGCAGATCCTAGCAATGATAAGCAGTTGAGGCAGAAAATCAATTCCATTTCCATTTTAGTTTGACCTCAAAAACTATGAAACAATTCTTTCTTTTCTCAGTTTTGCAGTAATGAACAGAATAAATGGCTATGATAGCACAATCTGATGTTGCACAGCAAATTTTCATGCGACCTAGATACATCTTGCAAGCAGCTTTTGAATGCAGTTCTTGCATAGTGCAGATCCTAGCAATGATAAGCAGTTGAGGCAGAAAATCAATTCCATTTCCGTTTTAGTTTGACCTCAAAAACTATGAAATTCTTTCTTTTCTCAGTTTTGCAGTAATGAACAGAATAAATGGCTATGATAGCACAATCTGATGTTGCATAGCAAATTTTCATGCGACCGAGATAAATCTTGCAAGCAGCTTTTGAATGCAGTTCTTGCATAATGCAGATCCTAGCAATTATAAGCAGTTGAAATCAATTCCATTTCCGTTTTAGTTTGACCTCAAAAACTATGAAACAATTCTTGCTTTTCTCAGTTTTGCAGTAATGAGCAGAATAAATGGTTATGATAGCACAATCTGATGTTGCACAGCAAATTTTCATGCGACCTAGACACATCTTGCAAGGAGCATTTGAATGCAGTTCTTGCATAGTGCAGATCCTAGCAATGATAAGCAGTTGAGGCAGAAAATCAATTCCATTTCCGTTTTAGTTTGACCTCAAAAACTATGAAACAATTCTTGTTGTTCTCAGTTTTGCATTAATAACAGAATATATGGTTATGATAGCACAATTGATGTTGCACAGCAAATTTTCATGCGGCCTTGATACATCTTGCAAGCAGCTTTTGAATGCAGTTCTTGCATAGTGCAGATCCTAGCAACGATAAGCAGTTGAGGCAGAAAATCAATTTCATTCCCGTTTTAATTTGACCTCAAAAACTATGAAACAATTCTAGCTTTTCTCAGTTTTGCAGTAATGAACAGAATAAATGGTTATGATAGCACAATCTGATGTTGCACGGCAAATTTTCATGCGACCTAGATACATCTTGCAAGCAGCTTTTGAATGCAGTTCTTGCATGGTGCAGATCCTAGCAATGATAAGCAGTTGAGGCAGAAAATCAATTCCATTTCCGTTTTAGTTTGACCTCAAAAACTATGAAACAATTCTTGCTTTTCTCAGTTTTGCAGTAATGAACAGAATAAATAAATGGTTATGATAGCACAATCTGAATTTGCACAGCAAATTTTCATGCGACCTAGATACATCTTGCAAGCACCTTTTGAATGCAGTTCTTGTATAGTGCAGATCCTAGCAATGGTAAGCAGTTTGAGGCAGAAAATCAATTCCATTTCCGTTTTAGTTTGACCTCAAAAACTATGAAACAATTCTTGCTTTTCTCAGTTTTGCAGTAATCAACAGAATAAATGGCTATGATAGCACAATCTGATGTTGCACAGCAAATTTTCATGCGACCTAGATACATCTTGCAAGCAGCTTTTGAATGCAGTTCTTGCATAGTGCAGATCCTAGCAATGATAAGCAGTTGAGGCAGAAAATCAATTCCATTTTCATTTTAATTTGACCTCAAAAACTATGAAGCAATTCTTTCTTTTCTCAGTTTTGCAGTAATGAACAGAATAAATGGCTATGATAGCACAATGAGATGTTGCACAGCAAATTTTCATGCGACCTAGATACATCTTGCAAGCAGCTTTTGAATGCAGTTCTTGCATAGTGCAGATCCTAGCAATGATAAGCAGTTGAGGCAGAAAATCAATACCATTTCCGTTTTAGTTTGACCTCCAAAACTAGGAAACAATTCTTTCTTTTAATAATAATAAACCTTTATTTCCATCAGGGGCTATACAGATGGAGGGCTACGGAAAAAAGGCTGCCACTTGGCGGCTTGACGAGTCCGCAGCCCCTCTCAGTTTTGCAGTAATGAACAGAATAAATGGCTATGATAGCAGAATCTGATGTTGCACAGCAAATTTTCATGCGACCTAGATACATCTTGCAAGCAGCTTTTGAATGCAGTTCTTGCTTAGTGCAGATCCTAGCAATGATAAGCAGTTGAGGCAGAAAATCAATTTCATTTCCGTTTTAGTTTGACCTCAAAAACTATGAAACAATTCTTGCTTTTCTCAGCTTTGCAGTAATGAACAGAATAAATGGTTATGATAGCACAATCTGATTTTGCACAGCAAATTTTCATGCGACCTGGATACATCTTGCAAGCAGCTTTTGAATGCAGTTCTTGCATAGTGCAGATCCTAGCAATGGTAAGCAGTTGAGGCAGAAAATCAATTCCATTTCCGTTTTAGTTTGACCTCAAAAACTATGAAACAATTCTTTATTTTCTCAGTTTTGCAGTAATGAACAGAATAAATGGCTATGATAGCACAATCTGATGTTGCACAGCAAATTTTCATGCGACCTAGATACATCTTGCAAGCAGCTTTTGAATGCAGGTCTTGCATAGTGCAGATCCTAGCAATGATAAGCAGTTGAAATCAATTCCATTTCCGTTTTAGTTTGACCTCAAAAACTATGAAACAATTCTTGCTTTTCTCAGTTTTGCAGTAATGAACAGAATAAATGGTTATGATAGCACAATCTGATGTTGCACAGCAAATTTTCATGCTACCTAGATACATCTTGCAAGCAGCTTTTGAATGCAGTTCTTGCATAGTGCAGATCCTAGCAATGATAAGCAGTTGAGGCAGGAAATCAATTCCATATCCGTTTTAGTTTGACCTCAAAAACTATGAAACAATTCTTTTTTTTCTCAGTTTTGCAGTAATGAACAGAATAAATGGCTATGATAGCAAAATCTGATGTTGCACAGCAAATTTTCATGCGACCTAGATACATCTTGCAAGCAGCTTTTGAATGCAGTTCTTGCATAGTGCAGATCCTAGCAATGATAAGCAGTTGAGGCAGAAAATCAATACCATTTCCGTTTTAGTTTGACCTCAAAAACTATGAAACAATTCTTTCTTTTAATAATAATAACCTTTATTTCCATCAGGGGCTATACAGATGGAGGGCCACGGAAAAAAAGCTGCCACTTGGCGGCTTGACGAGTACGCAGCCCCTCTCAGTTTTGCAGTAATGAACAGAATAAATGGCTATGATAGCACAATCTGATGTTGCACAGCAAATTTTCATGCGACCTAGATACATCTTGCAAGCAGCTTTTGAATGCAGTTCTTGCATAGTGCAGATCCTAGCAATGATAAGCAGTTGAAATCAATTCCATTTCCGTTTTAGTTTGACCTCAAAAACTATGAGACAATTCTGGCTTTTCTCAGTTTTGCAGTAATGAACAGAATAAATGGCTATGATAGCACAATCTAATGTTGCACAGCAAATTTTCATGCGACCTAGATACATCTTGCAAGCAGCTTTTGAATGCAGTTCTTGCATAGTGCAGATCCTAGCAATGATGAGCAGTTGAGGAAGAAAATCAATTCCATTTCCATTTTAGTTTGACCTCAAAAACTATGAAACAATTCTTTCTTTTCTCAGTTTTGCAGTAATGAACAGAATAAATGGCTATGATAGCACAATCTGATGTTGCACAGCAAATTTTCATGCGACCTAGATACATCTTGCAAGCAGCTTTTGAATGCAGTTTTTGCATAGTGCAGATCCTAGCAATGATAAGCAGTTGAGGCAGAAAATCAATTCCATTTCCGTTTTAGTTTGACCTCAAAAACTATGAAACAATTCTTTCTTTTCTCAGTTTTGCAGTAATGAACAGTATAAATGGCTATGATAGCACAATCTGATGTTGCACAGCAAATTTTCATGCGACCTAGATACATCTTGCAAGCAGCTTTTGAATGCAGTTCTTGCATAGTGCAGATCCTAGCAATGATAAGCAGTTGAAATCAATTCCATTTCCGTTTTAGTTTGACCTCAAAAACTATGAAGCAATTCTTGCTTTTCTCAGTTTTGCAGTAATGAGCAGAATAAATGGTTATGATAGCACAATCTGATGTTGCACAGCAAATTTTCATGCGACCTAGATGCATCTTGCAAGCAGCTTTTGAATGCAGTTCTTGCATAGTGCAGATCCTAGCAATGGTAAGCAGTTGAGGCAGAAAATCAATCCCATTTTCGTTTTAGTTTGACCTCAAAAACTATGAAACAATTCTTGCTTTTCTCAGTTTTGCAGTAATGAACAGAAAAAATGGTTATGGTAGCACAATCTGATGTTGCACAGCAAATTTTCATGCGACCTAGATACATCTTGCAAGCAGCTTTTGAATGCAGTTGTTGCATAGTGCAGATCCTAGCAATGATAAGCAGTTGAGGCAGGAAATCAATTCCATTTCCGTTTTAGTTTGACCTCAAAAACTATGAAACAATTCTTTCTTTTCTCAGTTTTGCAGTAATGAACAGAATAAATGGCTATGATAGCACAATCTGATGTTGCACAGCAAATTTTCATGCGACCTAGATACATCTTGCAAGCAGCTTTTGAATGCAGTTCTTGCATAGTGCAGATCCTAGCAATGATAAGCAGTTGAGGCAGAAAATCAATTCCATTTCCATTTTAGTTTGACCTCAAAAACTATGAAACAATTCTTTCTTTTCTCAGTTTTGTAGTAATGAACAGAATAAATGGCTATGATAGCACAATCTGATGTTGCACAGCAAATTTTCATGCGACCTAGATACATCTTGCAAGCAGCTTTTGAATGCAGTTCTTGCATAGTGCAGATCCTAGCAATGATAAGCCGTTGAGGCAGAAAATCAATGCCATTTCCGTTTTAGTTTGACCTCAAAAACTATGAAACAATTCTTTGTTCACATACACTGCATTGAGCTGTATCTCAGAAAAATGTACACCTGCCTTCTTTCTTCTGTGAGTCAGTTTGCACTGAGACATGCAATAGCAGCAGTGCATGATGGCAGGCTTTGGGCATGGTGAATGAGCAAAGCAGGGGCATCAACAGGGAGCAAGCCAGGCACTCAAATTATAGCAGTTAGGCAGCTGCCAACACCAATTGCCTGCACACAAAATCAATGCCATTTGTTGCGGAGCAGCAAAGGCCTTTTAATTGGAAGATTTGAAGTGGTTCAGAGACTAAAGCTGTGCCTTCCAGTGTTTTATTCACATCATATCATAACATGCCTTTTACACAAGTACAGTACATTTTCTGTTCGTCAGTAGTGATTGCACAAAATGCTCCGATGCAAACTACTGAACACTGACCCCGAGGTGGCTCATGAGAGTCCACATTTTTGATAAGGAATTGAAACTCTGGGCTTGTCTGCATTTATCAAACTTGCGAAAAATCTTGCTGGAGTTTAGCTTCTCATTAAACCTGGACACAAGAGCAATCTGCATGGCTACGCTTAGGTTCGGCTTGAAAGTAAACACATGGCTTTTGCTCATGGTAATTTACTCTATGGTTCCAACTTTATTTATGCCACAGGGGAATCAGTTCACGTGAGCGCCCCTTGCCTCTTGTCGTTGACCTTTCTCATTCGGATGTAGAACACTTCTAGTGGTATAACATCGCTTATACATCGGGACCCTGGGGCACACCACCGTCACAATGTTCGAACGAACCTTTTGTCCTAGCAGCTCGCTGTTAGCGTTCGCCTCTACCAACTGCAGAGTTATCTATCTTCTTTTTTTTCTTCTTCTTTCTTCACTCTTTGGACATGCACGGACAGGCGTGGCGAAATAGCGAGGCTGTAGCCAATGTAGTTCTCGCTACAAAAATTGCGGGCAATTGCAACAGAGCTTTTCTTCTACGGCAGGGAGCAGCTGATTCAGCAGATTGCTTCATTATTGCTTCATTTGTGCAGAACTGTGAGGCCCGCACCTGCCTTAACCAGGACATTGGTTGCCTCACAGTTCTCCAGACGGAGCAGTTCACCTGTGAGGACAGACCATGCACACTCTGGGGCCATCATTCGTCATCTTGCATGCATGGTGTCGAGTTTATGCAGTTCTTCCGCTGTATGCAATCAGCGGGGCTAAAAGAAAGTGTTTATATGTGTCATCTTGTGCCATTTAAATAATGTATATTTTGACAGTCGTGCAGGTGTTGCTCATTATGTGCCAAATCCTTGAGTAAGTAAGCCAAATGTGTCTTTTCTCCAAGTGGACCTAGTGTTCTCCTCCAAAATTTGAATTCATCTTGTCTGTCTTTCAAACTAGCCAATTTGAAACTGTGGCTTAAAGCGTTTATTTCACAGAGAATAAGCGTTCCTGCTTTACAATGCAGTCATTGCAGGCGTGCGAAAGAAACCGTCTTGAAAAGAAGGTGATAGTTGAAAGCTCCTCGCCTTTATGTGTTTGTGTGCTTATTTACCCGTCATCCTTGGTGCATCACTTTTTGCTTTATGTCAAGTTGGTGCCGTTTCGCTGTGCTGGTAACAATAATTCCAGCTTCGTGATGTGGTGGCCACAATGGTGAGCCTATGAAGCGGATGAACCAATATGGTGGCATTGTCCTATGTCACCACCCTGAACGGAGAGGTGTGGTGTTAACAAGGCACCCTACCCACTTTTGGAGGAGAGTAAAGGAAAGGGTTTATTGACAAAATCTTTTTGGCAGCTGGCATCCTGTAGGGGAGGAGTTGATTGGCTCTAGCCACTGCCTATTATAAGTTCCAGTTGCTAGTGCACCATAAATAGAATGATCACTTGTTATGATTAAGGCAGAGGTGGTCTCCGTGATTAGGGAAACGAATAAAGCACACCTGCTGGGTTGCATCCAACTTTTCCTTCTTCACCGCATGACTGTGATGTGGTATGGAGAAATGAGTGGTACAAGAGACTACTCAGGCCACTCTCAAGCATACCTCACGTGTGCCTCCTCACAGTGCCTTGCCCCACTTGCACTATCAGCAGATTCTCAAGGATGCGCAGCTGACCTAACTCTGTGCACAAAAACAGATTAGAGAGCACCATTTAGTGAAGTGCCTCGTGCACAACTATGGGGTACTGTTCGGTGTATAAAGTGAAGGGGGAGATTGAAGATCGATGTTCTGTGAGACTGTCCTATACTTTTACATAAGGTTTTCAAGGGGATGATGGGTGTTTGATATATCTGTAATAAGCTTTTTTTCTGATATAGCTTTCTTCAGCACAAGCGTCAAAGCTAGCGTTCTGCGATTGTAATCATATTACTTTAGCCTCAGGCGCTGAAGATTCCGGAGCCAAATGCCTGTCCTACATATCTATTAAGTCAAAACATTTGGGCTCGATATATATATTCACTGTATTTTGCTTTATGTGCACAATAATTCTGACTTCTTCAATCTTAGGAGCATGAAAGCTTTACTAATTATTTACAATATCTTCTAACCATGGTTCAAGAACTTCCTTATTTTTAGCCTGACTCATTTAAATCTAAAAAGTGTGGTGTGTGTCTTTTTATGTAGAAGTGAGAATGTTTACCAAATAACAGTATGCCTTATTCAATAAAGTCAATAGGGACACTTAAGCTCTCCCTTTAAAGCTCCCTTGAAAGGGGTCACCAAGAAGGGTAAACAACGCCATAACACTGATAGTTATTGAACCACCCATCATTTTCCCGCAAAAATTTTCGATCTAGCTTCTGCAACACCAGAGATATCGGCGATTAAAAATGACCCTTCCAATTTTCCCTCTCAACTCGTACGCCGAAGGGAGCCATAAAAAAATAAAGAATACAAGCAAGTTCAAAGCTCTGCCCAGACATACGTCACTTCAACGAACTTCCGGTTGCCGCGCGCTCGCTCGCTGGTGTAGCGTCAACCCGTCCTCGCTCGCACACGCCTGAGGAGTTCGCCAGTTCGCGCAGCGACGGTTAGTGTAACCGTGAACCCGTGGTTACCCTATGTTACACGGCGGACCAAACCATGGTTACACCACTAACCGCGGTTATTGCAAACCGAGCTTGACGACCTCGGTTTGCGTCGTTTAACCGAGGTTATGACGGCGTCTGTTGACGGAAGCTACTCGTCGGATATTTGTAAATGCAGCTTCGTTCTGCCGATCCCTGCGTCGCTTCGGTTGTTGTACTCAATGGACAATTGCCACCTAACCGATAAGGGCGGCGAGCTGTGTAACAGCCCGAACAGAGTTCGAGCAGCGCACGAGCAGACGACTTTCGCAGCTACCGGAAGTGTGTCCGTGACGTCATGGCTGCAGTGGTCGCAGCGAATGGCAGCTTTTAGCAAGGCTTGCCAGTCAACTCACCCATGACGTCACGGTTTAAGGAAATAGTTCCATGCGACACCGCCAAGCGACATTCTCTCTGCCCGCAAATTTCAAAAACCCTTCAGACAACAAATGGAGGACTCTACTCTGTGGCATTGTATTTCAAGCGGTGGCATCACCTCTGCAGCTGCCTAGAATAGTGCTGTTGTGATCATATTTCCTCATCTCAGTCGAGCTCATCGCACAGAGGCTGCTGTTATTGACCTAAGATTGCTGCTCTTTTGCAGATGTATTGCTCATGTTCACTGAGTAGGTTTTTAATTTTACTTGTTGTGAAAGTGGCACAGTGTTTTCATGTTGGCTTGGGGTCGAATTTCTCTCAGAAAACAAGCGGCCATGAGGACTGATCTTGGCTGTGTTCCCAGTATTTTTTTCACTTCTGAAAGATTCGCCTGATGTGCTGGTGCAGCCTTTTTAAAGTGCAGTTTCAAAAAGATCATTTTTCTCCCAACATCCAAAGTTTGTGAGAGCACAAAATCCATAATTTTACACTGCCTTATGAGCAGCAACTTGCAGAAATCTCAACACTCTGTGAACATAATTAGACATTTCTTTGGTCTTTAAATAAAACATAAGTGATGGATATTATATAATCTATTCCAGCTTATAAAGCTCAAGGGAGATTGAAAAATAGTTTAATATATCTCTAATTAATAAGTATAGAACAGACCAGCTTAACAGTTGCTTAGAAGCGTGAATAGGGTGCACATACTCTGAGAGTACGCTTCATAAGCAACTAGCTGCCTGCCCACATTGTGGTGGCATACCGCTTGCTTTTAGCATCAAGAGCTGACTTTGCATCAAGCCTGTAGTGGATATGGTGCTTCGGGAGAAGCTACCACCCATCACTAGAGGTCGAACTCTGTTACCACTCACTATAAATGCAAATGTGTAAGTTAAAATTGGAGCGGAGTTGATTTCTACATCGCCATCAGCAGCAAAGCAGGTTTCATGAGAGCAAGTGGAAGCCTTCAGTCAGCTGTCGTATTTTCCCGCATCACAAGTGCATCTCATTTAAACTAAGCACAACAGACGAAAACGATGTTCACCCACACTCTCAGTTCGCCATGCGATATCACAGCACTGCCATCAGGTTTTCAACACCGTGCACTTGACACAGCTTTATGCATGCAGAGCGACCGCAGGAGGTGCTACTTGCTGGGGCAAGGAGCATGTTGTGTATAGAGGGCGCTATTTCATCACGAGCACAACCTACTGTCATCTGTATATAAACATCGTCATGAGAATAAACGGGGGTCATTTGGTGGCACGCGCCGCCCCGGAATCTTATCTCTCCTGGGCACCGACGCGCGGCGTCACCACATACTGGCACAGTCGACAGACCTGCGGCTTGACATTTGGCCATCTCGACTACAGGATTGCGGCTAGTCACGCGCGGGAGGCGTGTCAGGCGATGGATTCGTTTGCGCTACCGCCAGTGGGCCTTTTCCTGGAAGTACCTAGACAACCGCCTGTACCATGGCACCAATGGAAGGAGGACTTCGAAAATTTTCTACAAGCAACCGGACTCGACGAGAAATCGCAGGTACGGAAGAGGGCCATTCTATTGCAATGCCTAGGCGTTGAAGGCCGTCGGGTTTTCCGCACGCTTACTCCGGGACCGGTCACGAGCAAAGCTTCTGCGGACGTTAACCAAGAAGCGCTCGCCTTGCTGGAACGCCATTTCACAAGCGCTGTGAATGTTCTTGTTGAGCGTCGCCGATTCACGCTGCGGCGACAACTTCCAGACGAACCGATACGGGACTACGTCACTGCTCTCCGGCAACTGGCGAAGAATTGCGACTTTGGTGATTTTCTTGAGACAGCTTTGCGTGATAAGGTTGTGGATGGCATTCGAAGTGTAGAACTGCGACAGAAGCTGTTACTGAAAGGGTCGACGATTACGTTGGATCAGGCCGTTGACATCCTGCGGGCGTACGAAGAGGCGGTAGACAGTGCTCGACTGTATGAAGACGGTTACGACGCTTACCCGGTCCAGCGAGTGACGGAGGCAAGAGGTCAGCCGCTGAGGGGCGGTTCTTCGTCGGCCTCGGTGCGCAAGTGCTACCGATGCGGCTCAGCAGGACACTTAGCCAACTCGCGGGAATGCAAGGCGCGAGGGAAGCGTTGTGCATGGTGCCACAAGATAGGGCATTTCCAAGTAGTGTGTGAAAGTCGCGGAGAAGCAGAAGTGCGCGCTATTCGAGATGAAGACTGCACAGAGGTGTTGGGCGTGCTGACAGTGACGCAGGTGAAATGGGGGATTTTGGCCGTTGATGTGTGCATCGAGGACGAATTAGTCCAGCTGCTGGTAGACACGGGCTCAGCTGTGTCCATTTTACCTCACATCTATACCAAGAAAAGTTCGCCTGCCGGTTTGACTTGGGTCCTGCTGTAGCGACGCTGCGGGACTTCTCTGGCCAAACAATTCCGGTCATGGGGTGTTTTGTGGCCAAGACGGTGTACGGGAGTGTATCTGCCAACGTTTGTTTTCACGTGGTTCCGCAGGGCATGGCATTGTTGGGTTTAGATGCAGTCAAGCAGCCGCGGTTGCGCATTGATAGAGCATCTTTGGCATGTTCGCAGATGACTGTGAGCACCGAGTCGCTGCCCCCAGAATTATGCGAGTTTTCTTCCCTTTTCTCTGATAAATTGGGTTTGGCAAAAGACTTTGTGCATGAAGTGAAGCTGCGCGCCGATGTGAAGCCCGTGGCAGCGAATGTTCGGCGCCTGCCCTTGGCACTCAGAGAACAAGTTTCTAATGAGTTAGCAAGACTGGAACAGGAAGGCATCATAAAGCGTGTAAACGCGTCACAGTGGGTGTCGCCGATAGTTGTAGTGAAGAAAAAGGATGGAAGGATCCGCCTCTGCGTAGATTTGTGGGAAGCAAACAAAGCAGTGGTGGCTGATGGATTTCCACTGCCTCATACTGAGGAACTTTTGAACGAGCTGAATGGGGCAGCATGGTTTTCAAAATTAGACTTGGCATCCGCATACTACCAAGTGGAGCTGGCTGAAGGCAGTCGAGAAATAACGTTCGTGACGCATGAAGGGCTGTTCCGTTTCCGCAGAGTATGTTTTGGCCTCGCTTCGGCCCTTGCTGCATTTCAGCGGATGATGCAGGAGATATTGAAGGGTTGTAATGGCGCTCTGTTCTATATTGATGACATCATTGTCTTCGGCAGGACAAAGGGGGAACACACCAACCACTTGCGTGAGGTATTGCGACGTATTGCTAAAGCCGGCTTGCAATAAAACAAGAAATGTGTGTTTGAAGTGCAAGAACTGTCATTTTTGGGCCACCATGTCAGTGCTGAAGGGCTCAGGCCCCTCAAGTCGAAAGTTGAGGCGATTCTTCACGCGCAGCCACCGACTGATGTGGTTCGTCTGCGTTCTTTTTTGGGACTTCTTGGCTATTATTCTCGCTTCATTCCACATTACGCAGAGGAAGTGGAGCCATTGCGGCGGCTTCTTCGCAAGGGACAGGAGTTCTGCTGGGACCAGAGTGCGGAAGACAGTTTCTGCAAGGCCAAGTCGCTGCTGGCATCGTGCGGCACTGTGGCCATGTTCGACAGCGCGCTACCGGTACAGGTGACTGCTGATGCTTCAGCCTACGGGTTAGGGGCTGTGTTGCAACAAGTTGTTGATGGGGAGTCACGCACGGTGGCATTCGCGTCCAGGACCTTGTCACCACAAGAGCGCAAGTATTCTACCGGAGAACGGGAAGCATTAGCGTGCCTATGGGCTTGCGAGCATTGGCATGTGTATTTGTGGGGCCGAAAATTTATTTTAAGGACTGACCATCAGGCGCTAGTGACCTTGCTATCCAGCAATGGCACAGGTCGGCGTCCCCTTCGAATTGAAAGGTGGTGTGCAAGACTCATGCAGTATAACTTCTCCGTACAGTACACAAAGGGAGAAACCAATGTGGTGGCTGATGCACTATCCCGGTTGCCCGTGCCATCAATGGAAGGTGAGCCTTTGGAGGAGGTAGTTGCTGCAATATCAAGTGTCGTTATGAAAAATCAGCTACAGGAAGCAACACAGAATGACCCACTGCTGCAACAAGTGATGCAGCATGTCGTATCTGGGTGGCCAGAAAAAAAGGAGCTCGCAGGAAAACTGTTGTTGTTCGCACGCATTCGGGATGAACTGTCTGTTGTGGAGGGGTTGTTGTTTCATGCAGAGCGTATAGTGCCTCCAGCAGATCTCACATCCAAGTTTGTTGCATTTGCTCATGAATCTCATCCGGGCATTGTCAGAACAAAGCAACGGCTACGAGAGTTGTACTGGTGGCCCAGGATGGATGACGATGTGGAAAATGCCATCAGGAACTGTGCAGTTTGTAAAGCCGCAGATAAGTCTGCAAAAACTATGACAGCACCATTGCAGCCAGTAGAATGGCCTGAGAAGCCATGGCATAAGTTAGGAATAGATATTGTGGGGCCAATGGAACGTGCACCGCCTGACTGCAGGTTTGCAGTAACAATCGTGGATTATCACAGCAAGTGGCCTGAAGTGGTTTTTGTTTCATCTATAACCGCACAGTCAGTAGTTAAGGTCTTGCTAGAGCTTTTTGCACGGGAAGGGTACCCAGGAAGTGTGGTCACAGACAATGGCCGTCAATTCATGTCCACATACTTTCAGGAATTTTTAAAGACCAGGGGTATTGACCATTCTGTGACATCATTGTATTACCCTCAGTGCAATGGCCAGGTCGAAAGGTTTAATCGCGTTCTGAAGGAGTACCTGCAGACTGCGTCACTGGAGCGCAGGCCATTGAAGGAAGCCATCTTGGAGTACCTGAGTGTCTACAGGGCTACACCACACGCCACAACAGGGGTGTCTCCAGCATTCTTGCTACACGGAAGGAGACCTCGTACTCGCTTAGATGTGGTTGGCCTTCCAGGAGAAGGATTCTTCGATGAGCCAGTGGCGCACATGGCAGACTTACACCAGCGGGTCAAGAACCGGCAACAGCAAGTGAAAAGCTACACGGATGAGAAACGGGGTGCCAGAGATTCCACCATCAACGTGGGGGATTTTGTGAAGGTACGACGAGGTTTCGGCTTAAAAAGCGAGCAGAAGTTTTCCTTGCCCCTGGAGGTGAAGAAGCGTATAGGCAGGAATTCATTTTTGCTGGCAGATGGGAAGAAATGGAATGCGTCGAAGTTGTCAGTAGTTGCCCAGGGAGGTCAACAAGATGCACCGCTGTTGGTTGAGAAAGTGAAGGGGCATCGTGCTGTAGCAGTCGGGTTGGAGATGGATGTGCCTTACTTCGAGTCTCCTGCAGGCCTTGATACTCGGGACATGGCTTTGGCAACAGCAGACACTGCAACATCGGGTGATGATCGTCAGGAGTCTGTGCAGGATGCGGCAGAGGCAGACACACTGCATGAAGAACTTTCTCAGACTTCTGGTGCAGAGTGTGTTGTGCTTGATGGGCAGCAAATGGAACATTCTCAACAGCAAGGAACCACTGGGCGGACGGAAAATGTGGCTGCAGGGGTGCCGCGTAGATCTCAGCGACAACGGACAGTGCCCACGTGGTACCGGGATTATGTAACCTAAATATACTAGTTAGTGTTCTGGTTTGTTTCGTTTTGCCTGCCTGCAGCAATCTTGAGTTTTAGCATGCATTTTTGTTGTTTATCCAAGGGGGGAAAGATGTTGTGTAGAGAGGGCGCTATTTCATCACGAGCACAACCTACTGTCACCTGTATATAAACATTGTCATGAGAATAAACGGGGGTCATTTGGTGGCACGCGCCGCCCCGGAATCTTATCTCTCCTGGGCACCGACGCGCGGCGTCACCACAGAGCACTCTGCAGCGTATCAGATATTCTGCTGTGCTGAAGGGTGATGTCTGATAAACGTGAACGGCATTGCAGCGATGTATTATGGCATTTTCTAGGAAACAGTGTGACAGTTTGATAACTTTACAAATGTTTTTTTGACATAAGCCACCAACTGATTTTCCGGATCCTCAAGGGGCCGAAAAAGCATCTGGAAAACCAAGCAGTCTAAAAAAAACATCATTTTATTTATTGAGTGGTTTTAAAAACTGATCAAATCAATCTTTTCCTATGTCAGTCTCCTCATTCTCACAGCCAGTTTCCTCTCCGTTGCGGCGGGAATGGAGCAGGGGAAAACCAAAACCACATAATGGTTGGAGCAGTGCGACATTCAAACAGAAAGAGGTGCGAGACATGGAACCATGGAGCAGTGGCCCACGGTGCAGGCTGCCAATTTCCGAGAGTAACAGATCCATTAACTCGTCACAGCTAGCGGTGCCTGCTATTGAGAGTATCCGTATTTACTTGCAAGCCCACTCGCGTAATGAATCCTCCCCCCCCCCCCTTTTGTTCTGCTTAGAATTCGAAAATAAAATTTAGGTCTTAACGCATCCCATTTCACGCCGTCACAGCTCGCACCGCATTTCTTGGCAACGTGCCAAGATGCCATGCAGCCATCACATCAGTTTGTATACTAATGTGGAAGCTGGGGCTAGTTGGTGGCCCAAAAAGAGAAAAACATTAAAAGGAAAAGCTAGTAAAAAAAAACATCGTCAAAACGTTTCACCTGCTAGCAGTAAGAAACATGATTTCTTTGTGGGATAAAGGAACCCATGGTGCTCATGATTATTTACTAGATAAGATGTTAAATGCCTCAGTCACCTCTCTTGTGAGCTTCTCTGTGTGATGACAGATGACTTCACATTCATCGAATTCTGAATGGCAATGGGAACATTTCCTGGAATGAGCCGCTGAGTGGCCTTTGACACCGTTCTTTACATCGTTCTCGACATCAGGTTCTTTACATCAGATTTACATTGGGTAAATGGGCAGGTATCTAAATGGCTGGTTGCGTGAGCATGAAAACTATGTGAAGAACTGTTTCAAAGGCCACTTAGGCGACTCATTCCAGGAAATGTTCCCATTAATTGGCGTCCAGAATTCGATGAATGTGAAGTCATCTGTCATCACACAGACAAGCTCACAAGAGAGGTGACTGAGGCATTTAACATAGTATCTAGCAAAGACTCAAACATTAGCACACCATCGGTTCTTTTATCCGACAAAGAAATCAGGTTTCTTACTGCTAGCAGGAAAACCATTTTGACAGTAAGTTTCTCTGACTATCTTCTCCTTTTCATGTTTTTCTCTTGTTGTTTGTGGTTGATGCGTGGCTCACCTAGGAAAATATGGGCTTCTGCGCCGTGACTTGTCAGTTGTAAGTCAGCACCCATGTGTGTTTCATTGTGTCCCCTTCTCGTCTGCATCCATTGTGCTGTATCAAAAACTACAGTGTGTATCTTTTGACGTTAGCTCTAGTTGTAGGGGCGGGAAGAGGGGAGGGAACTTTCCTTTGTGACAGCGCCCTTGATAGGAGTGCGAGCAGTGACTTGCTAGGCCTGCAAGCCTGGTTTTCAGTACGTTCGCTTTATCATGCGATGATTGGGGCGAGTGTTGTCCACTGCCACAAAGTCATTGGAATGCTTGACTGAAGGAAATTCCTTTTGAAGTGAACGATGCGAAAAGCCGGAGCCATGATCACAGCTTACCCCGTGCTTCCATTGATGACTGATGGGTGGAGGGATGGACGACTCTGGGAAAAAAAGGAGAAATCTCAAGTTCTTCCTGCTTAATAAACCCTCCCTACAAACTGGCGACATTTTTTTTTTGTCTCAAAATAAAATCTGAAGTGGAGTTTTGTTCATAAATCGGAACAGTTAAAATCTATAAGCCTCTTTCGAAAATAGGATCCAGGTAGAACGAGAGGACGAAGATGGTTTACAGGTACGAATAAACAAGGGTAAAGGGGGTACACCTCAGTTCGCAGATCAAGCCAACGTTTCGACAAGTGGACTTCGTCTGGGCAAAGCGATTATCACTGGCAGGGGTTTAAATACGCTTTTGCTTCGGAAGAAGAAAAGCTGGGGAGGGGGAAAGTGGGTGAGAAGAAAGTAGTACTAGGTCAAGGAGTGTGGAGGGGGAGGATGGGCTAGAAGAAAGTAGGTCATGGAGTAAAAAAAAATGTTTTCTTCAGTATGTATTTCTCAGCCTGGAACTCCTGTGGTGTGAAAAAGAAATAGTAGTGGCAGTACCAGGAAAACCTACAATACCGGGTAGATGATCAGTCACCACTTAAGGGGGACATGGGTCTTCTGGACCAAAAAAATCGCGAAAAAATCACTTTTTAGAAAATGTAATTTTTCGAAATCAGTGGCTATCCACCCACCTATTTTCGAAATTTCTTGCATCAAAGATCGATATTTTAATCTGAATAGCAATTTATAGAACCGAAGTCGCTCTAATTTCACCTGAAATTCGTGGAAAAAAAAACTGCAATATTCCATGACGCGTATTGCTCGTTCTATGCGCGGCACCGCATCCATCTTGGTCTGATTTGAAAGAGCCGCCTTTTAGCTGCAATTTCCCACCTCTCCTGTTCCCTGTAGGCTCACGGCCGGTCTCAATGCGCGTGCTCCCTCCCTTACGGCCTGAGAAGGCGCCGAGGGGACAATGCATTTTTTTCTGCGCTTCGCCACCGCTGGTCTCCGCGAAAGGGCGCTGCGAGCCAACTCTAACCACGGCCGGTCTCGAGGGAGAGTGCGCTTCTCTTCTCTTACGGCTTCACCAATGGGCTCTGTTTCCACCGCCCTCCGCGCCTCGGTGGGGTCGCCACCTCCCCACTGCTGCACCTCTGCTACCGCCGTTCACGCGCAAGGGAAACGCGCGCTCGCTCTTCGCTCCGCCCGCTTCAGTTGCAACTGACAGGTCCTGACATTTCACCCCTTATGGCTTATACAAAGACGCCGTAATCAGCGTCTATGATTTATCGTGTACGAGGAATAAAATATAGTCAACACCGCTCACGCGCGCGCGCACCTTCGTCAGTGCGGCAGAGCGCGGTCGAATGAAGCTGGTACACTTACTTCAACATTTTTTGCCCCTAGCTTTTGTACAGAAATAAATTTATCAGGCTATGCAGTGTTCCTTCAAAAGCTATAAGCAGGTGTAGCGCGACCTGACGTGAGTGCATAGCAAACTGTTGGCTGGAGATTCTGTCAACCGCTTCTGTTTTCGTTTAGAGCAAAGAGGCACCGGCGAAAATTCATGGCGCATCTCAGATTCAGAGTAACGAACAAAATTTACGCATATAGTTAAAATTGCAGTTGTCTAGTGGAGTGAGCTGTTCTAGCTGCGACCAAAACAAATCAGTCGGTTGAAAGACAGAATATGTATATGTAGTCTCTAGACTGATGCACGTACGTGTATAACCGACGTAGTCGGTTAAATACATAGATAAACAACAACTTTTAATCAAGGAAATGGGCATGAACAGTTATGCTTAATTGAGTAGAGCGGCAAACAATAAAAAAATTGTCCTTCAAAGTTATGCATTAATTGTACTACATATTCATCAATTCATCTAAACGTGACCTGCGGCTAGAAAATTCAGTCTCAATCTTCCTGGCCGGTGTGTTCATATAGGTAGCTGGCCTGTCATTCCTGTCTGTCACTTTCTTGGCATAATTGACAAGAAGGATTCTGATAATTTTTTCAGATATCAAAGAAGCAGACCTTTTAGGCTATTAATTCCTTCAGGGCAACTCAGCAATGGCAAATTCTCAGTTGCGCTGCTTGAATCAGGATTTGAAGTACTTCGAGAGCATTTGTGTGTGGTAGAGGCACGAGTTTCTCTTTTTTTTTTAAGGAAACCTTGTTCAATAGGGAAATAAACTCTGGTTTCGAATAATGTAGTCCACTATAATTCTTGTTCTCGTAGAAGCTAGAGTGTACATATGGGGCAGCTTCTTTCGCTAGTTTCAAGATAGATAGCGCAACGTCACACCCGATGTCACTGATTAACTTATCAATGTATCCACCGACGTAAGCTAAACCGGAATATGTGACAGTAATGGGATGACATGAGATGCCACCACAATTCCTTCATTTCCTCGGTTACTGATTGTCGCCGACCAGATATGACTTCTTCGGCATTGACGAAAACTGCCTTGATTTTGCTCCAAGATGAAACGTCCGTCTTGATAATGTGGCCAAGTGCCGCTGTTACGGCCCTCGCATTTAGCCGGTCGTTCTCTCCGCACATTAGCCTTACTTTCCCTAAGAGAGCCTCAATGAGGCCACTATCGAGTTTCCTGGTGAGGACGGAGCCGACACCTTTCCCTAGGAGGTATTCTACCACTTGTACAGTAGATTCGTGATGAACAGCATTTCTTGAAATGTTTCTTCAGTGAAAGTTTCCTTCTTTAACACTTTAGAAGTTTCTTGTATGCTTTCAATATAGCAAGTGAACTCGTTTGTCAGCCACTGCAATCGAGTATCACCAGCTGCGTCATATATCAGCCTCTTTTTACCGCTTCCAGCACAAGTGGTGTCATATGAATATCAAACCATTTCTTTATTGTTTTCATAATAAGCATAATATGTAAAATTTCATTAAAATAGCATATATTTGCAAAATAAAATAATGTGTAAATACAACACATTTGCTAACATATAAATGATAATATTGAAAACTCAACCTGACAGTCTTTACTTTGACTGTTACAGTCGTGCCTCGTTAATATGAACACTGGTTCCCGACTAAAACTGTCCATAAAGCGAGTCATCCATAACAATGAGTCATGAATAAAAACAAAAGGATTTTATTGAGAAAAAAGAATTGTAATTAATCACTGCTTTTGTACATAACGGTGTGCACTGGACTCAAAATTTCACAGAACACCGGCAATTTTGAGTGTATTATCCTTGTTATTGTTGTCTACTAATACTTTATATCATGCAAGCATTATTCAACTTACATTACATTTTTATGAAATTATTTTCATCTTCGGTGCTATATATGGATGGTTTCGAATCTAATGCTGAAAGACGGTTTTGCTGTTGCAGACGAGTTGCTGTAATGTTAGCCTTGAAGAGCTTCGATGTGATCGTTGCTCATTGTTTTTTTTTTTGTTTTTTTTTTGCTATTTTTGTGCAGGCTCGGGGAAAATTCGGATTAAAATAGACAACAGTAGCTACCATGCCGCATTAAATGTCATATGCTTGTCGAACGTTTGCTGAGCGACAGTGTTTATTATATAAAGACACGGTGTAGTACGCTGACGACATGTCGCTGCAGCATGTACCTGCTGTGTCCTTTCATTTCGGGCTGCACTTACCACGAAACAAGCGAGTGACAGCGCGAAACCATGCAAAAGCCACCCGCCGCCGCTGAAGCAGACGCGGAGCGAACAGTGAGCAGGTCGCGCCCCTTGCGGCGGTGGAGAGCGTAACTCAAGGAGAAAAGTTCCCATTGTTCCCGCGGCGATTGAGAAGGCCGTAAGAAAGAGCGTGCGCTCTCCCTCGAGACCGGCCGTGCTCTAACCCATGCTAGGGTTGCTGCGGCGGCGTCGGAGCACGTTTTGAGAAGCAAGTCGGCGCGCACGTGTGCCCATTTTTTTGCGTGTTGGTTTTGCCGCTGTGTGCGTGAACGAAAAGTTTCCTGTGTGGTTCAAGCTTTTAGCGCCCTGCTGAGAAGATCACGTTTCTCAGTAAGTTTTTGCCTCAGACTTTTCATGGGTACTCGCCTCAAAAACTTGTGAAGTGAAGCTGCGCGTGTTGGTGGCTATGGTGTACTGTTGTGTGCCGCTTTGTCAGTCGCGATCCGGGAAGACTCCCGGTGTGTCGTTTCATCAGTTTCCAGTTCACCAGGAAATGGCAAAGAAACATTTCTCGGGAAAATCTCATCATTAATGACAGATCACCGTCGACTACAGTATGTAGCAAGCACTTTTTGGAGAGTGACTACGTAAGTGACCGCAAGATAAGAAAACTGGTTCCCGGAGCAGTGCCAACTGTATTTGAAGGATATCCTTCTTACCTAGCACCCAGTGCGAAAAAAGTGCGTAGAACCCCAAAAGTTTGAGACACTGCTCCTTCTGGGAAACCATTAAAACGAAAGGCAGAGCCAGAATGCGAGGGTGCAGTGCTAGAGTCGCCGGAGCGTGAGACTAAGCAGAGAGCTACCATAGGCACTCAAACAACAAACAACGATGCACAACGAGCAAGTCGATACCTTTTAATGATATCTAGGCTGCGTTCGCAGGTAGCGTACTGTCGCTCCAACTGCTCAAAAGCACAGCAGCAATTAGAAGCAGAGAGGAAGGTGATCTCATATCGAAACGACAGACGTTACTCAGCTCTGAAAAATATTGCTTCAGACGCGGAAAAGGGGGAGAAAAAGGCTGTTTTCCTGCTTCACCAAGCTGACGGCTACCAGAGGAAATTACAGTCTTATCCCGAAGAAGTGATCAGAGAGTGTATCATATGGCGCTTTCTTTCTCTAAAAGGCTATGATCATGCCCGTACCAATGCGCTGACACTGCCACATAAGTGCACACTGCAGCGCTATGTCGATCCCAACTCAACTTCTTCAGGAATGAGTGGTGCCATGAAAGAAAGGTTGGTTCACGAGGCTTCTTTTCTCAGCCACAAACAGCACATGCATTTGCCAAAATACACTTTCAAGTACCCACATTGACTGTGCCGGCCATTAAGAGGAAAATAAATGGTTGCTAACGCTGGTTTCTCACTCATATATCTTGCTTCACTTTTACTCATGTCAGTCGCAAATGATCCAACTGTGCCAGGTGATACTATGCAGTGTTTTCAGATCCACGTACTAGCCCCCACTTGCACGTTGTGACTGCATAAGACACGGTTGTCATGTTCTTGCTCAACGCGGTGGGAGTGGCCGTTCAACAACTCTATGCAAATGTCGCAAACAGTGCGCGCATTGAGACCGGCCGTGGTAGTCTATGGGGTGCCGCGAAATAAACAAAAAAGAAAACGTCACATTTCTAGCGCTATTGGCTGTCGGAGCGCATGTGATCGGAGGGCGCCATCTCATTGGTGGAGCTAGCTGGCAGTGTCTGCTCGACGCTCGATGTACCCGCAACGCAGCAGAGATGGTTGGTTGGTTCACAGGAAGGGAAAGGCGCAGTATCTGTCACACTTGCTCTGTGGACACCTGAACCGCGCTGTAAGGGAAGGGAAGGATGGTGGGAGTGAAAGTGGAAAGAGAGAAAGGGGAGCCGTAGTGGAGGGGCTACGGAGTAATTTCGACCACCTGGGGATCTTTAACGTGCGCTGACATCGCACAGCACACGGGCACCACTTCGTTTCGCCTCCATCGAAGCGCAGGTCGGGTTCGAACCCGGGAACTCCGGCACAGTAGTCGGGCGTCTTACCACTGCGCCACCCCGGCGGGGCCAACGCAGCAGAGACGCGACGCGTTTTGTTGTGTGACTGTGGTGACAACGATGCCTGGTTCAGTGCGCGAAGTCCATTCCCGGCATACATTTGGGAGGCTAAGGAAGAAGTCGCTAATCGAGATTATGAAGACACCCTGCTCCGACTGTGCGTGCCGAAAATGACCTCGCGCCGAGCGATAGAGTCGGCGAGGCTGCGGAAGTAGGCCTAGCAGGCTCATCGGCTCGGGAAGCTGCTGGCGGCAGCACCCGCATTCGCCGCAATACAGTGATGCTGCAGCCCTCAGATGTCGGCCAAAAGACGATAAAAACGAAATAAAAGCTTCAAGATTTCGCCTCAACTCCGGCAACGAAGCGGAAGACTGGTTGTTTACCTGACAACAGCGCAGCGGCATGTCCCCTCGACGAGGCAAGCTTCGCCGCTCTACAGTTCGTTGCAACTAGTGAGCTGTAAAACGTGCGGCGGCGATGTGGAATTCGAAAAAGGTGAGCGAGAATATGGCCTCGCCTTTAAACTTGTGCTTCGGTGTTTGAACTGCGGAGAGACATCGTTTGCATGGAGTTCGCCGTGGGTATGTGCGGAGGGTGCGAAGCAAAAAATTAATCCGTTCGTCGTAAATATGCTCGTTGCTTGTGCCATACAGAGCACTGGGAACCAGCAGACAGCTCTGAACGATATATTTTCGACGATGAACATTTCTCGACGCGGTCTCCATGCAAAAACCTGGTAAGATTACGTCAAGAAGAAACTGATGCCTGCAGCGAATCGTGCAGCCGAACAAGTGGCTCAAGAGTGTGCGTGGTCGTCAGTGCGAGAACTGTACAACGAGCTAGACCTTGGTAACGCTGGAATCATCGCCGTATAGTACGACGAAACGTGGATGACGCGTGGCCACACATCCCACATAGACATGGGGACCGTCATCGAGCTTTTCACTGGTCTTGTGCTCGATTATGTTGTCTTGAGCAACTTCTGTGCCGGCTGCGAACGAGGTCCGAAAGAAGGTGACCCATTTTATCAGTCTTGGAAGGCTGGGCACTTATGCAAAAAATTAACTCAGAAAAACGTATGGGAACAGCCCTGCGGACTTTGTTGTAAAATCACCAAGATAATGAAAATCTTGTAGGCAAGGGCAGACATACGGGAAGCCTTGTAACAAAATTGAGCTCATATTATGCCTGGGCTTTAAAAGCGTTAGGAGCAGCCCTGCGGACTTTGTTGTATAAGGTGTTGCACAATTAGGAGGCGCGATGTTGAATGCTTCTCCCAGCTAAACCGTGGAATCCTCGCATTTCAAATTTTTCACAGAAAGGGAATTTTGTCGCTAGTACTTTGTTTGGGGTACTTACAACAACTCAAACCTTCTGCCAAAACGTTCGCCCCTTCTTTTTCCTGCTACAGAGTTGTAAGCAGCATGAGGTGGCGCCACCAATACCATCGCTGGGGCAGCGGTTCGTCTGGCGTCATCGCCGCCGCATAAGATGGGAACATCTGACTATTTTGATCGAATCAGGCAAGTACCCCAAACAAATTTGGTATTAAAAAATACTAGCGACAAAATACCTTTTCTGTGCAAAATTTGAACTGCGAGGATTCCACGGTTTAGCTGGGAGAAGCATTCTACATCACGCCTTTAATTGTGCAATGCGCTGTAAAAGCGCAAAGGTAATGAAAATCTTAGAGGCAAGGGCAGACTGACGGGAAGCCTTGTGACAAAATTGAGCTCATATTATGCCTGGGCTTTAAAATCGCACAATGGGGATGTAGAGCCAACCCAGAAGGCAGTGATGGCCGCTTATCATCACATTACATCCACTGATGAGATGTCCAACCACAGCCTGTGTCCATTGGGACCGGACTCATGGTGCATACAGAATGCGGCGGCAGCCCGAGGAGAGCCTACACTGATCACATTACATCCACTGATGAGGTGTCTAACCACAGCCTGTGCCCATTGAGACCGGACTCGTGGTGCATACAGAATGCGGCGGCAGCCAGAGGGGAGCCTACTCCAAAGCACCGCTACAATCTTCCACCTCATGTTTCAAAAGCGTTGCTTCCTGTTTTGAGCGGCTATCCGAAAAGAAGCTCTTGGAGCGTTGCCATAGAGGTAAAACACAAAATAGCACTGAGAGAGTGCACTCCTTGATATGGGGCCAAGAAGCGCCACGCATCACTATATACTGTTGAAGTTGTCGTGGCTGAGGCAGTGATGCGATTTAATGCCGGCAGCAAGAGAACATCTTCAGCAATACTGAAGGAACTTTGCCTCAGTGCCAATGCAAAGGTTGCAAAAAGAATGGCAGGGAAGGATGGGCGCCGAGAGCAAAAATGTGCTCGAAAACATGCCATCGCTGAAAACCTCCAAGGAGTGCTCAAGAAGCGGCACCTGGACACCAGCAGGCAAAAAGATTACATTCCTGGTGGCTACTAGCCATTTCTTATTGTAAATATCTCTAGTGCAACTGTAAATATCTGTTAAACTGTCCCCTGTTTGTTTTTTTGTACTTTTCTCAAAACTCAAATTCTTGACTACTGTCGATTTTGCGGTCTTGATATCTCTGCAACCAAGTCACATAGAGCTGAAATTCTTTTTGCAATGGGAAGCTGAAAGTATGCTGTGTTTAATGTTGGGAATAGATTTTTGAATTTTGGTTTTAAAAAAAATTATTTTGATTAATTTAGTGGTAATTAGTACAACCAATTTCGGTACTGAAGTTCATAAGGCCGTAAAATTACTATTAATTAACATATAAAAAAACTGCTTCCAACATATCATTCTTCACTCTTCTGGCTATCTAACTATGCCTTAAATTTAGTTTTTTAAATATCCATTATTTCAGAATTTAGGCTTCAAACAATGGAGAGGCAGTCAGGACAGTGCACACTACACTGATGCACTTCACCGTGACAGTTATCCTGCTACTGGTGACTCCATTATTGGGAAGGAAAAAGCAGCTGCTTCACACAGAAGGCGTACCAGCCAACTTGGCAGGCAGCATGTGAGCAAATAATGGTGCACTGCTTCATAGCAGACATCCACAACGCTGGTTTTGTGCTGACTTTTTCTGCTAGTTTAAACAGAGAAGGGAACAGGTGAAATGTGATCTTTGGCAAGGCAGCCGAATGCCAACGTATTCCACTTGCAGGGGTGACTGTGGATAGTGCAGCTGGTTCCCAACATGCGCCCTGTGTATGATGTGCCCCGTTTTCAGGTGGCTACAAGGGCTATGGCCTGGCCATGATGGTCGACCTCTTCTGTGGCGTGCTAAGTGGGACCCACTATGGAAGCAACATTCGCTCCTGGCTCAACGTCACAGACACTGCAGATCTGGTTCGTGTGGATCCTGGTTTGTTATGTCAAGGTTCAGTTGTTATTGTCGCAAAGCGTTGCTCAACTGGCAAGATGTTTTGATAAAGTTGAAAGCATATGCTCAGGGACAAGGGCCAAATGAAAGCTGTCACTCCACTCCCCCCTCCCTCCCCTTGAGGTTTTTTTGCACGGCAACTAGTATACGTTTGAGAGGCGATCTTATTTTGCTGAAGACTTCACCAATGTGTATGCCAAAAGAAAGGGGAATTCCTTTCGTTGCCTTGCATGATCTTTTTGCTATGGTTTCTGCACTGCTGAGGACGAGTGAGCCGTGGGTCACTTTTGTAGGCTTGTGTTACACGTATGCTTTAGGTCTTAGCTGTGTCAGAATCGGCTATAAAGTGTCGTGGCAATGAGCTCCTTCAATAAGATTGGGAAATGGGAGACATTCCACTGGCAACAGCCTGGTAGGAAAACTTTGAAAGAGCGCAAACACACACGACCACTAAAGACAAGAGACGAGTCTCGTCTCTTGTCTTTAGTGGTCGTGTGTGTTTGCGCTCTTTCAAAGTTTTCCAAATATGTACCAACTCGCCCAAAAAGAAGTGTTAATGAAGCCTGGTAGGCACAACCTTTCTTCCGAGGAATGTTCCACATACTGTGGTCAGTGTTGCTCGCCTCCTGTGTGGCCGAGCAAATAAAGGCTTGTATTGGGTGGAATTCCAGCATTGCCTACATTTCTTTATTTTTTGTGACCTGGCTCTATTTGCACCTCAGGACACAAGACTTAAGTCAGGTAGAACGAGAGGAAGAAGATGGTTTACATGGTATGAAGGAACACTGGACAAGGGTAAAGGGGGGATGCCTCAGTTTGCAGGTCGAGCCAACGTTTCGACAAGTGGACTTGTCTTCGTCTGGGCAAAGCGATCATCACTGGCAGGGATTTAAATATGCTTTTGCTTCCGAAGAAGAAAAGCTGGGAGGGGGAAAGTGGATGAGAAGAAAGTAGGTCATGGAGTGAAAAGATAAAATGTTTCTTCAGTATGTATTTCTCAACCTGGAACCAGGGATCCTGGGGCCTGCAAAAGAAATAAAAGCGGCAGTACCAGGAAAAACTACAATACCGGGTAGATGATTAGTCCACCTAAGCAGGTTTGGTGCAGATACACCTTCGTGCAAAGGGACAGGCTTTGCAAAAAGCCTTGATAAGATATATATCTCACGGGTACAATTCTTAAAACTTTCTGCAAAAGAAGGGGGGGGGGGGGGTGAGAAGGTCAAAGCAACAGAATAATAACCGCACAGTAAACCACAACTGAAATGCAAAAAAAGAAAAAAAACTTTAGTTATTCAAAACACTGCAAGTGGTAATTTGAGTACTCTGCCTTTGGCTATTCAACCTTGCAGATATGTCTTGACAGAAACCAATGATCTGAAGCCACAAACATGGGCATGGAGCAACACACATTGAAACTCTAGAACTATCAGAGCACAGGACAGAAACATGAAAAAAAAAAAAATCCTAGAACTAAGGAAGATACACACAACTAGAATTGCTGGCTAAAAATGCAGCTAAAAAAATGCTAAAAGTTGCAGCTTGGTGGATGTTAGTAGATTGCACTTTTTGACAATGATTTAACATGGATAAATCTGGTACATATAACATGCAAGAACACTATTGTGGTGGAGGTCATCTGGGCTACGTTTAGAAGAGAAATAACAAGGCGCGTAACATTAAGGTTGAAGGTCTGGGGTTGAGGTCAAAGTTCAAAGCTTCCTGGTTTTCTTATTTAACCCTTGAACTGATGTTTTATCCAGAGTGTGGCGCTCTGCACCTGTGTATTCAGTTATTTCAACTTTTGGTACAATTCAAGTGCTGCTTTATTTTCCTTTCCTCTCCCCCACACCACTACTGTAATGCACCTCAAAGCAGTTTGTTGGCATTTGACGATTTGACCGGGTAAAACGATAAAGACTCGGTATGTGCTGGGGTAGTGATTTCCACTCGGTAATTGGTTTGTAGGTGCAGGGGACCTGGGATGCCCGCACTAGGAACTTCCGCCACCATATTTCTGTAGGACTTGCCTAACATATTTATGGATTGCTGGAAAGTCTTGGAATTAGACGAACCTTAATTATGTTGCTCTGTGCAAGCCTCAGGGAGACAAGAGTTGATCCTGGCTCTTTTCAAGGCAGCAATAATGTGTCTCCAATGTTGGATTAATCTCTAGAAAGCAGCAACAGTTTAGAGGACATACATTTTTTTAAGGGTATGATGCAACAATACTAATTGCTCCTACTATGGGTGCATATACTTGTCTATCCACTTAATCACGTTTCACTTAATGTGTCCCTCTATCGTTTCGCACAAACACAAACTAGCACACAGTGGGAAGGTAGCAGATTAGGGGAAGGACCTTCCAACTTGGACATCTAGGGCCCTTTAACCAAGCTGTATGAATATCTCTGCGTGGCCTATGACCAGTGTGTCATAACTCGGGATTCAGGGTTGCCATAGAGTTTGATTCTCACCTTTTGCCACCACCTGCCAACTCGGCCATGTCAGGTTGTCTAGTGACGTCACACAACCTGACGATTGGTCAGTGCGTGGCCTTATCACCTGCCAACCACCACCTGCCAGAGCGATGGCCAAATTTTTTGCTCAGTGCTGATTCCAGGTTTTCTGGAGAATGGAAATTTTGATGCGGTTGTGTTAAAACTGCGATGATTTGCCCTGAGCAGGAATCCTTTACACGACCTAACTGACTAGCCATTCTAAGGAAATAAAATAAAAACAAATACGGTTGAAAACCTATATAAAATACGAGTTTTTTTTTTCATTCTTTTATGACGTTTCATGTCAGGTTTCCACCCCGTGTTATAAGCAGTTCCGAAAGATTTTCCGCCAGAGTTCACAATTCTGGTTTCGTTATTATTCAGCCCATCAGCATCAGGCTGCCAGTGTTAGGGGGCGCCACCTTAAGGTGGTGTGGGTTTCGACGCTTTTTGTTTAACCATAGCCACACTCACATCAAACTCGTGACCATGGCGCTGGCTGCACACAAGTGGCCAGAAGCAAAGAGAGTAAACCTTGCACGGTATTGCGACCGTGAATGCAGCACCACATTTGGTCCCTCATGGGCCTCTCCAGCTATGCTGGCCATGCCCTGCTGCCGGACGACAGATACTTGACCGGCATTTCCAAGCAGATCATAGGTCGCAATTTCGGAGAATGCATGGTATCAAATGCCTTCAGTGGCACCAAGGAAGAGCTACTAAGAAAAAGCTTGTCTACTGAGCTGTGACTTAGTAGACGACGACCCAGACGATGATTGCAAAACCCCTTAATCCGAGAATACTTCCTGCTAGAACAGACGCGCGCATGGCGCATGCTAACGAGCAGCTTCTGTGCTGTCGTCCCGTGCCTGTGTTGGAAGCCAAAAACTGGTCTAGAATGACCAGAGGACCGCATTTTCGCATTTACCACAGAAATTCTCTACTCGGGCGTGTCTCCGTAAGAAGTGGAGTCGGCTGTCACCGGCACATAGTCTTACTTGTTGCTATTTGACGCCCAGGTGCAGCGTGGTATTGGACGCGTGAGTGCTGGGCATGCATGCCTCGTGAGGTGACCGTGAAATGCAGGCTGAATAGATGTTTTTGTTAGCGTTCCTCACTCGCACTATAGGCAAAACACTTTT
Organism: Amblyomma maculatum; assembly: GCF_055883805.1. NCBI lineage: Eukaryota > Metazoa > Arthropoda > Arachnida > Ixodida > Ixodidae > Amblyomma > Amblyomma maculatum. The sequence goes on along the minus strand of NC_139351.1, from coordinate 27,023,996 downwards.
TTTCCATTTTTGCTATCCTCAAATCGCACCCCGTATTACGTGGAGTTTTTGCATTATGTTATGCTGGGTTCCGCAGCGAAAGTTGACTCCTTCGAGGGTGGCTAGCAGGCGCAGCTTTCATGCCATCCACAGCTGCTCAAACAACCGTGCAGCGACGAGGAAGCAAGAATGTGCCGGTAGCAGGGAGCAGAAGCGGAAACATGAGACGTGGCATACGCTCTTCCTGCCAAATCCACCAATTTTGGCGGGATCCAGGCGATTCTGGATCGACACCTGATCCCAATCTGCCATTGGAACAGACAGCTCTCGCTCCCATTCTGCCATTGGAATACAACATGCCCAAACGGAGCAGAAAAACTTGACCCGAGTCTGCCATTGGAATTTAACATAAGATTTAATTATGATGCTTGCTACCTTCTTATAATGCTATAGAATTCATCTATGTTACCAGCTATATCCTTATTGACAAGGAACCCTACTCCTTTTTCTTGTCTGTCCAGTAAACCTTGATAACATATAAATACCCGCCCTTCAGTACAGTATATGGCTCATTTGGCCTCCTAACCTCAATAATGTTGCCATGTAAGCGGAAAGGAATGTCATGTTTATTGAGCTCCTTCATGGCATGGGCAGCAGGGAATTATGCTCTTTTCGCAACACTGGCATGGGAGCGAAGGATCTTTGCAGGGCCGGATTAACAGTGACGATGGCCCGGTTCAAAAAAATTAAGAGGGCCCCCATAACCCATCTTTCCTCCTCCCCCAAACCCCCTCCTTACTCCTCCCACCCTGCCCCCTATTGTCATATTAGAGACTTGACGCATTCTACTATTTTCTGCAGAGAATAGAGGCCATATTTACTCGGGAAGAATCTGCGGACTGTTTATGAACACTCCTGAGCATACACTTTCCTGGTGAGCATGTGGACGGGCTGGCATATCTAGTCTGGGCTATTCTAGGAGATGACCAGACACACAACATCCTCCCTCAAAAATTAGAATTGGCATTCATGAAAAATAGCTTTCTGCAGTGTTTATTTTCTTGGCTAAATCGAGAGTGCAGGCTGCATGTGAGCGTAGAGTAAATAGATATGGGTCTTGTTCATAAGCTGTTTGTACATTCTTACCATTATTACGCTACCAATCATCTAGCAGTTTTGTGGATTCATCCAGCAAGACAAATTGAAGCTCGCCTCAAACAGTATTTCTACAAAAACTGCGATATTGTTTCATGTGCTGATATAATTGAGCAAATTTTGTTTATTACTCTAAAAGCTGTCGTAATACCGGAAGGTAAATCTTTTCGAACTGGTAGTGCCTCTAGAAAATGACATCGTTACTGAATTGGCACGAAATGAGTTTTAACAAGCTCAAATAATAAGTAATATATATCTTTATATTTATACAGATTGTCCATATTTACACAGCCAGTATATTTACGTTTCACACATAACTTCCACTTTTAAAACAGAAGGAAGAACTTCTGCATGTAGTATCACATACCTTTGCTGCTTTCAATTCACGAAATAAATTTAAATTTCACTAGATAGCGTATGCAGCTCGTGTCACTGAGAAGACACTGCCGCCGTAGATGCGTCTACAAAACGAAGCTTAAGCGCCCTCCTATTTTTTTCTTTTTTACAGAAGCAATATCTGCTTGCACAAAGAAGCACATATAAGTTAAAGTATTTCACAACAATTCAAGGTTTAAGTGGCACGTGAATTCGTCTAACATGTCTGCTGTTTTCATTCCACTCTTGAACAAATGAAGAAAAGTCTTCAAGTTTCTATAAGTGTTTTTTGAGCTTTTTGCTGGAAGAGTTTCATGATGATATCTTCAACGTTAGCTCGCCTGAGAATCTCGCATCTCCGCTTTCAGCAGCGGCAAATATCTGATTGCGTCTGCCAACTATAGCAGTCATAACCTCTAACTAATAATTTATCATTTTTGTCACAGCTTTCAGTGCTCACGCTCAAATTAATCAATCACACAACCGGCCTCAACAGCAGTAAAAGCAGAGGTCAGTTGGTTTACTAGCTGGTATGCGCTGGCTCCAATTTAAAAGTCTGCTAGAACCCATTGATTCTACTTGATCCTGACTGGGGTCCACTGAATTCTAGCTGGTAGGCACCTGGAACAAGTTAATGCCAATTCAGTACCAGTTGTGATCAGCTGAAATTAACTGAAAGTAGTTAGAACGAACTAAAACCTTTTGGATATTTTCTTTTTTTTATCTATTTGGGCGAATACAAAGTGTTTACTTTGGTGAAATATGAGGCTAGCTTGCTGGGATTATGCATACGATGTGACGAAAAGCTTTTGAAGCATTCGACATAGTAATTAATAAGGTGTAATTTGAAACATGGGATATTATGAAGAGGATCTTGCTTCTTGGGCTGCCATGTGTCTGCATGCAATAGTTTATATGCACGTTGAGCAATAATTTGTATGCACGTTGAGCTAGAAATGATCTTCGTGTTTCAAATTTTACCCCCCATCGGATACCCTCATGACAAGGGCCTTTAGAGGTTTCTTGAAACGGATAAATATTGTAATGTAGATACACGGATGTATTTACAGATATTTACAAAGGCATAGCTGACCAGACGAACAACTTCATGCTAGCGGTGCCCAGCACGAATCACACACACTTCGTTGCTCTCCACCTTCCACCTGCGAGCACATCACATGTCGTCATCGTCCCTTTTAAAATATAATCACCACTCACCTTTTATGCAAGTGTATCAGCAATGTGGCAAATGACTTAAATCGTGGCATAGTGAACAAGCTCACTGCTTAGCTCTTCTGTCTTGACTCTCACCTAATTATCTAGTAGATCCAAATGTGACATGTGTTGCCGCAGAAGATTGTTTATTGTTACCTGTAAAAATACTTTTCTTCTGGAATATGGAGGCCTGAATTCAAGCACCGTGGAAATGCATCACAGTGTGTGTCTCCCTGCATTGCAGACAATCTGAAATATGTAGGGCAGCTGCTTTGCATTGTGAAAAAGATCCAAACAATTGTTTTACTTTGCAGGGCCAATGCTTTGTTGCAATCAACCCTGCTGCATTTGCTCCGGGCTTTGAAGACAGAATGCAGGACCTCATGAACATGGCACGGTCTCAGGAGCCTGTAAGTGGTGTGGCCTGCAGTTTCAAAAAGAAAAAAGACTGTAAAACTGCAATTACAATAATGAAAAATAAAAAGAAATGGTGGCACAAAAAGTCCTTATTTATAAAAAATGCTTTCAAATAATATTTGTTGAAAACAATGAAAGATTTTTGAGCTCTTGTTTTTAAGCAATGAAGTTTCAGTTGCATTCATTTTAATAACCAGAAGCAGCTAAAGCTTGTCAGAACAAAGTGTGTTGACTGCAGATTTGTGTAAAAGTCGCCTGCAACCCTAGGACATGCATTGCTTGAGGTATTAGGACTGATATGGAAACCATTGATTGGTACATCGCCTAACTTCATGAGAAAAGGAGGTACGCTGCCCAAGCAGTGGGTCTATAGTAATATATTTTATATCGCATTTGGATATTCAAATCAGTACTGGTTATTGCACTTTATAGTGAGCAGTGGTAAAGATGAGTTTGGTGGCTGTTGTTACTACTGGGTTACATTCTCAGCGGGACATTCTATACATTATCCTTTAGAGTTTGGTTTCGTTTATGGATTTTAATGTTCCGAAGCAACTTAGGCTGTGAGAGGCGCTGCAGTGAAGGGCTCTGGAAATTTTTACCACCTAGGGTTCTTCTTTCTCCACTACGTCTCCTCTTTCTCTTTCCACTTTCACTCCCACCTTCCTTTCTTCCCTTACGGTGTGGTTCAGGTGTGCACAGAACATATGTGACAGATACTGCTTCCTTCCTTTCCTGTGAACAAATTATTTATTTGTATGAAACCTCTCTACTTACTGGTCAATACATTCCAGAATAACGCAATTTTCCAACTACTGTGTTCAAAGCCTTGAAAAATTATGGTCACATAATGCATTTAGCAATTGACCTCACATGTGCTAGCACACGAGCGGATCGGATCTTGGGAAGTGGGGCATAGGCTGAAGAGCAGCAGTAGTGCTACCCCTTTCTGACAGCTTTTCTGTGGGGCCCTGGTGGTAAAAGAGAGCATCAAAGGGCGACAACAAACCAATGTGAGGGGCTCATTTCTTCAGACGCACGTCATGGACAGGAAAAGCGCAGGGGCTTCTTCCCAATGCTTCTTGTGCACAGGGGCTAAACAACTACTGGATGTTACAGTTATATGAATCCCATAGAATGCTTCTCCCAGCTAAAGCACTGAGTCCTTTCGACATCAACCCTTGCAAAGAAAATATGTTTGGTTGGAGATATTGGCATATACCAAGTTTGTTTGGGGTACTTGCCTCATTCGATAAGGTGCTGGATATTTGCATCATCTGCCGCGATGGCAAAGCAAACCATGTTGCTGTCTCAGATATGGGACTGGTGCTATCATCTCATTGTGTCCCGGGCTCGAAAAGAATTATTGCATTATGCATGCACCACTTTACAAATTTAGTGCAATTTTGGCCATATTACAGTTCGAAGGTTTATGGATGAAACATGACGTCTTCAAGCCTTCCATAAGACAATTCCATTGGTTCAACTTACTTGGCTGAATTTTTAAGTGTTGCTGCAGGGTTGTAGGCCCGTTTCGAAGGCAGAGTACCTGGTGTCGAACCCATCATCATCTTTAGCTAAACTATACAGCCTCTCCGATATTCCTCCAATTAACCCGGCCCGGTGCTAGCTGCGTGCCACTTGACCCCTGTAAAATTTTTGACCTCATCTGCCCACCTAACTTTCTGTACCTCCTGCTATGCTTTCCTTCCCTTGACATCTAATTTGTTACCATAAGCGACCATCGGTTATGCTCTCTTGGCATTGCATGGCCAGCCCATGCCCATTTCTTCTTCTCAATTTCCATTAGAATCTCAATAACTCGATTTATTTCTCTGACCCATTCTGCATGCTTTCTATCGTTTAATGTTGCACGTAACAACTTTGGTTCTATAGCTCTCTGCATTATCCTCAGCTTAAGTAGAACCCTTTTCGTTAGCCTCCACATTTTAGCCCCATAGGTCAGTACAGGTAAGGTGCAACTGTTATATACTTCCCTCGTGAGCAATACTGGTAAGGTTTAATTATGATCTGTGAGTACTTGTCAAATGCGTTCCATCCCAATCCTATTCTCCTTGTTATTTCCCTTTCATGGTCTGGATCTGCAGTTACTACCTGTCCTAAATAGACATATTTGCCTACCACTTTCAGCTCTTTGATGCCTATTTTAAACTGCTGTTCCTTTCCCAGGTTGTTCAGCATTACCTTAGTCTTCTGCATGTTAATTCTTAACCCTGCCTTTGTGTTTTTTGTGTTTTTTCAGTCTGAATTTTAAAACATTTTTATGGGACAAGAAAATGCAGGCAATGCGCTTCTGAAGTCAGTCACTTTTTATCTTGATGTGACAACAAAAACTAATCAGAAAAGCATTTTTGAAGTTACGAATACCAAAGCATGACACTATATATTTTCTGCAAACTACAGAAAAGAGAAGTGGTTAATCCGGAAGTTGCAAACTATAGCAGTCGATTCGATTACTTTTTAAAACCCTCCCCCCCCCCCCCTCCGCCACCTTAAGTTGTTGGTCAAGCAGAACTTTATTCCTGTATCATGCAGAAAGTGCTGTTTGAACTCTTGCTCTCTCCCCTTTATCACAGGCAGACCCAAGTGTTCCAGTCCAGGTGCCAGGCGACCCCGAGAGGCGACACATGGCAAAATGTGATGCTGAAGGTGGCATCTGCTATCATGGCAGCCAGATACAGTTTGCGGTATGTGCTTCATGTGGCAGACACCATCAGCTGAATGCTGCAAACTCCGCATGTGCTTCTCTTTGGTTGCACTGAGTGTTGTCATAGCACTGATATCAAGGTTACGAGTATTCTGATTGGCTTGGGAATCCAGTATGTATGAACTGAATGTGTACATGTGCATTTTAGCTTGTAAACTGCAGATACGACATGGCAGACAATAGGGAGCTGGGGTGGAGCCCCATGTTTAGAAAACTTCTGAGATGTTCCTAATTTTTTCAACCTTTGATAGGATCTATGGGAGCACTTGGAAGAGGACAGAGAAAAAAAGAGAGTGAGGGAGCGAGTGTATGAATAAATGAATGAAGAGTTGCAGATCGTTTGATGCCCCTAATTCTCAAAGAGGATATGCAAAAAGGCAGAAAAAAATGACATGAGTAAAAACTGCAGTGGTATATAGTGAGAGAAAAAAAGGGGAGAAAAAAAGAAAAAAGCTGCTTTCTCAAGTTGGATAAAGTGAGCTAGTGTCTTGCTCTCAGGTTCCAGCTCAGTTCATGAATAATGCAATAAACACTCTATTTGCAATTATCCTTTTTCTGGAAGGCTATTTTATTGATTACTTTCATGTAACAACATCATTACGTGGTAGCCAGTAAAAGAACGATCCTTTGATCACGGGTGGCAATGGTATAGTTTATTGCTGATGGCTCGGCACATGTGCTGCTGCCCACACCATTGCATGTTATTAGTCATTAGTTCGTCACTATATTATTGTCACGTGGTTGTTTGGGCAAAAACTGCAAGGTTTTAATATGTGATTGCCCTGGATGTCACCGGTACGAGAGCCAAGAGCGGTCCAAAGCAGATCTTCAGCGTCTTCCATCGGGTACACGAGGCTCACAAATAGCAGTCGCCCAGTGGCTACTGTTAGAGACGCTGTAATATGTATTGTAAACACCTAGCATCTTAACTTATAGATAAAGGGAAAGAAGATGGCTGCACGGTATGAAAGGGCACTGAACAGGGTTTTGAGGGCAGCCTAAGTTTGTAAGCCAAGCCAGCGTTTCGAGAAGACTTGTCTTCGCATGGGAAGGCAAGTCCCCTTGTCAAAATGTTGGCTTCGTTTGTGAACTGAGGCTCTCCATCAATCCTTGTTCAGTGATCTTTCTCATTTTTGTAGACGTATCTGTTAAGACAAACTTGTGATAACACTCGGATGTTATATGTAGTCCCCTTTAAGTTTGTCTAGCATAATTCTAATTTCGTATTTTGTGAATGCAGTTCTGGTTTCATCAACTAAGAAATGACTAGATATTCAAGTGTTTAGGTCAGGGAAGTGATAAAACATCTGTAATACATAATTGGAAGTATATAAATGATATGTAATAATGTATAGTTCCACTGTAGTAAACTCAGATATGGAATATACACTTGGAATATTTTTCTCTTGGTTGATACGTTCCCGGTAACATGATTTTTGGATTACTACATCCGAAATTTCTACTGACTGTGGTCATAAATTATGTTTTGCGGTCAACCAAGCATGTCTTAATGAGCGCTCATGACATGAAAATGTTATCAGCGGTGCTCACCCGCCGCGGTGGCTATGTGCATCAAAGAATGCCAACGTATGAGGTGCCCGTTTTCGCGGAAACATGATTCATGAGGAGAAATGCAGAGGCTTCTTTGCGATGACTTGGGGGCATAGGGGCGAACCATTTGATAATGTCAACTACGCAGCATGAGCAAGGATGTGGTGACTGTAAACAATTGCAATGGCTTCTTCACATGTCACTGGTGCAAGGTTGTGAAGCATGCGGAAGCAACCGAGGAAGTGATCCCAGCTCGTCATTACCTATTGCGAACCCGATTTGTTATTAAATTTCTTATCTGCTGAGGACAACGCAAATACAGACTGAATTCTGAGACAGCTAAGAAAGGAGCTGTTCATACTTGATGTGTATATGCTTATCTACACTTCTGCAGTGAAAGTCTCAATTCTACCCCATTTAACAGGTAATTTTGTTAAAGTCAGGCCTTCAAATCATATGTTTTCTGTAATACCAGCATTTTAAAAAAACATTTCAAGGAGGTTTTACGGTAGTAAAGCGAGACGGAAGTCCCAGTTCTTCTATAAGCAACTTTTTTTGTTCATGGTAAATATATTTTATAGGAAAGTGCATCTTGTCATGGTGCTGTATTTGCTATGAAATGACATTGCGGCAAAAGCGCGAACTTTGGTTGTAAGGCAATTTTTTTTTTCTTTGGTAGAAAGCAAATAAATGGCATTTTTTTTATGGCTTTACCACTGTGCTCTTTAGTTGTAAGGAGAAGCCGACGTTAAGTGGTCCTTGAAGCCAAGAGGCAAAACATGCGGCACATAGGAAAAAAAAAAAGCTGGCTACGAACGTGGAAAGAAGGTCGTCATAGTATGTTTAGAAAGTAAGAGAGTAAATGTGGAGCGCAAAGAAGGGAAAGGAAACAGTGGCGGCTAGGAGTGGAGGCATGGCGTGTGCAGTTTTGCTGTGCTTGACTGCGTCGCGCACATTTCTTAACTATTGACTCTTAAATGGCAGACACAGCAGCTTCACTTTTATGCAAAGTTTTGTTTTTCACATGAAATTAAACTCATGTTCGATTCATAGAAACATTGCGTAATAATGCTAAATCAATACTTTACAATGTGCAAGCCTAAAATCTGGCAATTTAAAAATAATATACAGAGATACGAGAAAAAAGGACAGTGTTTGTAGTATTTATTTTTAAATTCTATGAGACAGGTTTAAGTGGCCATTTATTTACAGACAGTGCCATGTCACTGCCAACAACAGATTAGCAAAGATTTGATTTCACTGGTCCAAGTGACTTTACTACGGAGAGGTTCTGCTGGAGCGTTAGCAGTGAGGATTAATATCACATATTATATAATTTTTGCTTTTGTTGGATTTAACGTCTCAAAGCGACTCGTGCTGTGAGAGATGCCATATTATTAATATAATTATTATAATAAAATGTATAAGGTACGTCTTTGGTGTGCAGTGGGCATAGTGAGCCTAATAGTGATTGTGTAATCACTAAAACCTAGTGTTAATTCACTACAGCACTTCAGCCAGTCTGCATAGGTGCTATAGGGAATTATGAGGGCCATTCCTTAGAAACCATTTCAAGGGTGTTGGATGCACAGAGGTGGCTGAACATCTAAAGTGTTCAACTACTGTATTAGGGGACTAAGTTCAAACCTGGTCGCGGCAACCAAGTTTTTTGGAGGCAGAACACTATGCGTGTATTTTTTTTATTTATTCGAGAAGTTTGCCACAAGGCATAAGTTGAGAAAGGGGGAATGGAATGCAGGAGATAGGAAGTTAAAAGATGGAGTGAAGTCCAGTTTCACTAAGGTAGTCGCAGAGGATGGCGGTGTAGTGGTTATCCATTGTCCACTTGTCGTAATCACAATCACGGTTCCACCGCAGGCCCACCTTCATGATTAGCCATTTTCTAACCGAAGCCGTTGCTGAGCACGTCCACAACAAGTGATGCACATCACAGATCTCGGATGCAGTGTCACAATGAGGGCACCTGTCAGTCACTGGCAGATTTTTTTCACAGCACTGATAATGTACAGATGGGATCAGAGCCGCCCCTGCCCGAACCTGGCGGACTGATACCTCCTCCTAGCGAGTAAGACTACGGGGGAGAGGGTGCGAACATGGAGAGCGCATGTTTGCTGGTGCAGAACTTGTGAATTGGAAACGTGGGACAAGAACGGATCTGGGGGAAGTGTGGAAGGTGGTGGGTTGCCTGATGTGTTCAAGAATCATTCAAGAATCCAAAGTGGTCAGCATAATCTAGGGCTGGCCGTTACAGCATCCTATAGAAGGAGGGCAGGCACCAGGCCGCCTCTGACTATATATATTGTTTGGTGCCAAAACCCGGGAAGGTAATGTGAGCTCCTCCAACAATTCTTCCTGGATGTAGCAAGAGGAACGCCAACAAGCCTCCAGAAAGATACCAAAAGCTCCGCAGTCGAACCCCACCGGACAGAAAGAAGAGATCTGCATCGAGACACCATGGACCGCTGTGATGTTATATATGGGCCCAGGTCCGTTCAGGAGCTCTGGGCAGGTAGCAGAGCAGGTTCACAGACACACGGACGCTTTTCTTTTCTTGACCAATTAACGTAACTGGCAACAGACATGCATACAGCCTAGCTTATCCTAATAGGATATGTCCCAACACAAAACCGTCCTACTTCTGGTTTTCCGCTTGTGGACTAGATGCCGGTGCAGGCGAGTCCGGTTGAGGCAAGACCAGCCAGTCACCCGAGGACTCGGTAGCGCGGCAGGCCACGCTCCGGCGTCTGTGTCCGGCGTCTGCTTCACAGTCCGGGGTACTGCGGTGTACCGCGGGGTACCGCGTCACGCCCGGGTACTGCAAAGTGCGGCACCAGTGCGGCAGCACAAGTGCGGCGGCCAGGCACCATGTAGCGGTCGAGCTGCCTCCGCAAGCTGTTCGCCGGATGGCGAAGCGCTGGGCAGTACCAGACCCCGGACCCGGTGCCCGGCAGGTGCTGGCGAGCCGGCCTTGTACGCCAGGCCCAGGACGATGAACTCCGCCGCCAGCGACGCCCAGGAACGTCCGACCCGTTCGCTTGTCGGAACAAACTCACGCGCACTGGCACGCCCCGCACGCGGCCACCCTTCACTTCCTTTCGAGCCACCCGCACACTCGCCACAATCACCATCATCACAACCGCATCAAAAGTAAACACGATATTCAACTAGCTTTTCTGGCCCTGCTGTTACTTCAGGCAAGAGAACTTTTGAATTCGAGCGCAGTAAATATTCTTGCATTAAGGCTTAATCAGGCGAGACTAGAAGCATGCAGCTACAGCTTGCGCGAACTGAACGAGAAGCTGCACGCTTTTAAAGGTGACGCTTGTGCAGAAGACGCCATAGCTGCACTAGAAGATGAGAAAACTGCCGTGCAGACAATGATGCTTCTTTGTCACCACATCGAGACCCTTCAGGTGCCTGCTCCTGCTGCCGACAGCCATTGTTCTACGAAGACAGCAGTTTTTTATCGGAGATTGTCGCCGAATCTCCTTTCGGCTTAACCGTTGATTCTGTCACTGAGCTTAAAGAAAAACAAGTCCAAAGTTCCATTGCGGTCACATCAATGCCTGACTTCCATTTTTACGAGTCAGCTCGAAAATGCATTATTGGAGGAATCTGACCACACCGAGATATTGCTCAGAGTCATGAAAAAGAGTAATAACTTTCAATGTGCCCAGAGCGATGCCGGCAATGACCGAGGAGCGGCTGCCGTACTGTGGAACACACCTCTGGTAAAAGCGCATTGCAATAAAGGGCCGATCCAGGCAGAGTTCTCGCAGAGTAATAAAAGCATCGAGTTAATTACACGCATCCAAAGGAGACAGAGAGTTATGAGCAATTTACAAGCAAGATTGTTTTCGAGCCGTCAAAGAAAGAAAACTGTGAAAATGCGCCTGACGACATACCTATGGAGTGATCATTCAAGGAATTGACTTTATCGGATTGGGGAGGTACAATACTTTTAAGGGGGAGGATGATGAAAGTTAAATTGAGTGGCTGTAAACAAGACATGAAGGGCAGCAAACAGCAGAGATACTTAGCGTCTCTCGAAGAGCTCACGACTGCAACTTCTAGGGAGTGCATACGAGAGGAAGATGCCTTGTCAATGACTCTAGCAGACATGCCGACTTCTGTAGAGCTTGCGAAAGAGACCGAGGTGGCAAACGAAAAGTTTGTCTCTAGTGTTGTTGCACAAACGAAAGAATGGGGTCGGGCAATGCCGCAAGCACTTATACAGTGCGCAAGGGAGATGAAGAAAAACAACGCACCATCGAACAGCCTGGAAAAGTGCCGGCCACAGTTTCACAAGCACAGAAAGAAAGCAAGGCCAGTGCACAGAAAAAGAACACGGTGGAAACCCAGAGTTTTTTGTCAGAGTGTTGTGTTGTGCCAGTGTGTGTGTGTGTGAGTTGTGTCAATGTTTACGTCAACGGATGTGCGTATAAACTTCGAGATGTAGTTGTGAACTTTCTGCATTGAATTCACTATTTTATGCTGATGAACTAGGTGAAAGCCTATCATGCTTACAGTGAAGTGGAGTAAAGTCACAATAAGACCTTCATGCCAGGGAGAAGGGCTCCAACCAGCAGATGGCGCCTAAGCGCCCAAGTCCTGCGCCCCGTCCGTGTTACGTCAGCTGTTCCACATTGAGTATATCGCGCCCTGCACGACGGGAGCTGAGATGACTGAGAGCAGGCAGGAGCTTTACGAAGTGAGCCTCAAGCTAGACATACAGCACGAACTGCATGAAACCATCGGTGCTTTGGGCATTGAGACTGTCACTCTTCTAGAAAACACGGAACAGCTAAGTGAACCCCCATAAAAACGTCCCTTAGAAAGAGTGTAAGTGTTGTCACAGCTGATACAAAAGGGGCAGTGCGCTGGTCTCTGTCCAACAGAAATGGACCCTGTGAACATTGTGCATCATTGACAAGGACCTATGGCTATGATGACGCTCGAGCAGATCAGTGATGATATCTCGTCAGTTACAACCCTCAAGTGGACCACGGCGCGAAACAAGCAGATCACGGACGAGCGCAATCAACAATGTATTGTGGTCACTCAGCACCGACGAATCAGCGAATTAGACAGAGTATGGGCTATATCGTACTAGTCTAATCTGGGCTGCCACGTCGCTACGGATCCATCTTGTTCAGCACTGTTGGTGTCCAATTGCGGATGTTGGAAGCCTGTGTTTGCAGAGTATAGAGTGTCATCGTTGACAAGCTTAACAAGCGAGATGTCTGCACCGACTTCATCACGGTGGGCATCGGAGACCATTGATGTGACGCTGTTATAGCTTCGAGCTACGTCTCACCTCAGGGCACGGAGCGTGTTGCAGATTCGCATTCATCTGCAAGCGAAACAAAGAGAAAGAGGAGGTTTGAGCGGAGACTGAGCACCATGTTGGCAGATCAATAGCCAAGTACAGCCAGGACTTAAAAGCATCTAGAGGCATCCTGATACCTGCCCTCCACCTTCTATATATTTTGGTGCCAAAACCCGGGACCTCATCCCGATCCTGGGAAACCCGGAACTGATGCCTCATAACCTGAGGCTCTTTTGGACATAACACCACAAACCATTAGGTGACATAAGCACATCTTGCACATAGCATCCATCATTCAGTTAATGAAACAGACCAGAACTGCATGTGAGAAGAAATTCAATTATTTAGCAGTTGTAGGCAAATGCTGTGATGATGCATGATTATTAATATATTGCATATCATTCCAAAGAGATAAATGCACAAATAAATTAAATGACTGTTATAGTCCATTGACAGCGTACTATTGACACATAATTTTGGTTCCATGTTTTCTTCCTTTTAATTGTTCATTTGAAGCTCGAATACATGGAGCCACGAGGCATTTACCAGCAACTGCTACGTAATTTAAAATTGAACGTCTTCTCTTATGCTGCTTCAGCTTTAGTCAACAACTGAGGGAATGACTATCACATGGTACTTATTTACATCAGTACATTTATATTTACATCATTATGTCAGCACTTACATTTTATTGAAGGCGTGAAAACTGCATTTTTATTGGCGCTTCTTGGTACATTATGACCCTGCCTCTTAAAGCAATAAAGGAACAAGTATATTGCAGTTTCTTTTTTTTTTCAACACTGATACAACAAATTTTCGTTACTTTCACCTTGAAGTGAAGAGCTGAAATGTTCGGTGTTGAATATCTCTTAAAAACTGCCAAAAAAAATTTTAATTACAGCATGTTTATCAAATGAAGTCTTGTAGTATGGGTGTCTATACATGAGGTGAAAACTGAGCTACGACTACAAATATTGCGGTTTCTTCTAACGCTTTGCCTTATGAATTATTTCGGTAAAGTGCATGTGCCCCTGCAGCCTTTTTTGCAATGCAACGCAGTAGCAGGGGTGGCTGTACAAAAACAGTCTCTTTGCATTTTGTGGAGAGCCGAGAAAGCAGGTAGATGCAAGAGATAAATATGCTGCAAAAGATAAATAGGTGTTAGAATGGCGAGATGCAATCATTACATGAAGCTAAAACACCAGCGGCACACAGAGCAAAGTCCAAACCTATACAAACGTCCTATGCACGTGCCGATGGTAGCAGCGTGATTGCGAGAGGAGCGAAACTGAAACTGTGTTGTTCGGCTATATTTCGGTGGTGGAGGACTTTGACCGTCGTCACGCCTGCCAGAGTGTGCATCTCTGACAGACATGAGAATTCCTGTTTCATACAATTCTTTTATAGAGGTCTGTTTGGTTGGGTGGTTGCTGGCTTCACCGATAATACCTTGACATGGCTGCCCATCCTAATCAACCAGTGCATGGCCGCCTTTGTCCATATTAGTGAGTGTCTGATGACAGTGGCTTACTTTGGCTGTTGGCTGGGACAGGACTTACAGTTTGTGTCTAAATTTCTGAATTAATGGAGGTCAAAGTAACGTCATTTTACTGTGCTGGCATTTGATGCTACAGCTATTGCTCAGCAACTGAAACTGCAGAGAGCAAAAATTAATTTATACATTATTTAATGGTTTTAGAAAAATGCTACATAATCAGTGTGCACTAAGGTCTTAAGAATATTTACAAAAAGAAAACACAACCAAACATTTCGTGTCTGTACTAAATCTGCCCAATAGCTGGGAGATTGGGCAGATTCATGCAGCAGCAGGCGGCTGGGTAAGCAAGCACCATTTCTTGTACTTCAGTCACGTGCATTAAAATGTTTCCACTTTCTTTCAGGACGATGTTGCCAGAAAACTTGGCGTCGAACCACCGAAAAGGAAGTGATGACGAGCCAGTCTGACATCAGAAGTGTGAATAGTTTTTTACTTTTGCAAATTATTAAAGAAACAAAGACAAGCTATGGATGAAAAATGTCTTGACATTTGATGGGATGTTAGGCTGTCAGCCAGGAAGGTCTGCCTTAATGTTTTTGAAACTAAAAAGACAGAGAGGAGGAGTAGAAGCTGAACTTTATCAACATAGTAGCATATTTGACTCACAGAGGGGCCACTCACAAAAACGAGCTCTTGATAAGCTAGAAAAGACCCAAAAATAAGACGCAGCTGTCACTGTCACATGCAATGGTCACAGGCCTGTTACAGAAGTGAAGTGCATGCATCAGCACCAGTTTCCTGCCATGGAGTCCAGAAGGGACTACACTTGCTTTAAATTGGTGGTAAATGGTCCTCCTCACTAAAGACACCACAATTTTGATGCACATATTTGAAGCACCACTTTCTCAACAATAAATGTCTTCTACTTCTGTGCAAATGTTCAAAGAATATAGAGGGATAGAATCAGTTCTGGTCAACAACTGGAGGCAGTAATCCTCAGTGGTTCATTAAAACTAACAGGCCCCCATTTGAACACAAATAAAATTTAAAATTTTTCACTTGACAGCAGTTCTAGTTTTGAAAGCTTCAATAATGTTTATGGCCAAGTTCCGTGAGTTTCTGAGCCCATTCATATCAAGAATGGTTTTCTATCTGGTTTTGTTGCTTAATCTTCATCTTGGCGAAAGAGTACAGTTGCAGGGGCAGAACGCTGCTTCATTTGCTCCATTGTGCTCCAAACTGCTTTCCCTGCTCCAAAACACAATATTACTCCAAAACTGCTCCAAGTGGGCTGCTACAATGTTTTACTATCAAATTTAGCTGAGCAAGGGAATAATGGCAGTGTACCGGTAGCTTAGGTATAATGCATTTTGCACTGCGTTCAATACAACTAAAACTTTCAAAAGCTAGGGAAGCCTGGAACATACATAAGTGAATTGGAGGAAATTACTTACGTTGCAGCGGTGGCATAGAGATAGCACATCTGCCTCTCGTGCAAGAGGACTATGGTTCAAATCCCAGTGCTGCACAATTCTCCACCGGATTAAAAAAATATCCGTCTGCTGATGGCATTACGTCACCAAGTTTGGGGCGCAACCTGTTGCCAGTGAACACCTCTGGAAATGCACTCCCTCACCAGAACAGGATTTGGCCACTCTGATGTAGTAATTGGCTACAACCTTTTATGAATACTCAAACCCCCAGCCCTCAGTCCCCAGTGGCTGCGGAGCAACTGACCATGGACGTGGTCGTCACACCTGTAACGCAGCAGAAGGTGCTAAGAATTTCTGGCTCCGCTGGACAGGCCGCCATTGGAAACTTACTATGGCAACGGTTAATGCTAGAACCCTAGCTAGTGAGGTTAGTTTAGCTGTCCTCTTTGAGGAATTAGCAGGCATAAAACGAAATATCATAGGGCTTAGTGAGGATAGGAGGCCAAAGCAGGCATATACTGTACTGAAGGGCAGGCATGTATTGTGTTATAGAGGTTTACTGGAGAGGCAAAAACTAGGAGTCAATAAGCACATAGCTGGTAACAGATAAATTCTATAGCATCACTGTGAAAGTGGCAGGCATCGTAATCAAGCCTAATAAGTGGTATAAAGTGAAGGTTGTACAGGCCTAAGCACCTATGCAAGTAGTCATGATGACCAGGCAGTCGAAACCTTCTGCAAAAATATATAATCAGCAATGGGGAAAGCAAAAAAGCAGTATCCTCTACTGATGGGCGACTTCAATGCCAAGGTAGGCAAATAGCAGGCTGGAGACCAGGCAGGATGAATATAGTATTGGCTCTAGGAATAGCAGACGGAAGCTGTTAACTGAGCTGGGCAGGCAGTTGCATCATAGCCAGATTGAAGAGCAGCGGGGAAAGTATGGCGCCTTGGGGGTTCCCCGCATGCTGAGTAGGTAAGGACCATGCTCATTATCTTCGATGCGAATGTAGGATTGACGATCCGTAAGAAATTGCTTTATGTATTGGAATGTGTTGAGGCCACAGTCTGTCTGGCTTAGATGAATACATCCACAAACACAGAATGTCAGACACTACATTGGCCAAACTCCGTAAGTTGGGGGACTAGGTGGGCTGCATGGTCCGCCGGGTTTCAAACGCAGGGGGTTATGAAGTAAGGATGCCTTGCGGCTGGCAAACGCCTTCATGACCAGTCGGATTCCCTATTCGACACCTTATCTCCACCTACGGAGACAAGAGGTGGATGCCCTTGAGGTCATCCTTCGCTAAATTATTAAGCGTGCCCTGGACCTCCCCATCACTATATCACACAGCCGTCTTATGACCCTTAGGGTGAACACTTTCCGGGTGGCGGTCCTTACAAACCAGTACACGCGTTTATCGCAAACGGAGTCAGGTCGCCACCTTCTTTCTCGACTCCATATCGAACACACCACTCTCGTGGAAGACAGGTTTCGCAGTCACATCTTCAGTCTTTTTCGAACCTGAAGATTATTTCTGCTGCCATGTATGGTGGAACACAGTCTCCAAAGTTGCGCCTCTCTCATCGCTGTAGCAATTTCACGCCACGTATTATGTACCCCTGTTTTCATCAACTTCTGATTAACTACTTTAGTCTTCGGTACTTTCAAATCCCCCCTTCATGGATCACTGCCTTGTCGTGGCGGAGGGGCTTGCGAAACTCGATAAGTCGTGAGCTTTGCTGTGTAGGGCCGCCCAAGATAGACAGGTCACGGCAGAGAGTTCTGACAAAATGTGATTCACTGGAGAAGGTAATGGCAACCCACTCCAGTATTTTTCGCCAAGAAAACCCTATGGCCAGTCACAATAGCATTAATGATATGGCGCCGGAAGATGAGCCCCCCAGGTTGGAAGGTGTCCCACATATTACTGGGGATGAACAAAGGGCGATTCCTAGTAGCTCCAGGGCAAATGAAGTGGCTGGGCTAAAGCCAAAACGACGCTCAGTTGTGGATGTGTCGGGAAGCGACTGGAAAGTCCGATGTTGCAAGGAGATATATCACATAGCAACACGGAATGTAAGATTATGACGCAAGGTAAACTGGATGTCGTCAAACGAGAAATGGACAGATTGAACATTGATATCTTGGGTATCAGCGAGCTCAAGTAGACCGGAATGGGAGAATTTAATTCCAGCAACCATTATGTCTTTTATTGTGGGCACGAATCCAGGAAAAGCAATGGGGTCGCTCTCATAGTAAACAGAAGAATGGGCAAAGCAGTGCTAGGGTACAACCCCAAAAACGACCGAATGATTTCACTTCGGATCTAAGGTCACCCTTTCAACATAACAGTTATCCAAGTCTATGCACCAACCACTACTGCTGAAGAAGCTGACGTTGAGAGATTTTATGCTGACCTGTAATGTCTTTTAGACCGCACTCCATCATCAGACGTCGTTTTTCTAAGTTCGGTCTTGGTGAGCCAAATGAAGCTGGGCAGAGGCTAGTAGAGTTTTGTCAAAAAAAAACAACCTTACCATAGCGAATACTCATTTTCCACAGCACAAGAGGTGCCTGTACACATGGACTTCACCGGACGGTCTGTACAGGAATCAGATTGATTATATTCTTTGCTGGCAGATCTGAGAAGCGCTATACAAGCAGTAAAAACAAGGCCTGGGGCTGATTGTGGCACCAATCATCAGCTTCTTGTTGCCAAATTTAAGCTTCGATTGAGGAAAACGCAGAAAACTAGAAGGCCTTTCAGGTATGATCTGGATTCAATTCCATCAGAATATGCTGTGGAAGGGAGGAATCGATTTCAAGAATTAGATCTAGAAGACAGAGAGCCTGAAGAGATGTGGACTGATGTTCGTGATATAATGCAAGAAGTTGCTACTAAGGTAGTTCCAAAGCAATAGAAATGCAAGAAAGCAAACTGGTTATCTGAAGAGGCTTTGCAAATAGCTGAGGAAAGGAGAATGGCAAATATTATGGTGGGAAGAGAAAGATACAAGTTTCTCAATGCGGATTTTCAGAAAATAGCAAGGAGAGATAAGAATGCCTTCCTGAACATACAGTGCCAAGCAATTGAGGACAACAGCCAATTGAGGAACACAAGAGCTCTGTATAAGACAATCAAAGATATCAAAGGAAGCTTCTGTGCTAAGCTGGGCATGATAACAAACGAGGCAGGGACCTCACTGAAGCCTCAGAGATAAAGAAGAGGTGCAGGAATACACAGCAGAACTGTACAAAAAGGACCCGGATGTGCAAACCCAACATAAGACTGTTGTGAGTACTGATCACGAGCCGGGCATCCTGAAGAGTGAAGTTGAATGGGCTTTAGCCAGCCTTGCTAAGAACAACGCTAGCGGAATTGATGGCATTCCAGCTGAGTTGCTTCAAAACCTCAACCATGACGCTGTTAACATTCTGCATACATTATGTCAGAAGATTTGGACAATCCTGCAGTGGCAAAATTGCAGGATTGGAGGAGGTCAGTTTAGATCCCCATTCCAAAGAAAGGCAGTGCCAAAGATTGTTCCAACTACCGCACGATCGCGCTTATTTCGCATGCTAGCAAGGTGATGTAGAAAATCCCCCAAGGTAGGCTGCAGCAGTATTTGGATTGGGAGCCTCCGGACGTGCAAGCTGGGTTTCGCAAGGGAAGAGGAACTAGAGACCAGATTGCCAACCTTCACTGGATCATGGAAAAAGTAAGAGAGTTCCAGAAACCCATCTACTTCTACTTTATTGATTATGCGAAAGCGTTTGACTGCGTAGATCACAGTAGATTGTGGCAAGCTCTCCAAGAGATGGGAGTTCCAATTCACCTCATCGGTTTCCTCAGGAGCCTGTATGAAGGGCAAGAGGCCACAGTCAGAACTGGGCATGGTCTTACTAATTGGTTTCGGATTGAGAAAGGAGTGAGACAATGCTGCATACTGTCGTCCTGCCTATTTAACCTACAGGTTGAGTGCATCATGAGGAAGGCCGGTCTGGACGAGTCTTCAGCTGGAGTGAAGATTGCTGGAAAATGTATCAACAACCTTAGATATGCGGATGATATCACTTTAATGGCAGAAAGTGAAGTGGAACTCGAGACTTCTGATGAGCGTACAAGAAATGAGTGAAGTTTGGGCTTAAACTGAACATTAAAAAGACAAAGATCATGGCGTCTTGCCCTATCAAGTCCTAGAGCATCAAGGGACAAGACGTGGAAGCTGTCAGATTTTTCTCTTCTTGGGCTCCAAGATTACCCCGGAAGGAGACTGCAGCCATTAAATTAGGAGACGACTACTTCTTGGAAAGAGAGCCATGGCTAGCCTTGACCGCTTAGTAAAGAGCAGAGACATTAGACTGCTAACCAAGATCCGCATAACTCGTGCTATGATCTTTCCAGTTGTGATGTATGGATGCGAGAGTTGGACTGTGAAGAAAGCTGACCGCCGAAGAATTGACGCGTTTGAATTGTGGTGCTGGCGGAGGCTCTTGAGAGTTCCTTCGACTGCCAGAAGATCAAATCAGTCGATATTGTCGACCATAAACCCTGACTGCTCATTGGAGGGTCAAATTCTAAAGTTAAAGCTCCGCTACTTTCGTCATCTGATGAGAAGAGAGAAGATTTGATGTTGGGAAAGGTTGAGGGTCACCGGAGAAGGGGTAGGCAGCGAACGCGGTGGTTAGATGGCATCCTTGAGGCGCTGCAGATTAAGTTATGTGATGTTAGGAAGAAAGTGAGAGACCGGAAAGCGTGGCGTGATATGGTCCATAGGGTCACGAAGAGTCGGACACGACTGAACTGAACTGAACTTTGAAATTGCGCGCCAATCTCTTCTTATGCCCTTTTTTGGCTTTACTTAAAATTGCGTGATGTCACATCCTTGACTTCACCTTGACTGATCTAATAACCTATTTTATTATTTGATACATTCAAATGTGGTGCCAAACTGTTAGTTAATAAGACCATTTTTGTCTTTTACATTTTACGTCTTATATAATTACATAATTAACTTATTGACCTAATTATTTTTTCGGACACAACATTATGTCGCCCTCTATCGATTGACACCACTCATTAACCTCTACCACTTAGTTACAACTGCTGCAGACACGATTTTGCTTGTTTTTCTCTAATTAAATACCTAATTAACTTATTGGCCAAATTGTTTTTTCGGACACATTACGTCACTTTCTACCAATTGACACCACTCAATAACCTCTACCACTCTCAATTACAACTGTCAAAATTTCCAGAGTCCTCCACTATGGCATCTCTCATAGCCTGAGTCGCTTTGAGATGTTAAACCCCACAAACCAAACAACTGCTTTGGACAACTTTTACACTTTTTGTCTGTAATAACTACCTAATTAACCTATTGGCCTAATTATTTTTCAGCAACAACATTACGTCACCCTCTGTAGACCTATGCAAAATTGCTGCCATCTATCGGACCTTCGGCGAATCGTCGACTCGGATGCCATGTTCAAGGGTTCAGTCGGTAGAGTCTGCTGTGGTCTGCTGGGCTGCTGTCGCCGCGCTAGCTGTGTCTGTTTTCGTGCTGTGCTTTTCACGTTGTTTGCTTGCATGCAAAGAAGAAAAAATGTCAGAAGAATAGACGATGGATTTGTCTATACTGCCGAAATTTCCCCTCGACTACTTCGTAGAGCAGTACTGCGCTACTAAAACATCCTCCGAACGCCAAGAGAAGCACAGTTACAAACTTGTGCCAGAGTCCTATGTATGCCTGCCAACGCTCAAAACAAAGAAATTCAACGGGTGAGTAAACTTCGTTTATCAGTATTTCATGCACTGTATCAGATATCTCTAATCGCTACTTTACAGTCAGATGTTAAAGAAGAAGCGCATTTTGCGTGACGATCGTCAACTATCACGAATACGTAAAAAGGACAGCTTTGTTGACTCATAGCGCGAAACCTTTCAAGGAAGGATGGGAACTAGTGGAAAGGAGTTTCTGGCAGTTCTTTTTTTTTCTGTAAACTTGCGAAACAGCGATTGAGCTGTTCTCAAGGCACAAGCAACTGTTTTCGCAATCCTCAGTTCTGCGTTCTCGGCGGCGAAGTCGTAGGTGAGGAAAGAATCCATAGCCGTGTATCTGTCATTTACTGCTCTCTTTAACAGGAATTTAATGTACAGTCGTGAGCAAAAGTGGAGAGACCACGCTAACTGCTGTGATTGCTTTTTTGATGTATAAAACGATGTACCAGAGAAGATTGCTTCGGCAAGAAAAGTATCTAAAGCATGGTACTTTAATGCATTCCTCAGAAATACCTTTTTCCCTGTCAGAAAAAGCTGGCGGGTAGTTTTCTCAAATGGCATGGTCTCTTCACTTTTGCTCACGACTGTACGTCCCAAACCTTTAAGGAATTTCAGCCATTTCGACGTGGTCGTGTCAATGCCGTTTGGCACGCGCAGCAAAAATTGCGGGGTTTATCCCTTAGCATAATTTTTTCGATGCGGCAAGCGCTGTTTGGAAGCCATTCAATACATTATGGGTACCACAATGCCTAAGATGTGATAGGGAAATTGGTACTTGAACTACATAGTTTCATGCCAGGCAGGCGTGCATCCTTTTTCTGATGCTTGCCATCTGTACAATATGGGTCTAAAGATAACATAAATGACATGCACTAACGTGCTAATGTGGAATAAGCGGTGCTTACTAATTAGTTAAACCTTCAATTTTTTTTTTTCAGTGTAAGTGGACCTGCAGTCACTGTGCAATGTGTGTGCTACAGAAGCAGGAAGAAGACTGCAGAGCCATATACTGTGCAAATGGTGCTTGCCAGGGGCTGTGTTGAAAAAGCAAATTGTAGTTGCCCTGCTGGAATTTCTGGTTACTGTAGCCATCTGATAGATCTGCTGAAGCAGCTCATGCTGCTCCAACAACTGGGCTGCAAGGAGTCTCCCGTGGAACTCGCGCCCACAGAACTGCCTCAACAATGGAGGAGGCCAAGGAAAGCTGTGGCGCCTGAAGACGTAATGAAAGTAAATTGGCGTCGGGTTGCTGAAGGGCAGCTAGCTGACCAAAAGCGAGCCAAGCTTGATTTTGGATACGAGATTCCCTCCATGGAATAACAGGTCAAGGTGACAGAGGAGCTGGCAGAAGGCTTAAAAGACACACACAGCTGCTTTGCAGCCATTCTGGCGCAGGCCACATCTTATGACCATGTCGCAACACAAGCTGGGCCATCTTTTATTGGCTCAGCAGAGTCTATCCATTTGCCCCTTTTGCCGAGTGCATTTGATTGCTTAATACCGTGGAGTGAGGTCGCCACATCACACACGAATCTGCAGAAAAGCACTGAGCCATACAGGTTTTATGCTCTTGATTATAGCTGGTGTCCACCTGCAGAACTGGCAAACAACCCAATTATCCAGGTAATACATTTTTAATTTTAAAAGTATTCTTGTTGCATGTCATGCAGTGTTTTCAGCAATAAAACACTGTAGTTTAGCAATTCACCACTGAGTCATATTTTTTGTAATTTTATGCTTTATCTCCAGGGGCTGCAGATTTGTAGTGCAGATGCTACAGCACTTGAACTGAACACAAGGCAACAAGTGCTGAGTGCCACATGGCAAAAAGAAAGAATGAACAGGCTGACAGCATCGAAATTTGGGGCTGTTTTAGCAAGAAAGGCTGCCTGGATGGAACATGGTGTCGCAAATATGAGACCAAAGAGGTTCTCGAATCCTATAGTGAGGTAAGTCAGTTTTAATATTGATTGCATGTCTCCTTAAGCCCCTGTTGTGATGGTTCAGTGACAAGGGCGCTCGACTGCTAATCCCAGGGATCTGTGCTCAATCCCAGACATGCCGGCTGTTTTTCAATGAAAGCAAAAAGCACTCGTTTACTGTGTGATACGAGTGCATGTAGAGATTCCCAGGTGGCTGAAATCTTTGGAGCCCTCTACCGCTGTCCTTCTCAAAGCCCAAACCCTTTTGGGGTGGTAAACTGTATGAACCATGTATACTTAGCGTTTTTAAGATTTTTTTTTTGTGCTGTGAAGACTTGTTTTTTGTCATTCCGTAGCTGTTGTAATATATGTATGTTGGCAGACATTGCCCTGAACAGACCTTTTGATTGTGCAAGTCTTAACATTAGCACCCAAGCATAAGCAGAGATTATGCTGCTTATAAATTAACTTGTCTGGATTGCAGGCTGTTTCAAAACAATTTTTTTAATTAGCTTTTGCAACACTTCAAGGGTAGATAAGGACACAATAATGAAATGATTTTGAAAAAGCCTCCACTATGCAAGGTTTAAAGTTCTCTCCATTCTTGAATATTTGCAGGCATGGAACGACAAATGAGCCGCAAGCTGTGCAGCGCTACATCCAGTGCATGGAACATATCGGCCACAATGTCATTATCAACACACGCGGTCTTATGGTGCGTCCAGCATCTCCATGGCTCGGCGCAACACCTGACCGTGTCGTGTATAGGGGAGAAAACCTGGGCCAGGGGGCGCTGCGCCGCTCTGTGCGTCAGCGCCCTCCACGGAGGCCTGTCAAAACCTCCGCGCAGCGCTGCCGCGTCGTCTGCTCCCCGCCGCATCGAAAGGCATGCTGTCGTCTGCTCCGCGCTGCTTTCCAGCATGTGTTTGCGCGCGCGCTCGGTTGTTTCTTGCCTCCTCCGGCCGCGTTCTAACTGCCGTCGCGCTCCAACAAAGGGGGAAAAAAGAAAAAAGAAAAAGAACTGGAATTAAAAAGGGACGACGCGCTTTTTCGCAAAACTCGTTGAAACGGTGGTTGTCGGCTTTTTTTTTAGGTATCTCGTACCGCTCGTATCTCGCACCTCAGTTTGTAACTGGCGGTGCCGCAGCAGTATCGCGGAACCAAGTCGGCCTCAAGAAACAGATATACGTCATTAATGCCATCACTTGGCACTTATAAAGGAAAACACATACGTCAATCGTTCGATCTATCCTCATAGGCGACCCTGCTTCGGGAGCTTAAGACTGCGCATTCGCTAGAGGAGATAACTGAACTAGGCATTGCACAGCGTAGCTGTGGAATTAAGAATACGAAGGTTTCCGTGGAGAGATGTCCCCGCCTGCATGGAAAGTCGTCAGGCATTTCCTCGCTCTTCGTCTCGTGAAGAGAGGAAACTGCTGCAAAAATGGCATGCCTCGGCTTCTCTTCAGGGACCCAGGTCGTTAAGAAGCCCCTCATCATTATAGGTACCCAGAAAACCATATCATATTCAATGGATATTCAATGAACATCCATAAATAGATATCCGATGTCCATATGATGTTTACAGAAGTTGATATTATGTTGACATAACATCCATGGAATGTCCATTTTGACGCTTGTGGACGCCCATATAATGCCCACAGCATGTCCACACACAATATTGATGAGACATTAAATGATATTGTGTGGCTATTAACCAATATATTTTTTGGTGCTGCGAGTTGTGCATTAGGAGTACCCTACTTTATAATAAGCGAGTAACTGCTCAATAACGCCCACCCAAGCACCATATGGCTCCACCTGGGTGGATATTATTGAGCAATTACTGGCTTATTATAAAGTAGGGTGAGTGGGCGTTACTGTGCAGCTACTACCATCCTGCAAATATACTTCTCTTCGGGGGAAATGCCCTAAATACTATTTATTTAGAGTGCACTAAGTAATTGATTTCATACTTTGCAGCAACAGCTGAAAATCACCAAGAAAAATTATTGTTGTTGTACAGTCATGTTTATTTGGTCATTTATGTTTTATTTTGCCTCTGTGATATCAAGTCCGGGGTGCACATTGATGACCTGCAAATATACAAATGCACATATATAAATACATGACAATAGTAACGGCAGCACATTTATCACAAACATGAAAAAAGTAGAACGGTGGGTATGATGCAAATGAAGCATGTTCATTGATGCAATCTGAGCTTGGTAAAATGAACTCAGCAGCAGTTGCAATGCACTGGCAGTATATCCTAAACAAGCACACTTGTGGAGGCAGCACTCTATTCTTCACAAAATATTTTGAAAATCCATGGCAAAAACTCATATTGTAAGCACACTGCAAGAAGTGGTAAAGACAGCCCTTTTAATATAAACAGGAAAAAAAAAGTGAAATGGTGGGTATCCTGGAAGGAAACTGTTCATTGGTGTAATTACACCAACAATATACACATACATACAACGTAAACATATGCTGGGCCTCGCAAACAGTGGAAAGGATTTTGATGCAATCTTCCAGTGTTCCCGGGGCAACATTCAGCTTAAATTAAAAAGCAACATGTGTAAGAAAAAACATACAAGACCACCAGGGTGTCACTAAGCATGACAACTTAAATGAAAGGAAATTTCAAGGAATGAACACAGGAAAATTTTAGATAATGTTAAAAAATGATTAAATTCAGAAAACTGCAGCTGACTCCCAAACAAGAGCAAAAACATAGCAAATTTAAAGATAAGAACTTTAATAGCTATCAAAACCCAAGCCCTTGAATGCCTGCTATATATTCGAGAGTAACAATGAAAGATGGGCTCTTGGTAGTCTTTCACCATCACAAGACAAGGCCGGAACTGCCTTCTAGAGCTGCGCTAGGAAGCTGTCCACTTTACTAATAAGAGGTAATGTATATGGTAGGCGGCGGGACTGCCCTGCAAAGTGTTTTATTCAAGTTCAGGCTTTTCTAGACACCCAAAATCGCATCTGATTGCCTCTAGGTTGGCTGCCATCCCTATTGAACAAGTCCAACACGCATGCTTCTTTCTAGAGGCAAAGAAGCGGCACTGTGTATTTTGCCCACATGGACGGTTCAATCATCCCAGCTCGAACTAAACGTCGTGTATTTTTAGCAATGCATGCCCTCAACCGAAATGATAACCGACTGGTAAAGTCACCGCCACTAAAATTGCACAATACCAGAAACGAACCCTAACACTTTGTTTGCCAAACAGTAACATCAACACTCACCATTTTAGCTGTTCTCCCGCATAGTCGTCTGGTGCTTGGCCGAATTTGGACGCGGGACTACGTGAAGCACACAACAAAAAGGCCGCCGTTGCGAGAACAACACAAACACGCAAAAGAAAAAAAAAAAAAAGAAACAAGCGAACGAACCACCACAACAACGCAGCAAACTGAGGCGGCTGCCACAGCAATGCTGGCGGTGGCGCTAGCGGCGCGGCCGGTGGCGATGACCGTGGCTACTAAGCTGCCAGCTCTGTTGTTGGTTCTCGTTTCGGAACTCTAGCGTTTGGGACTGTGAGCACAACGTGAGGAGTCTCTACAAAGTTTGGCCTTCCGCACGTGTTGGCAGCATGAAAAAAAAAAAACAAATGCGCCAGTCGATAGCCTAAATAATTCCTTCAGAAAAAAAAGGACCAAACATTAAGTAAACATCTCTCCCCTGTATGAGACGACACATGCGCAATATGTTTGTGCTATAACTTCAAGTTAAATATACATCCACTCAAAGCTTTTAAGCACTTTTCCTAGATTCCTATACACTGAAAGAACATCCACGAAATAATATCTTTAGAATATCCACTAAATGATTATTTTCATCGAATAATCCTCTCAATATCCACACAATATCGACAAGTGACATTGGACATTAGGACTATTTGTGGACATCCTCTGAATATTCATGGTTATCTGGGGTAGGTAGGTCATTGATTTCGGATGGCAGCGTCAAAGCAGCAAACTCCCCCTGACCGCTGTCAGTCGGAACCAAAGGGTAAGGCGGCATGCTTTGTGCCTTTGTAGTGAACGCGTTCTAAACGCGCCGATAACAGGCACCATGGCGCCGGCTGCATCGCCTAAAACGTCTGTCCCCAAAGAGTTTAATAGGCCCCTTTCAAGTGAGCAGTCACAAATGGAAAGGAAGCTCCCCAACTAGCGCCCGGAGCACTCGTCGTTGTGTACACGCGTATCAATCGACCATGATGATGACGATTTGAGGCTGCACCCTTTAGGTTCGTTCGATTCAGAACTGGTTCTCGGCATCAGTTCTGAAAAAGTTCCGCCGGTGCCAGTCGGGTGCCGGTGATATAGTGCTCTAGAATATTGGGCAGTGTGACGACCGGCGCCGGAGAGCGGGCCGCTTTTGCGATGACAGGAACCGACTCCCGCAAGAGGGCGCGACGTGCAACAGGGGTGCCACGTTCGCCGCTCGGCGCGTAGCGGCCGCGGGATGGCGGGGGTACAGAGGAGGGGTGCGGTTCTCTTTGAAGCGATTTTCAGACGCTACGCAATTAGTGTGATAATAATAAAGAGGCGACTTATTCCAGGTGCTTAAACTGATCCCTGCCGTTCTTTTACGTCTATCTGAAGACATTGTGCACGCTTGGGTAGTCCTTCGGAGCAGCGCGCTATGTTTGAATCGCTATGTGAAACTCTCAACATTTCTTTCTGCGGACAGTTACAAATCGACCAGATGAGCAATTTGTACTTAATGTTTGCAACGAAGCGTGTTTTTTTTTTTGCATTCGTTTTTCTTGTAAGGGAATAAAGGCTACTGCCCAGGAGCGCTATTAACACGCGGAGAAAAATAGTGTACATGCGAATCAAAGCTTGTGCTTCGTAAGGCCTCCTTAGGAACACTTATTTTTTACAAACCTTATTTACGAACACCTGCTTACATTTTGCAGCTTGCGCTTATTAATACATAGCAACGTTTATCTTAAATCGTCAGTAATCTGTAATATATCTCTTTAATCGGTGTTCTTTATGTGCCCTAATCACCGCTTATATAAATTACAGATACAGTGTGCGAGCAAAACACATTTATTCACTACCGTACTAATTTAAAGCACTGTGGTATTTACCGGCAAAAAAAAAAAAAATAAGGTATGCGAGACTCAAGCATTTATTCTTTGTTCGTGATTAACATATACGTATATCACGGACATTTGTTTGCGTGCCACTAACCAAAGGGTGAACCAGCTGTTTAGACGAAAAAAAAAAAGTCAAGTACAGCTCTTCAAATAAAATGTCAAAAATTAAACCTGTCACATACGTAATACGTTCATAGTGGGCACTTGAGTGCGGACTCTTTACTGGCATCAAATGGTACAGAGCAAACAAACAAAAATAAAAGCACTGATAATTACGCGTCGAATTGGCAGGTATGATGCAGTTTTTGGCGCGCACCGAGAGAAAGCGGAAAAATGCGAAAAAGATGACGAACACCTAATACGCAAGCAATTAAAATAATGCCGAAATCAAACGCGGACATAATACGTGTTTATTCTTTGAGTGTGTAGTATGAAATATGAGTAATCGACTGGATATACTTGCAACTACTGCTTACCGGACTATATATAATGGGGCTACTTGCCGCGGGTGCTCTTTGCAGTACTAACCAGACTATAATTGTTAACAAGGTTGATATTACACGTGAAATACTTCCAAGGGAATTTAATTATTTTCCCTTTGGGAACTCTTGTCGTGATTCGCATACTTCGCAAAGAGCGAAGCCGCAAAAACACTATAAATTTCATTGATTCAAGTGGGAGCTTTTCTGGTGCTCCAAGTAGGTCAACTTTTTGAACCTTCACATTTTACAGGAAGTTTGCAAAATCTGAAGTGCAAAGCAGTCGAAATTAAAGGACCGTGCATCGAGCCAAATTTTTGAGTAAATTGCGACCTAGCTTCGAAACTATAGCGCTATTTTTGTTCGTGGTGAGAAACCGTGCCGGCCTCACAACCTCTCTTTCGCAGAAGGATGATCTAGCGGAAGCGAATAAGCGTATACCCTATAACCTCTGCGTCCTCTATTTTCCGTCGTTATTTCTTTTTCAAAGCTATCCATTTTTTTTTATTTTGTATGTACATAAAACAGGACTAGAGCAATCTTCTGGAGGCAATGACGCATATTACCGGTGACTTGCGTACCCTAGAATGGAAACATTTTCTTGAACAATTAGGTCATCTCTACCTCCATGCGGGGTAGTCCACATTTCATTCATTCCAACTGAATGCCGACTTCTCTTGTGGCTTCAGTGACGTACTATAGTCGGCATAGTTGGCGTGGGAAACAACGGAATATACCATTTTGGACTGTTTTGATAATGGGGTTATACTGTGACCAGTTTTAGTCAGCGCTCGAACGCACGTGTTGTATGTTTCACTTCTTCATACATCCTGCCATCCAAACTGCCCTCTCTTCAAAACGACTACATTTCTGGACGTGAATTAGGTGCTTTAGGAATGCTAAAGCAAGCTGTACGGCGAGTGAAGCGTGCTGTGTGAGTCGTACGCCGGCCCTCTCCAAGCTGTTTTCTTCGGAGCCAACTCCTGTCATGTTACTTCCCCGAGGTGTTGCCGACGGCCAAAATGGAAAATAA
The DNA here is from genome assembly GCF_055883805.1 of Amblyomma maculatum. Classification (NCBI taxonomy): domain Eukaryota; kingdom Metazoa; phylum Arthropoda; class Arachnida; order Ixodida; family Ixodidae; genus Amblyomma; species Amblyomma maculatum. Next base: position 26,993,949 of record NC_139351.1, on the reverse strand, counting down.
ATTAGGTGATTGCTAACAGTACTGAGCACCGTTAACCGGCATATTTGTAAAATCTTGTCGCGAACAGCTCGAGACGACGCACAAGCAAACAAGAACGTACAGTCCGCGCGGTATCCGCCCCGCCGCACAGCGCGCATACGCGGGCGCTCGGACGGCTGACACACCAGTTGCTGGTGGCGCCCTCTGCGCTGCGGCGCCTCCGTCATCGCAAAAGCGGCCCCTCGCTCCCATGCATTTCGCGGCGCGGTCGACACACTGCCCAATCTTCTAGAGCACTATACCGGTGAGGTGCAGTTCCAGTTTTGTGGTTCAGGTGCAGCGCGTCAGCAGCGCCACTTCAGACGAGCTAGTCGTCTGCTCGCGAGTTCCCGTGCGCCGCGAGCTTTAAGTTTTCGCGGTGCGTCGCGACGTCGTGGACGACAACATCGTCGAAGTCAATTTTAAGGAATTTTTGGAGTCATTCGACAGTGAGGATGAGGAGCCCTACGCCGTGCTTTCCTTCGAGGCAACATCGTTGTTCAGACCGAGAGCGACTGGTTCGGACAGACCGCAATAACCAAGTTCCCGTACAACTGAAGCGCCGTTGCCAGATATTTAACTCGAGAGGGTATTCAGGTTGTCACAAGAGACCTCAGAGGAACTTGCCATTTCACAGGGAATGACGCTGGATCCGTCGACGGCGGGAAAAAATGTCCCTAAGTCGATAATCGATGTTTTTAAGCATCTCATTGGCAGCGCGCGTCGTCTGCTAGTGCCGTCAACACGTGCACCACTTTTCTGCACTTCCTCCTCGGAGGGTGCCGCGGTTCTTTGCACCACAGCGGCACCACGACTGCACCTAAAATCAATCGCGGACAGTGGTGCAGAGAATGCTGTGAATCGAGCGCTTTGGTGCAGCGCACCGTGAACCGGTTCCGGCGCTGCAGAGAACCACGGCTAAATCGAATGCAGCATTTGTAACGGGTGGACACTGAACTGCGTTCCAGCCAAAAAAAGAGAGAAAAAAAAAGAAGAGTTAACGGTGGATGAGTGTCCACCACATGCGGAGACGGGATTTTGTGACTGACGTAGCACTGTCACTGTTGCCACTGTTGTCGCCGCGTTCACCGCACTCCATGCCGCACTCCGCTGCTACGAGCACTGTACCGCTGCTGTAAATCCAAGTGCTAGGGGTAGCGTGGTGCCCTCTCTCGGCTGGGGTGACAACTGTGCATTTGAGGACTACGTGCTCCGTCGATTCTTCTTCGATCCCGCAGGCTCTGCACAGCGCCGCTTGAACTTCCGGGGCGGTGTCGAAGTAGCGGCGGTACACCAGTGTGCGAAGCGCTCCCGCTCGTGCTTCAAACAGGAGTGCGGTACTGGTGCTGTTGTACAGCGTTTCAGCGGAGATCACTCTTTTGTGTGCGCTGTATAGCGCCAGAGTCGTCTTTTTTTGGGCAGCAGCACTCCACTGCGCGTTCTCCGCCTGCTGTATAAGGGTGCCTATGATGGTCTTGGGCAAGGCGGTCTGGTATTGGGTGTCCGTCTGCGCGCCGTATTTCCGTCGTAGTGTCTGCACACGAGCACACCATTTTGTCCGAATGCCAGCAATGTGTATATACCGGAACAGCCTCCTCGCCCATCTGTTATTGTCCATGGCGCGGAGTCTGGTCTCGTACCCAATTTTGCTTTGGGCTTCGCGGGCCTCGAACGTTGACCAGCCCATGTCCCCCTGGATGGCCTCCACAGCAACGCGACCGTGGCAACCGAGCGCCAGTCGTCCCACCTCGCGTTGTCCGCGTTCCAGCCATTCCCTCGTTTGGGTAGATATGCACAAAGTGGCGTTTGCGAAGGTCAGCCCCGGCACATGTACAGCCTTCCACAAATCGCGCACCATCATATATCGATTGCACCCCCAAAGGCATTGTCGTCTGAGGATATGGCACGCACGAGTTGAGGTCTTTTTCCTTGTGTGTTGAGGAGCACTCCAAGGTAACGGTACTCCGCGGCGCGCGGTATGGGGTCTCCACAGGGCAGCAGCACCGCAAGGGTGTCTTCGGGCGAGCCAGAAAAACGCAGCACAGCTGACTTGAGAGGATTGAAATTCAGCCCCAGTGTAGATAGGTGGTCAGCACATATGGTCACCAGGGTCTGCGGTTGCGCCTCGTTCTCGGCTAGTAGCACGAGGTCGTCCGCGTATGCGCTAGCCCTGGCAGCGTCCATGTCTCCGGGAGACCTGCCCATGAGAAGGAGAGCCGAAAGCCTGTGCCCGACGCGATAAGCAGCCGTTCAATCTCGGAAGTGTACAGCATGTACAGGAGTGGGGACAGGGGACATCCGTGCTTCAGGCCTCTTCGGACGACGACTGGCTCTGAGCTGTTGTCGTTGAGGCTGGCCACCACGGTATTACCGGTGTATAGGCGCCTCAGCAAATCAGTCCACTCCCGTGGCATGTCGATCGTCCTCATGCGGCGTAGCAGGGGCTCATGTGGGACGCTATCATACGCCTTTGCGACGTCCAAGAAGCAGCCGACAAGACCCTGCAGTTGTTGACGGGCGATCTCGATGCATTGGGTCAAGGTGAAGATGTTGTCCTCTAGCCGTCGGCCCTGTCGGAAACCAGCCTGCAGTTCCGTGAGGTGGCCGTGTGCTTCGGCCCAGGAGACCATCCATTTCTTGATAATGTGTGCAAAAACCCGGTACAGCACGCTAGTCACTGTGCTTGGCCTGTAGTCCCGGAGAAGGCCTCGGTCACCTCCTCTCTTAGGGACAAAGCACACGCGCCCCTTAGACCAATCACTGGGCACAGGGTCACCCGATATGATGCCTGTGTATATTGCGGCCAGTTCTCGTGCCTGCGTGTCTAGACATTTGACCAAGCCTGCTGGAATGCCGTCAAGGCCTCGTGCGGTTTGCGCCCCGATGTGTGCAATGGCCTGCTCTAATGCTCGCGGCGTCACCTGCCATGAAATATTTTTTTCGGAACTGTTCAGTTCAGGGCGGCTTTCTGCGTCATTTCCACACGGTTCGCAGTGTGGTTGGTCATACACTCTTTGCATATGTCGCGTCAGATGGCGGGGGAGGTCAGTGATCGGAAATCCCGCCGCTTCATCCCTTAGGTCTTGCTTGGGTGGTTCGCGATCCAGTGTCCGCACATACGACCAAAACCGTCGGCCTCCGTCGCGACCGGCAGTCACAATCTCCTGCAATTGCCGATGGTTGCAGAGGGCTATCTTCCTTTGCACCACCTCTTGCATGTGGTGCTTGCACCGGAGGTACTCCTCCCATGCTGGGCGACAGTCTTCAGCAGGAGATAGCTTGATAGCTCTACGGTGTACACGGTTTACTTATCTCCTTGCTTCTATAGGGCTTGCCCCACTTCCTGATCCCACCAAGGCTTCCGCTGTGTGTTGCCCCTTGCGCTGGAGCGCACCTCGTGTTGGCGCATGATGCGTCTGAGCTCATCGACGTATGCGTCATAGGTCGTTGCCTGAATCCGCACGTTACTCCGCTCGAACTGCATCGCCACAGCTTCGTAGGATCTAGTAGGTAGGTGCAGGCGGGCTTGACCGTGTCTTTTCGCATTTCGTTGGCGCCATGTGAAAGACGAGAAAGACAAGAGGCGGTTGTGGGTGCTCCCCAAGCTGAAGCGTCCATCCTCATCTATATGCACCTTTGTGATCATCATCATCATCATCATCAGCCTGATTATACCCACTGCAGGGCGAAGGCCTCTCCCATATTTCTCCACTTAACCCGGTCCTGTGCTAGTTGCATCCACTTGACCCCTGCGAACTTCTTAATCTCATCCGCCCACCTAACTTTCTGCCGCCCCCTGCTACGCTTTCCTTCCCTTGGAATCCAGTTTGTTACCCTCAGTGACCATCGGTTATCCTCTCTTCGCACTACATGTCCTGCCCATGTCCATTTCTTCTTCTTAATTTCCACTAGAATGTCGGTAGCTTGAGTTATTTCTCTGACCTACTCTGCACGCTTTCTATCTCTTAATGTTACTCCTACCATTTTTCGTTCCATAGTCCTCTGGGTTGTTCTCAACTTAAGTAGAACTCTCTTGGTTAGCCTCCACGTTTCAGCCCCATAAGTGAGTACAGGCAAGATGCAACTGTTGTATACTTTCCTCTTGAGCGATACCGGTAAGCTGCTAGTCATAATCTGCGAGTGCTTGCCAAATGCGCTCCATCCCAATCTTATTCTTCTTGTTACTTCCTTTTCATGGTCCGGATCTGCGGTTACTACCTGTCCTAAGTAGACATATTCGCCTACTACTTCCAGTATTTCGCTACCTAATGTAAACTGCTGTTCCTTTCCGACGCTGTTGAACATTACCTTAGTCTTCTGCATATTGATTTTCAAGCCTACCTTTCTACTTTTTCTGTCTAGGTCATCAATCATTATTTGCAGTTCATCCCCCGAGTTGCTTAGCAAGGCAATGTCATCAGCAAATCGCAGATTACTCAGGTATTCTCCATCTACCCTTATCCCTAACTGCTCCCATTCCAAGTCTCTGAATACCTCCTCTAAGCAAGCTGTGAATAGTACTGGGGAGATTGTGTCTCCTTGCCTAACACCTTTCTTTATGGGAATTTTGTTACTTTCTTTATGCAGAACTATGGTTGCTGTGCAGCCACTATATATATCTTCCAGCACTTTCACGTACGGCTCATCTACCCCCTGATTTCGCAATGCCTGCATCACCGCCGAGGTTTCAACTGAGTCAAATGCTTTTTCGTAATCAATGAATGCTATGTATAAGGGCTGGTTATATTCCGAGCATTTTTCTATCACCTGATTGATGGTATGGATATGATCGATAGTAGAGTACCGTTTCCGAAACCCTGCTTGATCCTTTGCTTGATTGCAGTCTAAGGTTGTCCTGATTCTATTAGCGATTACCTTAGTAAATACCTTATACGTAACAGACAGTAAGCTGATTGGTCGGTAATTTTTAAGGTCCTTAGAGTCCCCTTTCTTGTGAATGAGGATAATGTTTGCATTCTTCCATGGTTCCGGTACCGTCGATGACACCAGGCACTGCGTATACAGGGTGGCCAGTTTTTCTAGCACGATATCCCCCCCGTCCTTCAGCAAATCTGTAGTTATCTGATCCTCTCCAGCTGATTTCCCCCTTTTCATAGTTTCTAGTGCTTTCTTGACCTCGTCCTTCGTCACTGGTGGAACGTCTGACTGTTTTTCCCTACCGCCAATCTCATTACGGTCCTGACTACTTTGGCTACTGTAGAGGTCTGTATAGAACTCCTCGGCTACTTTGACTATCTTGTCCATATTAGTGATGACGTTGCCCGCCTTGTCCCTTATCGCATACATCTGGTTTTTGCCTATGCCCAATTTCTTCTTTACCGCTTTAAGGCTTCCCCCGTTCTTTACAGCATGCTCAATTTTCTCCATGTTATACTTCCTTATATCGGCCACCTTGCGCTTATTGATTAGCTTTGATATCTCGGCCAATTCGATCTGGTCTGTTGGATTGGAAGCTTTCATACTCTGGCGTTTCTTAATCAAATCTTTCGTCTCCTTAGACAGCTTACCGGTATCCTCTCTAACTATCCTACCGCCTACTTGTACCGCGCACTCAGTAATGATATCTCTGAAATTATTGTTCCTTGCCTCTAGGGTAATGTCGCCATCCTCAGCTAGAGCTGAATACCTATTCTGTAGCGAGATCCTGAACTCTTCTGCCCTCCCCCTCACCGCTAATTCGTTGATGGGTTTCTTTCTTACTAATCTGTTGCGTTCTTTCTTCAGATTTAGGCTAATTCGGGACCTCACCATCCTGTGGTCACTGCATCGCACTTTCCCGATTACCTCTACATCCTGCACAATGGCGGGGGTTGAACACATTATGAAGTCGATTTCATTTTTAGTCTCTCCGTTAGGACTTTTCCATGTCCATTTCCGGTTCTTCCGTTTACTGAAGAAGGTATTCATGATTCGTAAGTTATTGCGCTCTGCAAACTCAACTAGTAACTCCCCCCTGCTATTCCTAGAACCAATGCCATAGTCACCTACTGCCTTGTCTCCTGCCTGTTTTTTCCCTACCTTGGCATTGAAGTCACCCATTAGTACAGTATACTGCGTCTTTACTTTTCGGATTGCCGATTCTACCTCTTCATAGAAGCTTTCAACTGCCTGGTCATCATAACTACATGTAGGTGCATAGGCCTGTACAACCTTCAGTTTATACCGCTTATTAAGCCTAATTACGATGCCTGCAACCCTCTCATTAATACTATAGAATTCATCTATATTACCCGCTATATACTTATTGACAAGGAAACCTACTCCTAGTTGTCGCCTCTCTGGTAAACCTCGATAACACAGTACATGCCCATCCTTCAGTACAGTATATGCCTCATTCGGCCTCCTAACCTCACTAAGCCCTATGACATCCCATTTCATGCCCTCTAGTTCCTCTAACAGCACTGCTAAGCTAGCTTCACTAGCTAAGGTTCTAGCATTAAACGTTGCCAGGGTCAGTTTCCAATGGCGGCCTGTCCAGCGGAGCCAGGCTTTCTTAGCACCCCCTGCTGCGTCACAGGTCTGACCGCCGCCGTGGTCAGTTGTTACGCAGCCGCTGGTGACTGAGGGCCGGGGTTTTATGGAGCTTATCATAGGAGGTTGTGGCCAATTACTGCACCAGGGTGGCCAACTCCTGTTCTGGTGAGGGAGTGCGTTGCCGGAAGTGTTCACCGGCATCAGGTCGCACCCCAAACCTGTTTATGCAATTCCATCGACACGCGGATTTTTTCTTTTTTTTTTTTTTTCATCCGGTGGAGAATTGCGCGGCACCGGGATTTGAACCCCGGTCCTCTTGCATGCGAGGCGGATGTTCTACCGCTACGCCACCACATAGTAGTGATATGGGCCGCTTTGTGATATGGGCCGCTAATTTTGAGGACACCAGTGCATAGTCTATAGTGGGACGGCTGCTGCGAGCGCACCATGTGAATTCACCCACGCAGTCGGCCCGAAGGTTGACGATTTCGAGTTGAGAGCTCGTGGGCACATCGCATCAGCAACTCCCCGTTCCGGTCCTGGAATCCGTCAGTAGGCTGAATGTGTCCATTGAAGTCCCCCATCAATAGCACCTCATGTGGAGCCCGTCGCTTTACATCTTCGATTATGCACTGCACAACTCTGTCATTTCCATCGTGTTTTCCACGTGCAACTGTGAGATATACGACGCCCACAAGCACCGGCACGCCGATGTTGCCAGACACCCACAAGTGTTCATCACAAGAGTCCGTCATTGGTACCCATGAGACGTTTCTGCGCCAGGTACACCCACGCCTCCCCCCTTGCGACAGTCCCCGTTGCGGTTGCAACCAGCCCATTGCCATCCGGGGTGAATTGGAGGCTCTTCTGAGTTACGTAGGTGGGTCTCTGCAACAGCGTAGAGGGTGACATTTTCGTCGTTCAGCGCCGCATATAGTTCCACCCATTTAGATGCCTTCCTCGCTCCATGGAGGTTGAGAAATCCTACGTTGACGATAGTGGCGGAAAAGCGAGTGCCACCTGTCGTCCAAAATGGAAAGCTTCGCCGGCACTTTTGGTTGGAAATGGATTCTCGAACTGGCATGCGCAAGGCAGCGTTCGGCGCTTCACGTGCGTTTAAATTGTTGTTTTAGTGTTGCTCTTTTGCTGAAAACGTGCATATGCTCAAGAAAGAGGATAACATAGAAGGAGAACGATGTAGAGCGCCGACTTTTCGGGTTGTAGCCAGAATAATGGCCATGTATGAGCAATACGTGCAGTTTCCGTCCTCAACTGTTCGCCTGCAGGCGCATCCCGGCCGATTCTTAAAGGAGGAAGGCCATGTCAGGAACTTGAATATTCATACCACTAATAAGTATGGTGAAAGTGAGCAGCATCCATGAAGACCGCAGTGTTTATGCGACAATGCCATGGTTCGCTGTTGATTCGGGCCACATCGTTTGAACTCACTGCGATTGCGTTGCGGTGTGAGATATTTTGGTTAGAAACATGTGTATCATTCTTGTGCAGAATGCTGGTACACAAAATGAACGTGTATTGCATGAGCGCTAATGCGCAGATGAGTGTTGCAGTGACATGGGATGCACTATTTTGTAACACGCGCAAATGTTGTCTGCGTTTTCTGATGTAAGGCAAGAGTTCCTGCTGACTTCGTCCCTGCAGCTTCTGATGTAGTCCAGACTTTACTGATTGTTAAACGACTCGTATTATCTCAACCACGCTTGCGCTCATACGCGAGAGCTTCGCTTACTGACAGACCGCTTCCTGCGTAAACTGCACTCTGCCGTGCTCCCGCTGTTCAGGTATAGCGCACCTTGTTATTGTATTGTTGGATTTACGGTGGATGTTCATACAAGTATATAAAATTCATTTCCCACCGAATCTGTCGATGGAAGAACTCTTATAAAACCGATATGTGTTGATTTGGCAGCAAGCGCCAAATACAGCAAGAACGCCCAGCTACTTCGGAAAGGGCCGGATGGGCCCAACCGACCTCATCAACGGCTTCGTCTTTCGCGCCTTGTATGTCGTCGTGGTCCTCTTTATATATACGTACAAGTGTCGCTGTTGCATGGCGCATGCTTAACTTAGATAGAAGGCGTTCCAGTCAAATAGTTGTCTTTAGACTGCATGCAATAGTGAACAATGCTGCGTTTCTTTACTCCTTATTGAAGGCTCAGCGAAACCTGTCAGCATGTAGCACGGCTGCTGTTGAGTGTTTCTGTGAGGGCACTAGGATGCTTCTTCTTGCACGGGCGTACTGTGCAAGTCGATAGTTCTTGGTGAAGGTATAGAACTCACTCCAGCAATTTATGTGTCAAAGGGAAGCTCTACACTACCTTGTCTGAAGGCAGAGATGGCCCCTTTTCCGTAAATGGTGCGGCTTTAGAAGGAAACAAAACTCATAAGAATAGATTATGGCACCGACAAAAAAAATGAAGAAAAAAAAAACGGGGGAGAACAAAAGCGCCTCCGCAATGCAGCAGCGTTAGAGGACACCGAGCACACTACGTTAGCAGACGACGCGCGCTCGGGGACCAGTCATGAAATATCCAGACGGCCTTTTTTCACGTGTCCGACTTTTTTTTTTAATGCATAAGTTATCTCGAGCCACGGGCACACACAAGAAACACACGAGACAAGAAACTGAAATCATCCACCGCTCAACAGCGCAAGAATGCACGGCCAGGCAGCGCTGGCTTGTCATCTTTTCCAACCAAATCGCCTACAGAGGGCGCTAGTTGCTCCTTTGTCGCGCATGCGCAGGAGCTTTTCCGCAAATGGTCCATTCTCAACGAGAAGGCTGGACCCTATTCTCTGAACAACGTGGAAGAGACATCAAGAGGTGCCGCCTCAAGTTCTTCAAAATACTTGTCGCTTGCCTCTGCCTTCGAGTTGGTTGGTTGGTTGGTTCATAGGAAGGGAAAGGCGCAGTCTGTCACACTTGCTCTGTGGACACCTGAACCGCGCCGTAAGGGAAGGGATGAAGGTGGGAGTGAAAGTGGATAGAGAGAAAGGGGGGTCGTAGTGGAGGGCTACGGAGTAATTTCGACCACCTGGGGATCTTTAACGTGCGCTGACATCGCACAGCACACGGACGCCACTTCGTTTCGCCTCCATCGAAACGCAGCCGCCGAGGCCGGGATTCGATCCCGGGAACTCCGGCACAGTAGTCGGGCGTCTTACCACTGCACCACCCCGGCGGGGCCTGCCTTCGAGTAGCGAATTCGCTTTCATGCTTTTTTTTTAATGTCTGAGCCTGCCAACAAGAGCTCTTTGAAAACAATATTCGCGGCGATCAATTAATCATAATGTCTCACTTTCGAAAGCACCGATAAAAAACGTGCCTCCAAGTTACGGACGTGGACAACCACCTCCTGCATCTCTGGGAAGCACGCCGTGGCCTCACGCGCCGCTGGAAGCGTCAGAAACACAAGAAGCTGAAAGCTCGCATTGCGGATCTCACCAGGCAGGCAGCAGAGTACGCGGCCCAACTCGCTGACTCTAAATGCGTGGACCGTTGCAACACGGCGACGAGGCAAATGTCGAGCCGCAACACGTGGCGGCTCTTCCGAGCCCTCATCAATCCAACACAGACACGCACGGAAACGCAAAAACACCTACACAAAGCCATGCACTTATTCCAAGGAAACACAATGCAGCTGGCAGTGGCGCTACGCGATCGCTACCTGTGCACAATTCAGGACCCCCGCGGATCGGCCTATTCCTATGCAGGCAGCGAGTTGGATAACCCATTCCGGCTCCACGATCTGCGGGCCAGTCTGGCCAAAATGAAGAAGGGCACTGCGCCAGGCAGGGACAAGGTCACCGTTAAACTTCTGGCGAACCTCCCTGACACGGCGCACCAGTGCCTTCTTGACTATATCAATGCAATCTGGACAGGGGAAACCCCCCTTCCCATTGAATGGAAGACGGCTCTCGTCACCTTTATTCCCAAAGCTGGGAAACCAGTCGACACGGACAACCTCCGACCCATCTCTCTCACCTCGTGTGTGGGCAAATTGATGGAGACGATGGTGCGGGATCGGCTGTCTGAGTACCTTGAACAACACAACACTTTCGCGGACACCATGTTCGGATTTCGCCCACACAGATCCGCGCAGGATGTCCTGCTTCAACTCGACCGCGAAATACTGAACCCCATCACATGCACAAGAAACGACAAAATCGTCCTCGCCCTGGATCTCAAAGGGGCATTCGACAATGTAACACACGAGGTCATACTCACGCACTTGAGTCAAACGCACTGCGGCACGAACACTTTCAACTACATCAAACAATTTCTCACAGACAGACTGTTTTATATCCGAATACAGGATCAAGAACACGGACCTTTTTTGCTCACCACGAGGGGCACTCCGCAAGGCGCAGTGCTGTCCCCTCTGCTATTCAACGTTGCAATGATGCGCTTGCCTGCTCTGTTGGGTGCGGTCGAAGGTGTGCAGCACGCGCTGTACGCCGACGACATCACCCTCTGGACCACGCAAGGGCGTCTGGGGGACATGGAGACAAGCCTGCAAATGGCTGCTAGCATAGTGGACCGCTATGCCCGCGGCTGTGGTCTCCAATGCTCACCGCAGAAATCTGAGTTCGTGCATCTGCGCCCCTCGCGCTCATGCTCGACTCAAATCAATCTCACCTTGCAAAGCGGCCCCATTCAAGAATCTAAGGAAATCAGAGTTCTTGGACTCTTTATACACAACCAGAGACGATGCGACACAATACTCGCCAAGCTCCGGCAGGTGGCGGACCAGGTGGGCCGCATGGTCCGCCGGGTTTCCAACAAGCGCGGTGGGTTCCGATGCAAGGACGCCTTGCGGCTGGCGAACGCATTCGTGACGAATCGAATCTTGTATTCGACTCCCTACCTCCACCTGCGGAAACAGGAGGAGGATACTCTCGAAGTTATCCTCCGTAAAATCATGAAACGAGCACTGGACCTCCCGGTCTCCACCTCTACCAGCCGTCTCATGGCGCTGGGTGTGGTGAATACTTTCAAGGAGCTTCGGGAGGCCCACCTCACCAATCAGTACACGCGTCTAACAAAGATAGAGTCGGGTCGCCGTCTTCTTGCCCGACTTCACATCCAACACACCCAACTCACAGAGGAGAGATGTCGCATTCCCGAAAAATGGAGATGCGCCCTCCATGTGCGGCCTCTCCCCGCCAACATGTCCAAAGAGGACCATAATGGTCGGCGCCTGGCGCGGGCGGAAGCCTTGGACTGCCATTATGGAAGCAAACCAGGAGTTTTCTATGTGGATGTCTCCGGCCCAAACCCTAGGGGTTGGTACACAGCCGCGGTGATCCACAAAGGCAAAACAGTAGATGTCACCAACACACGCAGAAGAGGTTGCCATCGCCCTCGCAGCCTCTGACTCCTCCTCCAAATACATCATAACCGACTCGCGAGGGGCTTGTCGGAACGTCCATCAAGAGTGGACTGCTCCTCTAGCTTACCGCATATACAAAAATTGCAGTCGAGATTCGGATCCCGCGTACCGATCTCTCGTTCGGGCTCCAGGTCACCAAGGTCTCCAAGGGAATGAGGCAGCCGACGCCGCCGCCCGCGCGCTTTCTCTCCGGGCATTTCCCACGGGACCCGACGCGGACCGGGATTTTGATTCAGCCCAGTGTACAAATTTAAAGAAATATGGGAATATTACAGATCTACGCACCAAACTCTTCCCACCCCGTGCAAAGGGGTGGGGAAGGCTAACTAGCGGGTGCTCCTGCGCCTGCTCACCAATACAATGTTGTGCCCGGCTATTCTAAAACATTTTGATCCGCAATTCGACGGTCTGTGCTCGCACTGTGGGGAGGTGTCTAACATCTACCACATGGTGTGGGCCTGCCAGAAAACCCCATCTTTGCCCCCTATCCCCAACCCCACCCGAGAGAACTGGGAGGCGACCCTCTCCGGCTGCTGCACCCTAGAGGCCCAAAAGGTCTTAACGCAGCGCGCCCGGGCTGCGGCAAACGCCAATGGAGTGCCTGTCTAGGCATCCCACCTAGTGTACATACCTATATGTATTATAAAATTTAAATTTTCACCACCACCACCACCCAGCCTCTAGTCAGCCGGGGCACAGAAAAAAGCAAAAATAAGAAACCCCACTGGCAAAGAGCGCCGGCTTTGCGCGCGCAGACGCACGACCATCCCTCCTCGTCTTCATTCTCCTTCTCCCGCTCCGCTTGCACGTGTGTCTGCCTGTGGCACGCGCTCCCGAGCGAGTGGGCTGCGCAGACTCCGCAGACAGTCGTGCGGAGCGCGGGCGCGGATGCGCGTAGGTTTTGTAGTTCCTCTCAGCTCCGCTAGAAATCGAGCGCTGGCGTCGCGGAGCAAACTTCTTTGATAACTCAAGAGGCAGTGCCCTACTTTTTGAAGCTAGATCAGGGTGCCTTACGCCCGTATTCACAAACGCGCTTCGACTCGACGCTCCACCTCCACTCCTCGGAGCGGAGAATACAGCCACTACTCCACTCCAGGGCCGATTCGGATTCATGAACGCCCCTCGGCTTTTCCTCCGACAAGTTCTCCTCGAGAATACCTCCTCCACTCGGAGCAGCGCAAGTAGCATATGTGGACGAGATTAAGATGAACTTTTGGCCCGAAAACTGCGTGCTGAACTGTGTAACATGCTCAGTCTTTCATGCCAAGTCTTCTAACCAACTTTCGCAAGCGACTTTGACATTAACAGCATAGTGTAACTTGTTTTGGGAGCTGGATGAAAAGGACCGCTGTGAAAAATGGCCGAAAATGTTTTTGCATCTGGCAACCGTCGCTGCTGGTGACGTAGGCACGTAGGCTTCGAGAAATGGTGTGAATACTTCGGTTTATTATTTGGTGTGAGATCTACGCTCTGCCTTTGCCGCTTTGCCTTTTTACTTTTTTTTATTGCCAGGCTTTGACAGACCTTCTTTTTTTTCCAGGCTTTGGCAGACATTTTTTTATTGTCGGCGGGGCTTTGACAGACGTCAAAATATATTGCAGGAAAAAAAAAGTACAAGCCGCGAACTCCTACGGGCCACGGCCGGAGACCGGCCGTCTACGGGCATATGGCTCTGGCAGCGCATTGCAGCTCTTGCACACTGAATTCGACTCTCCAGAAGAAAATGCCGCGCGCGGTTTCCAAAGAAGTAGGGAGCTCTAATTGAAAACGTGCTTGGAAAGCCATGCTCTTTGTCAGCCGCGAATATCTCTCCGTAGGACGAGCACACCAACGCGCTCCCTCGACAGCGCCGCGCGTCCGAAGACGTACTACGTACCCTCGGGCGACGGGCGAGCCATTGATGCGCGGGGTGCAGCACAAATGTCCGCACAGTCCCACCGCGCCTCCGGTGCTCGCCAGCTTAATGCATACAACACGTTGTTCCCCCACAAGTTCGGCGCCGTCTCCGGAAGCGCGCAGGGCGAGCCCCGGAGAGTGCGCCGCCGCCGCTCGACTGCGGCCGCGGGCGAGCTCACCATTTACGGTCAAATAGCGCCTCAACTCTGCACTCGGTGGGTTCCGAAAAGGTTGTCCATTTATCCAGTGACGACTTGAAATGTGCCCGCGCCACACAAGCGCAATGCGATGATGCGAAGATCAAACAGCACAGACGTCGGTGGCTGATCACGGTTATCCATGTTCGGCGTGAGCGGCAGGGACGGACGGAGGCTAGCCATGGCCGCATTCATAAAACGATAGCGTACCAGAAGTCCCGGGTCACTGTCACTCTCAGCTGATGCTTTAGAGAAAGGTTCGGTGCATCCTTGTCGTATCTTCTTTCGTGAAAAGTTTGGTATACCGGTAGAACGAATTCCACACAGCGAGCGAGCGATGCGATGTCGGCCATGTTTACAAGCGGAGTGGCGGTCGAGGAGCGACCAAGGTAGCGTCGTCGCAGACTCGAGATTCTCGAGAAAACTCGTTTTCTCCGCCGCTGGAGGAGCGATTCGAGTGGAGATTGCTTTCTGAAACGAAAAGCAGGCCTCGAGGGCCGCTTGGAGTAGAAGTTCGAGTGAAGGCGTGTTTGTGAATACGGCGGTTAGAACACGCAGCTACAAAAAGAAATTTAACAATGGAGATGACGCATGTGCTGTATGGGGAAACTCCAGTGAAACAATTGCCCATATTATAATCGAATGTAATGGTATCCATCCGGAAGTTGGTGCAGGCGCAATCACTGTTCCTGAAGCTCTGGGGTTTAGAGATAACAGTGGCCTGGTGATTAAACCGGCGGTGGAAACTAACAGAGAAGTGACATAATGTTAGTAATGTAGGAACAAAATTTAATAAATAGAATGATGGTTTAGGTAACCATTCTAAATCAATAATTAAGATATAGGGAGAAAAATGGGCATGATAGCTACTGCTACCACCCCGTTTCAAAGGGGACGCTCCTATATTCCATCCATCCCATCCAAACTCCAGCTTTGGTTCCCAATAACCCCAAAGAAAACTCTCCTTTTGGGCTCATCGAAGTGAAGTGTCCGTGGAGTAAGAGGGCCTCGTCACTTCAAGAAGCAGTTGCATGTGAAGACTTTTGTGTCGAAATTATAGATGATGTTCCACACCTAAAAGAATCAAGTGAATATTTTGTGCAAGTTATGGGGCAAATGTACTGTTTAGAACTACAGTGGACGCATATTGTAGTTTTTGCAGAGGCATGGATAATAGGCTGGCAATGAAATTCAAGCTGGACAGCTTCTACTTTCAGCAGGCTTTGCCATACTTAGATGCGCTGCAAACTACCCAGCAAGACTAGCGCTCTTTCTCAGTGCAGTGTGTAGAAACTTTCCAGATGCATACAAGCTTTATGTCGGACAAGACAGACAAGCAAACACTCAAGGATGAAGGAAGGTGAGATTCCAGCCTTCATCCATGTATTTTTCAAAGCTTTTTTCTCCCTTGTGTTACAGGAAGTCACGAATCACCAGCTAGCCTGGATTGGACATGGTTAAATATTTGTGTTGCTCGAGGCTGATGCAGTGAATTTTTTAGCTGTGGTACAAGTAGTTCACTGATAGGAACACTGGTTAGCTGTACATCAGCCAAATGAAGTCTGCTGCAAGGCAGAATCTTCCATACTTGTGCCAGCTGTAGCCAACTTTAGTTATGCAGACTTCTCAATCTCATCCACCACTCGATTCTCGTCCGCTCTCTGCTACAATTTCCTTCTCACAGAATGGATTCTCTTACCACATGGGTGTGCAAGACACCTCATTTTCCTTTTCACAGCTCCTAGTGTTGTCACCAATTTCAGCGTAACCATCATGAGCCTCCAAATTCTAGCCCATGTGTGCGCTGGTTCAGGTTCAGTTTTATACCTTCCTTATGAAGCACACTCGAAGACTGCTATTTGGGATCTGAATGCACACCAACCTTTTATCCTTTTTGTCCAAATGTGTGATGAATACCTTCACTAAGCAGACATATCTGTATCTGTGTTAAAGAGCGCCCACGAAACCATCATGAACAACCTACAACTCGCCCAACTTCCCCTTCTGTTGCTCTCTGAAATGCCTCGTCTCGCGCAGATCAACCGCTCGAGTTAGCGGGCCGCATTGCTGCGCTTGGCAACGACGGCGCGGAGGAGTGCTCATCCTTGTGCATAACAGAATACGGAGTGCGCCGTTACACTACGATGACGTCTGTTCAGAGTGTGTTTGGTGTAGAATATTGCTTTCTAGCGGTAGGAGCCTTGTGGTGGGATCGTTTTACAAGCCACCGTCGTCAACAAGCATAGAGCCATTTCGTAGCCTTTCACAATCACTGTCAGCATTGTCATCGGAAACCATTCTACTGGGAGTTGACTTTAACATGCCTGAAATTGTATGGCGTGACCGCTATCCTGTGGCAACAAGCGGCTCTGGCCTCCAGTCTGCCTTCTGTGAGCTGGTACGGAAGAATTAACTCGTTCAGTTTGTTAATTTCCGAACACGTTATGGCTCAGCTGGAGGGAGTACATTAGACTTGCCCATTAGTAACAGTGAAGATTTGGTGGAATCAGTTATGGCAGCGCCAAGAATAAGTGATCATGAGGTTGTATGTGCAGCAATAGTATGCAAACAGTCAGAAATTGTAAAGAATTGCCCTAGACAGATTTTTATGTATGAACAGGGTAATTATGAGGCCATAAATGAGGAGTTGGAATTATTCCTGCCTGTATTTCTGGAACGTAGCAGTCAGCGCAATGTAGAAACATTATGGGACATGTTCAGAGACAAACTGCTCTCTTTGGTCGCCAAATATATTTCCTCTAGGGTCGTATCATCTAGACGCGTAGAATGGACAAACCGCGGATTAACAAGGAGCTGCGTTTATCAATTAGATAAGAAAGCAGGGATATACAAGGCTTTCAAGAAAACTCCAAACCAGAACTTGTAGGAAGCAGGAACTAAGAACTGCAAAAAGAACATGGCTCCTTACTAGGTTTTCTACTTTCTCAGCGTACCACGAACTTGCGGAGCCGACACTTGACCGCGATACCTGATGAGTGGGCGGGGATACAACCACGTAGGTAGTTTCTTATTGCATGTCAATGATTCCGGACAACTGAAAGCCATTTCTTTTACATATATTGTCACTGCAGCTTGCTGGACTGCCGCTCAGTCTGTTTACACATTTGCCACACAAGCAATTTCTGAGAGGTAAAACATCTTGTTTTACCATAATTACGAAATCTCGCGTTCACTAAAACGCCAATGAGAAACACTGTATTTAGACGGGTCAGGGAATGGGCGCTGCTGAGAAAATACGTAAACGCATGTCAAGTGCAAGGCGAATGCGAAATAAAAAACAAATAATGCTACTCAAGAAGAAATATCTGCGGGAACTATTAACACTCCGAACGGCAGTCTGCGTGCCTTCAAAATTAAAGGAAAAAAATACTGCGTTCATGCTCGTTTTCAACAATTAAATGTATTTTTTTCTTGTTCGTCTTTTATATGAAGCCGATAGCAGTTTTTGTGACCCTACGGTATTGAATGACTTCTGAAATGTCACTGTCATTGGTTGACAAACGAAGAGGAAAACCCACGAAACACATAACGTTTAATAAACTTCTTTAAACAGCTCTGGAAGGCTACAAACATCTTGTTCTAGAACAGAACCTCTCACAGACGTCGACGGAAAGAAGTTTCCTGGAAAACTTCGTTAGCACGTCTATACTAAGACGCCGTTTCAAAGACGTCTCAGATATGTTTTTTTGGAGACATCAATTAGAAATTTTTCGATAAGACCTCTCAGCGATGTTTATTCAGAAACGTTTCACAAATACTATTGTAGAAAGCGTTTACTTCTAAAAGTCCACAAAACATACTCCATGTTTCCCCTGTTCAGAATGTTGAATCCCTATTCAAAGAATGTTCACGAATCACAGCGAACATTTTCTACGCATGGTTTATTGCAGCCACGGAATTAAGCAATAATTACGGCACATAAATTGTTAGACAGCTTTGCATTACTCCAATGTCTCAACTTGATTATTTGATAATCAGGAACAGAAGGTAAGAGACCGCTTTAAAATAACCTCGAACTTTGAAACTGCGGTTCGTTCTAGCGGGAACCAAAGCCCCGTCATTTACGGTCCAGCTAACCTACCGCTCTTAAGGCTGCACTGGGTTGCACACCGGTCCTGAAAGATGAGGGGAGGCACGCGAATGACAACACTTTTTTATGCTACGAATGCCTCTTCATTCCAGCTTGCCTGGCCAACACCAGAAAACCACTGTATTGTCGCTCGTAAGGCCGCACTGGGGTAGCATACGGGTCCTGAAAGAAAACGGGAGGCACGCGAATGACATGCTTCTACTCCGACTTGCTTGGGAGCCCGAGAAAACCACCGCACTGCCGGAAAATGCATAGCAAATAATGTTGTTTGTTGCTTGGGCAAGAGAACAGTCAGCAGGAGAGCCGATCGTACGCTCATACATCGTTCCCCACGCTGAAGCCTGCTGCGTGGTGGCGCTTTGCTCGATGCCGATGCAATTTACAATTTGTCAAAATTGCTTTATTAATTCAGGTTTTTTTTTTCTTGTTTCTTTGCAAAACATAAGGGTAAATTGAAAACAAAAAAACAAAATAAAATTAAACTCATAATTGTTTTTCTAATAGTTGGGTTTTGTAGGCAGTTATTGCTTTATTAGCATTTTGGCGTTGCAGTCTCTAGCGACTGCTTGCTACCCGCGCGCACCGATCATTCAACTCATTTTTTCCCGTCTTTCGACATGCTCAACGGTTGCTCAGCGTGCTCTCGATGGTGTGTTTTCGGTGAGCTGTCTTTGATTCCCGCGCTTGAACATTTACGCTGATTTTGCAGCTTTCCCGCGCTGTATTTTACAACCACTGCTGAGCTGTGATATGGAGCTCATATTTCTCAACAGTAAGTAACTTTCCACTTCTCTTGTATGGTGAATGCAGCGCGCCGAAGTTGAACCGCAGATGCGTCTGACTAGCTCGCAAGAAACACGGGTAGATAGCAATGCGTGTTTGTCTCTCTATCTGTCCATGTTTCTAGCGCTGTTTTAACGTACTGTCCAACCAACTCGCCCAACAAGCAACTTAGCTGTATTGTATTGGCTTTGTTAACTTCACTGATGCGTACTAAGTATGTGCGGTAGCAAATGTAGAACTGAAGTAATATATCTTGAGGAGTTATTTTGTTGCTAATGGTCGTGTTGAAGATGTGGAATTATATGAGTCTGTTTGAAAAAAATTCCGGCACTTCACTGGCATCAGATGTAAAATATTCGTGTTTTCTTCCAATAAATAGTTGGTAGTTGTGCGCATATGGTGTCCTATTCGTTTTTGTTGTCATCTTTGCACCGTAGCGTTTTCAAATCAGTAACCTCAGCTCATTTTAAGGTTTTCTGTGTATGTACAGGGTGAATAAAACTTTCTTCTCTTAAAACACACTACAAGTTCACGGTAGGTCAATGCCCTAAGCATAAGGCCACTGCCTCGACCTCGTTTTGTGGTGCGAACTATGAGGGATTTTTTTTTTTTCATGCATGGCCTACTAGGTGAATGATTTCAATGGCGTTCATGGTAGGTCCGGGCATTTTGAATAGATGCTAGTGGTATCACCGTATTTTGGTGTTTCCTTTCTCCGTGCATATTTTTCTTAAAAACCCCACAAAACTCAGGCATGTAGCTCAAAAGCCACTGCCTTGGGCTCGTTTGATTATTTTGAGCTTTTTTGTGTCCTTGCAGGTTGCTGGAATCTTGTCTGTCTTAAAGACCCCTGGAAAACGCAGAACCTGGAGGTTACGATAAGCCATTGAATTTAGCTCATCAGCCAATGCCTTCAGTGTGCATTATGATTTTTTATATCTATGCAAGTTATAAAAAATATTTTTATGCAGAACCTTCGGGCCGGATGGTTCCAGTGAGTTTACACCAGTGCATTTGCATTCATGCCCGTAACTTAACTGTCTTTTGCCAGTGCAGGTTGTTTGGAATTTACTTTTGCAGAAGAACCTTCAAAAAAGGCTTCTAAAATCCATATTGTCAACAAGTTTATTTGCTGATTGCTTTTACTTTTGTAGATGGAGTGCAATAAAAATTCGGACTGGAGAAGCATGTTTTCTTCATACATTCAGCATGTGCATTCACTACTGAGTATAGCGATTTGTAGTTTGTGCTCATTGTCCTCAATTCTGCATGTGAGATCACACAATAGTCTGCTTTGAGAGCATTCTTTTTTCTAAATTTTAAATTACAGTCAAATGGGGAGAGGGTGAATTGTTGAAGGCTTGCATTTTCTACAGCACTATAAGAAACAGCTAGAGAAGGCACATAATCGGTGGGGTGGTAAAGGAGTAAAATTGAAAATTCTATAAAAAAAATTAAAATTTTAATTCTCTTCAGCCGAACTGATTTTGCACCATCTCTAGCTGTGTCTTATTGTGTTGTACAAAGTGCAAGCCTTCATCAATTCGGCTTCTTCCTACTTAACTGTCATTTCATTAAATTTAGAAAAAAAAAATGCTCTCAAAGCAGAGCACTGTGACCTCACATGCAGAATTGAGGACAATGAGCACAAACTGCAAATCGTTACACATCTAAAACAAGAATAGAAACGTTCTAGCCAAGAGGGTTTAAAGATGTCTACTAGCACAGCTATAGCAGAGCTACAGCTAGAAGCAATGTCTAGAACAAGTATAAAAATTTTCTAGGCGAGAAGTTTTCAAGACTTCTATTGGCGTAGCGTTAGCAGAGCTAAGTCGGAGCTACAGGAAGGCTTGTAGCTCTTGGGTCTACAGAACGACTCAAATGAGTCTTCTTTAAGTGCCCATTTCTTGGCCTAGACATATTCTAGATGTCAATTAGCTCTTTTTGTGTTTCGTGGGAAAGGACAAAAAGACCATGGTAATAGGAATTGTTCATGTCCCTTATCTGCTCTTTCTATTAAGAGAAAAAGTAAATTATCTTGTCAGTGAAAGTAGCTGCACAAACATTGTCTCTGCCCATCACTGAAGAGCGTACGCGGTTGAACGATGATGGTGGCTGCCTTTTCTTTTTCCGTGCTGCAGTTTTTTTGTACACAAGCGAAGAAATGCTAGCGTCGTAACTTACGCTGTTGAATTCCTTCAATTTCTAATTGCCAATAAAGGAACTACAGATGAATGAGTGCGGCTTCGGCTTCGAAACTCTCGTGCCGTCACACCTGGGGAACAGAAGGCACAAAGCATCCGGTTGCAACCGGAATTTGAAACATTCGACACTTTCCACGACCGCACAGTACCCAACTACGTATATGCGTGCCTCTGTCTTTCAAAGAACCGTGCTTATAGGCCCTCCGCCACTCATGCTTGTGTGGAAACCCGTAGAAATTATTCGACTTAAAAGCGCCCGACGAGTTCGCGTAGCTGCTGGTGAAGCCAACAACGCACCACTTTTCGCCAGCCGTGTTTGGCCAGACTTCATTTCACCGAACATATTAACACAACTAGCCCAACTTTCTACTCTTCTGGGGATATATGCACGCACAACATCATCTAAACAATAAAATTTCCAATTTCCGCACAAACCAACGACAAAGAGCGCGATCCAAAGCGCCCGCCCCGCCGGCGCATGCTAGCAATGAGCGCTGCGCCGAGAGGCGGCGACACCCATACAGCTGTCCGGTCCCTATTATTTACGTTTGTGTGCGTATAACACATAAAATTATTATTTTTTTTACGTGAGGCGTCTGTGCTACCGTCCCTTTGCAAGCGCGTGGTGCTGTTATAGAGACATTTTATACTACCGACAAAATATAGCTCCCCAGTCGCCAATGACACCTCATGTTAGCAAGTAATCTGCACTAGTGGCCCCGCCAATCGCCTTAACAATGTAAAACGTGTCAAGAAGACGTTGACTATATCCAAGTTTTGTGGTTTATTGATTGCCAACACGCTAGATCCGACTCTTGTTTTTAAGCAAAAAAAAAAAAATGCGTGTGTCAATGCAATGATATGCGAGTGATCACGAAAGACGTCAATGCAGAACTTTATAAGAGCAACAAGATATACAAAAGGTTATTTTGCGTACAAAAAACTTTTCTTCTACCGATAATTTAGTTCCAGCTTCGGACAGGAGAGTAGTGCACGTTGAACTGTTGTGTGCGTTTTACATGTCATCAGCAATTAGAGCCGGCTCAACGAAGGAAATGTGTGTCTTTCGTGTGTTGCGCATTCGGAAGGGTCAGTCTGCTGCAAACACCTAGGCCTCTTCGCGGCGTCGACCAAAAGTGCGCGTCTGTGGGCTTTCTTTGTGACATTTTGTGGGGTTGTCAACAAATCCTGTTGATGCTCGCGCAAGAATGCTGTCACTGCAGATTTATATTTCGAAAAAAATTCTTATATGGGATTGAAAAATGGGCTGTATGGAGGCAGCCATCTCACAGAGTGGCATTCTGAGGCCAGCACTGCACTTTCGGCGCGGCTATGTGCTTGCGCGTTGTCGAAAATGAAAACTGCTTGCAAATCAGCGTCTTGTTCCAATACTTTCTGCGAGGCTTCAGTAAGGAATTCATTAAATACGGCCCAGTGAACCCTTTCAACTACCCTGTAGTGAAGCAGTCCATCTAGGGAGATGCAAGCCAAGATGTTCACGTTTGCGCCTTTCGTGCTAGGCAAGAGTTGCACAGCTGGCACACCGCGCTTAGATCTGGCGAAGCTTCGCGAACACCACACATTGTAGTTTGTTTTTTCCATGTAGTAGCGGGCTACAGTGTTTCCGTGGTCCTGCAGCCATTGGGCGTATCCTCGGCGATCGCGCTTCACATCACAACGGTTCCTTTCCATTGGCCTTGGTGTGGCAAGATTCAGAGTGTAGCCATGTCCGTCGAGAAGGCGGTCGATAGTGGATGTACTTATTTGTATTTCCGGAAACTTCTCTATGAGGCAACTCCGGATCTCAACCAGGGTTGACGATGGATTACTGTCAACAATATCGCGCAATATGCGCCCTTGATGTTTGCGCCAAGCTTCTGGACAGAGCCACCGCTCTTCTTCGCTTCTTTCCTGTCAGTGGCTGCAATAGACCGAACAGTCTTTATGTTTATGCCAAGTGCAGCAGTAAGCTTATTCAGGTCTGCACTACGCCTAGCCACATAGATGATTCGTTCGCGGTCGGCTGGAGACACATGCCGTTAAGTTTTTTTGCTCTCACCAGGTAATTTTGTTGGCCGCCCTCGTTTCTTGGAGTTCTCCATATTTGTCAGCTGTTCAATATGTGCCGTTCTTCACTCCCGAAAATGCATAAGCGCACATTTATTTTTCTGCCTCCAAATGATAGCTGTAGCTAAGGTCATTTTACTTTTGCTATCTCATTCACGCTGTAACTTGGTGGCAACCGCTCTGCGCTCGAGTACGTCGTCTGTAAGCGAGAAAGCAACGGAGACATTTAGCAGACACCCTTAGCAGACGGCAATATTGTTGTGTACAGGCAGTAGTTCATACACTTCTCTTCTTTTTAACTCAGTTACTTCAGAAATTTTTGGCGTTTCTCTACTGAAATAATATATATGAATATATTAGCTTCAGCATGATGGCAAGCAGACGACAGTATAGGTTCGTCTGCTAACCCCATATTCTTGCCCAGCAGCGGCTGGCTCATAGGGTGGCTCCATGCTGGTGCCTAAAGATTTTTTTCAGGCTGAATATTCCGTTGTTGGCATGGTATGTATGTCACATGACAGCGTGCGATGAGTTAGCGAAAGCAGTTGACACTGACGGCAGTCTTCTTCCGCGTTATAAAGCGAAACATTTTATATACTTTGCAAAAGGGTTCCAAAAGTAATGTTTTTACGCTTGTCACAGTAAATCACGTAACATGGCCACATGTCTCGGCAGAATCGTTTGGCTGTAATAATTGCATTTGCACGCTGAAAGCCGATTTATCTGATACCCATTATGATAGGGTTGAAAAACTGGAAGATTATCAGACATGACACGCCAAATGACAACACTGTCACATAACTGAGCAAATTCGTGTATGGCCGACCGTTTTACGTTGTGACCGATCACCACGCTTTGTGCTGGCTTGCCTCTCTGAGTGAGTGAGTGAGTGAACTTTATTAATTGCCTTGCCTCTCTGAAAGACCCATCCGGTCGCGTTGCTCGCTGGGCTCTCCGTCTCCAGGAGTTTGACATTCATGTCACTTATCGATCAGGCTTGAAGCATACGGACGCGGATGCTCTTTCCCGCTCGCCATTAATTGCCTAGAGATACCTCGTCTGAGCACGTCTGTGCTTACAATTTGCCGACTCTTTCCATTGTCGACATGGTTACCGAGTAGCGGAATGACCCGTGGATCAATGCACTTTTGGATTTCCTCTCAAGTCCTACTCCCGGTCATTCATCCAAAGCGCTCGTCCGCCAAGCCCATCACTTCTCCATTCGTGACGGTCTTCTCTATCGCCGCAATTATATGCTTGATGGACGGAAGTGGCTTCTAGTCATCCTGCGTCATCTCCGTGCCGACATTTGTGCTGCGTACCATGGTGACCCACAATGTGCTCACGGTGGCGTATTGAAAACCTACGCGCGCCTACGTCTGCGATTTTACTGGCGTGGAATGTACCGCTTTGTACGACATTTCGTGCGCACTTGCGAATCTTTTCAACGCCGAAAAACTCCTCAGAAGTCCCCTGTTTCGTTGCAGCCGTTACCCTGCCCTGCTCGTCCGTTTGACCGCGTTGGCATAGAAGACGAGAACACGGGCCGTGCATTCCGTTGAGGGATGAATGCGCTGTGATCAGGCGGTGCGAAGCGAAAAGTCGGAAAGCGCGCGGTGGTCACCTTATGAAAACGACGGCAAAGAGCTTCACTGATGACGGATACGGCAGCGCCCGTGTCGACAAGAGCGAGAACTGCGACGCCGTCGACAAACACTTGTATTACGTTAGCGGGAGAACACTTGAAGAGTTCGAACAAAGCGCAGTTCTTGCCCCGGGAACTGCGACTGTTAGTTTCCCTCAACAACGCCGGTAGAACGTCGGGGAAGAGGAGACGGGGAACGGCGACGAGGGGAAGGTGATCGGCGAGTTGTATACGTTTGATTGTCACGAGATACGAAGTCGGAACAGGGCGGAGTTCTCAGCGAGGGCTGGTCTGTATCGTAGTAGTAGTTCCAGAGGTCAGGTCGAGAAGGTGGAAGGCGTTGGCGGCAAAGGCGTGCGACATGGCCCGGCAGCCCGCAAGAGTAGCAGATTGGCTGGTTGTCCGCGGTACGCCAAGGGTTCGTAGGGCGTTGGCGTACCCTTGGAATAGGTACATGGAATGCAGACCCAGGCAAAGGCGAAGGAAGGTTGGAAGGAGCGGCCTGGTAGGAAAGAGATGCTGATGGCATTAGCGGCCTGGCCGCAACTTGGGCGTAAGTCAGTGGTGCCGTTACTTGCGCCGGCACGGGGCTGGGCGGCAGCACAGGGCTGGGCGGAAGGATATCAGCGATGTGATCTTGCACAGCACGCCGTATGGTAGGGGCCAAAGACGGAGCCATGTCAGGAGCACGGCTGCCAGTATCCTGTAACTGAGGGACCAGTGATAGCTGGCGGACGACCTCTTCTCGAACGAAGGCTTTGATTTGTTGAAGCAAAGGGCTGTCTTCTGATGGGGTAGAACCGCCCAGCGCCAGTGTAGAGATGGCGTCGTCTGTACCACCGGACCGCCGGGTAGAAGCGCGCTTCTTACGAAGCACGTCGTAGCTTTGGCACAGTTTGATAAGGTCACTGACCGTGGCAGGATTTTTCACCCAGAGCATCTGGCACGCGTCGTCAGAGATGCCTTTCATGATGTTTTCGATCTTATCCGCTTCAGACATTAGCGGATCGACACGCTTGCACAGGTCCACGATGTCTTCTATATAACTGGTGAACGACTCTTCGGCATGCTGAGTGCGCTCACGCAAGCGTTGTTTGCCCGGAGCTTGCGAACTGCAGGGCGGCCGAACACTTCCGCAAAATTCTTTTTAAATGCAGACCAAGATGGCAGGTCTGCCTCATGGCTGCGAAACCAGAGGTTCGCCGCGTCAGTCAGATAGAAGATTACGTTACTTAGCTTGCTAGCGTCGTCCCATCTATTGTAACTACTGATGCGTTCATATGCCGACAACCAGTCGTCGACGTCTTGGTCGGCTGTGCCACTGAAGAGGCACGGATCACGCTGCCGTAGAGCTCCAGAACACAGCACGGTGGTTGGGAGGGGCGATGATGTCGAGGCAGTGTCGTCCGGCATACTGGAAGCAGAGGGTAATGTGCGGCTTCTTAGTTCCAGGGTGGACGGGAACGTACCCAGCAGCATCTACACAAATTGTAGGGGTGTGTTTATTTAGTTGATGCAGACGGATCCAGCTGCTTGGGATGAACTCGCAGCGGGGCGTAAGGCGTAGCGATTCACACCGACAACGACCAACTTCTTCGTCCTCGAGCGCGCCAGCACGCGATGCATGGCAGTGGCTATGAAGACGAAGATTACCACACTTCTTAATAGAAACTTTTTAATAGAAACAAAACGTCTACCTCGCTAATATGCTTCGAAGTTTTAATCTGTACATATAAATCTTACTATTCTCCTACTGCGTGCGTTAGTATTTACTCTTTCATATTTTGGTTTATCATATTTACATTTCCTTTTCTATTCCCTAGCATTTATTTTTTTTTTTATTTTTCCGATGTAATTATACATCTCAAAATCTAATATCTGCGCCCCAATTCTTGGCCGATCCCCCTGTGTGGGTATGTGCCATCACATTAGAGGAGAACAACAACAACATCTGACACAAATTTCACAAACTGCACCACATGCGCACACGCATCACCGACTGGGATAGGTTCAGACGCTTACAAGAGAAAACTGCCCCCAGTCAGATAAACAACCTAACGGAGTGAATTGCTGCACTTAAAGAGGACGTCAAGACCACTACGGTCGAGACGCCGACTGAGGAGCCGCACCAGACGACTGACTCCAAACTACTCCACATGTGGGAAGCGCATGCCAGCCTACTAAAATATTGAGACAGAGACACAATAGAAATCTACGCAAGCGTATAGCGCAACTCGAGCGCCATATCGAAGCGTACACTATAGACCTGCAGGAAAAACAATTCGGCCAAATCTGTGATTATATGAACGGGCAGCTTGGAAACAGAAAGACATGGTTCTTTTTCCGACACTTCTCGACCCCACACAGACAAAATGCACACAACGAGACCGGCTCACGAAATTAATTCACCAATACCAGGGCGCGGACGCTGAGCTACTTGCCGAACTGCGAACACGCTACCTGAACAAATCCCACACAGACCCTCTACCCGCATATGAGGGTCTCCCCAACGACACCCTGGATACCGACATAGCAGATGCTGAGGTCTGGTTTGCTCTCAGTCAGCTCCGTACCACCACCACGGCGGGATCTGACGGAGTGTCAAAAAAAAACGCTCAGAAACCTAGACCACACGTCTGTCGCGGCCATGACGGAACTAATTAACATATACTGGAGGGAATTCGAGATCCCTCAGGAATGAAGGCACGCGCGGGTCACATTCATCCCAAAACCAGGCAAGAAACTCTCGATCGAGAATCTACGACCCATCTCCCTCGCGTCTTCCATCGGAAAGCTAATGGAACATGTCATCCTTAACCGACTGCAAAGTTACGCAGAAGACCGCGACTTCCTTCCTCCAACAATGATTGGCTTAGGGCAAGCTTGTCCACGTAGGACGTGATGCTACAGCTTAAGAAGGATGTGCTGGACCCTCCATGTGGAACTGGGACGAAGGCGGTACTCGGGCTAGACCTAAGTAAAGCCTTCGACAACGTCTCGCACGAGGCAATCCTCACGAATCTTTCTAAATTGGACCCTGGTGAACGAATATTTAATTATGTCCGATGATTCCTATCCGAGCGGACAGCAGAGCTCACTCTAGTTAGCCTTAAATCGGATCTCATTCCTCTGGGAAGCCGAGGCACACCACAGGGCTCGGTGTTCTCGCCTTTTAGTCTTACACTCATTACACTTCCCCCCAAGCTCGCTGCCCTGCCGGGGCTGCAGCACACTTTCTACGCGAACGACATCACCGTGTGGGTAACCACGGGAAATGACGGCTAAATAGAGGATACGCTGCAGCAGGCAGTCAACATAATCGAAACTTACGCGTCGGGAGCGGGCCTTGAATGCTCGCACGCAAAATCGGAACTGCTGGTTTTCAGGGCCAAGCCGCGCGGAAGAAATGCAAACCAGGCAACCCCGATCGCCCTGAATGTGTGTGTGAGAGGGCAACCGGTCAGGAAGGTTCAAACCATGCACATACTGGTCATGTATACATACAGAACAATCGCAAAAACACCGAAACAATCAACAGACTCACTGCCACAGTGAATAAGACTAGGACGCATCAAATGAATCGCCAGCAAAAGAAAAGGAATGAAAGAAAAAGATGTCTGTCGATAAGTGCAGGCTTTTGTACTGAACATGATTGTCTAATCCTCCTGTACCTGCCACTGCAGTTTGCAGAGAGAATGATGGTCGAGAGCCTACAAGGCTGCCCTTGGGCTCCCGCAAGCACATCTACGGAAAGGTTGCTAGCCTTTGGGGTTCACAACACACCATCGGAGCTGTGCGAGGCACACCTTGTCTCCCAGCTGGCTCACCCGCACGAACGCGGGAAGGTCCATCCTGTACAGACTTGACATGTGCGAACAACTTCCAGAGAAGGACGTGAAAACACAATTACCTACACACATTAGGACAGCTCTATTCATTAAACCCTTGCCCAAGAATATGCACCCCGCGCACCACGAAGGCCGACGCATGGCGAGCTTACGTGGACGCGGCGGAATATCGGCATACACAGAGACAAGCGTTCGCACTGGCCCGCTGTGAATGGGAACGCTCCCCGTTGGCGGCCGCATCAATCGCAACCACCTCCTCCGAGACGGCGGAGGAAGCGGCAACAGCCTTAGCTATTGCAAACACGTCCGCCGATATTATATTCAGTGATTCTAAAACAGCCATTCGCAATTTCGTGAGGGGCCGCATCACGTCTACCTCCCTCCGCATCCTCCAAAGCCCCCCTGCTCCGATTAGGAAAATTGAACTAATCTGGGTCTCGGCCCACTCGTCTAATCCGGGCAACGAGGCGGCTCACGCGCAATCCCGAGGTTTCGTCGACCGGGCAGTGAGCGCGCCCTCCGACCCGAATTTCACAAGGGACGGGTTAATTTCTTTTCATGACATTCCCCATTAGTTGAGGCTGAAAAGGCGCTCATATCCCCCCCCCCCAAAAAAAAAAAAAAAAGAAATCTTTAACAAAGGAGCAGGAAGTTACCTGGCGCCGACTACAAACACGCTCCCTCCTAAATCCGGCGGTGCTTGCCCTGATTTACTCAGGCCAGTACAACCCAAACTGCAGTAAATGCGGTGAAAGAGTGACATATGGTCACATTCTCTGGAACTGCTCAAATGATCCACCTGCGGTGGAGTTATTACAGCTCCCTTCTCCCGAGCAGTGGGAAGCTGTGCTGGTCAGCTCGGACCCGAAGATTCAACTACGGCCCATCGAGTGGGCTAATGAGGTCTCCGCCAGCCATGGACTAGCGGCCATCTAGTACGTCTCTCTTTCTACCTGCTTGAGCGACGAAATAAATGTTTTGCAATTCAATCCAATCGAGGATGCGATGATAACGCTCGCGCAGCTTCTCGAGATATTCGCGCATCGCGAACCTAAGCGTTTCACCGCCACGTATACTATGCGCATACGGCGCAGAACGTCATTCAGCACGGTCGTAATGCGGACACGCCGCGCCTTCCACAGACAAGCACAACTTTCGGCGTATATCAGCAATGCACTCTTCATCGTGGAGTACCGCTGCATCCATGCTCCACACCAGAGGGCTCTTTGCACGGCCAGGGCCTGCCTGCAGAATAACCATACCCGGGAAGTGATCACTTAGTTTAAGGTCTGACGAGAAAGACAATATCTCACACTGTAGCAAGTCAGGCGCCATGCCGGAGGGTATTCAAAGATCTATTCGGCTTCAAGTTCTTTCACCGGCAACACCACGAAGGGGAGTCAGTACAAGATTTTATTGTCGAAATACGACGAATTGCTCAGAACTGCAACTTTGCAACAATGCTCGACAGGATGTTGAGAGACCGCATCGTATGTGGCGTCCGTTCGAAGAACTTGCAAAAACAATTGCTAGCAAAAAAAGATCTTACCTTAGCTGAAGCGACAGCACTTGCGATAGCATCCGAGCATGCAGAGCTTGATTCGCAGAAGATAAGCCACGAAGAAGCCTCCTCTGACTTGCTAGCATTAAAGATGCCGCGGCGTTGGCGCGCGAAGCGGAACGCGAGTGACAAGCAGTGCGAGCGTTGTGGAAACAGCGGTCATGATAATGCCGCCCGCTGGATGCGTCACCGACGCTGTTACAGTTGTGGCACACAAGGCCACTTGGCTCGAATGTGCCGAAAGGAAAGAAACCATTCGGTGAACGTCACAGCGCATACAGAGAGCGATAGCGAAACTAGTGCAGCCCAGCTATGGTCAGTGACTACAAACGAACTGTTGGTGCCACCAATTAGAAAAACTTTCAGCTGGAATGGCATCAAGCTGTTAATGGATGTAGATACCGGATCGCCAGTGTGTGTCGTTCCTAGTACAACCTACGAAGCACACAGTAATCAATGGCCAAAGTTGCAGAAACCGACGATTAAATTGTCTTGCTATCTAGGGAGACTGCCGGTACTCGGAGTGTTGCCTATGCGGGTGCGCTATAAGACTGCAGCTGTCGATTGCAACCTCATCGTCTTAGATTGCGAAGGACCCCTACTTTGTGGCCGGGATTTGCTGCAGAAACTCGAAACCAAAGAAGCAGCTGTGCTACATGTTCTGCGTTCGCCACAGGACCGCAGCTAATTGACCCCTGCTGTACAGACTGCCGTTCTGGAGGACTACGCAGACTTATTCACGGAGGCCCTGGGAAGCATGACAGGTCCACCAGTGCACCTGCAGGTCAAGCCACAAGCACAGCCGAAGTTCTGCAAGGCAAGAGAAGTACCTTACGCTCTACGCGATAAAGTTTCAGAGGAATTGGACAGGCTTGTGGCAGCTGGCATAATATCACCAATCACTCACGCCGAATGGGCCACACCTATTATACCAGTTCTCAAGAAAGATGGGCGAGTGCGCATATGTGGAGATTTTAAGGTTACGCTGAACTTAGTGTGTGAAATAGAACAGTACCCGCTGCCAGTTATAGATGATATTTTTGCTCAGTTGGGAGGAGGGCAGCGATTCAGCGTATTGGACTTGAGGGATGCCTACAATCAGATTGAGCTAGACGAAGAATCCCGCCAGTTGGCCGTAATCAACACCCACAAAGGGTTGTTTTGTTTCAATCGCTTGCCTTTTGGAATTGCTTCTGCACCGGCCATATTCCAGAGGCGTATCGAAACTGTTCTGCAAGGCTTGCCCGGGGTACAAGCATACCTCGATGACGTTCTAATTGCGGAAAACCACGATGGCGAAAGCAATCACCTCAGGGCGGTTCTTCAGCGCTTTCGTGAGCATCGCATCAAGCTGCGTGCTGACAAGTGCCGATTTCACGAGACGTCTGTCACTTATCTCGGTCACCGTATTGATGCGGACGGACTGTATCCGACTGAAAAAGCTGTTGATGCCATCAAATCAGCGCCCTCCCCCCAAAATGTGAGCGAGCTGCGCTCGTTTCTGGGCATGGTAACGTTCTACAACAAGTTTTTGCCTGACATGGCTACGTTGCTAGCCCCCCTGTACCGGTTGCTCGAAAAGGGTGTTAAGTGGGTGTGGAGTTCTAAGGAAGAAGATGCATTTTCCTTAGCGAAGGAGGCGCTGTCCACGGCCCCGGTGCTCACGCACTTCGACCCGAAACAAGAGCTATTTTTAGAATGCGATGCATCACCCTATGGTGTTGGGGCCACGCTTTCCCATCGCATAGATGGCGAACATCGTCCGATCGGATTTCGCTCGCGCTCGTTAAACGCCGCTGAAAGGAATTATTCTCACATTGAGCGGGAGGCCCTGGCTTTAGTTTTCGGTGTGCAGCGTTTTCGAGACTATCTACTCGGGCGGGAGTTCACGCTCATTACAGACCATAAGCCCTTGTTGGGTCTCCTAAAGCATGACAGGCAAACGTCCGTCATGGCAGCTGCTCGAATACAGAGATGGGCCATTCTGCTTGGCGCATACAAGTATAAGTTACAGTACAAGCCTGGTAAGCACATGTTCGTCGCGGATGCCTTAAGCCGCCTACCGCTACCATCTCAGCAGGTTCCAGAGGATTCGGAGGACGAGGCAGAGTACGTGTTGACCTTGGACGCCTGGGACCAGCCTGCCGTGCCCCTAAAGGAGCTGCAAGTGCTCACGCAAGCAGACGCAGTGCTCTCGAAGGTCTGTAGGTGTGTCTTGGAGGGTTGGCCGAGGCACCTGGTTATGGAAGGGAGGGAGATGGCGGAATACTCGAAAAGGTGACACGAGCTGTCCGTTAGTCAGAACCTGCTCTACTGGGGCCACCGTGTTGTGATTCCGGTAGCAGCCAGAGGAAGATTTTTGAAGTTATTACACGCAGCACACCAAGGGGCTTCTTCCATGAAGACCGTTGCGCGGTCTACTTTCTGGTGGCCCAGTCTCGACACAGATATTACACGGGTGGCTGCTGGGTGTCAAACCTGCGTTCAAGTGCTTCCAATGCCGCCTACCCACGCACCTGTTAGCTGGCCAGAGACGCAGGAAAGATGGTCGCGGTTGCACATTGATTTTGCGGGACCTATTCAAAGCAAGATGATCCTGGTCATCGTAGACTCGCATAGCAAGTGGATTGAGGCCATACCCCTATCCAACGCCACTTCCTGCACCACAGTCAAGGCCCTCCGGACAATTTTCAGTCAGTTTGGTCTACCCCGCACAGTTGTCTCTGACGATGGGACGCCTTTTATCGGTTGGGAATTTGCCCAATTTATGGAGCGGAACGGCGTGACACACATTCGAACACCGCCGTATCACCCACAAAGCAATGGTTTGGCTGAACGCGCTGTACGAACCATTAAAGATGGACTTAAAAGGTGCTCAGAAGGGGATATAACGAAGGCCCTGGCAAGAATATTGTGCAGCTATAGAAGCACGCCGCTACCCTCAGGGCGCTCACCATCCGAAATGTTGCTCGGGTACAGATTGCGCACGAGACTAGATATGTGCTTCCCGCCCAGGTGCAAGACAGTCGACCAGGCCCAGTCACGGGAAGACGCCGGCTGGAGCTTTGCCCCAGGAGATCCGGCATACATCCGCAACTGTAGCAGCGGCGAGAAATGGACGCCGGGCAAGGTCAAGGAAACCACGGGCTCGCGTGTCGTGAAAGTGGAGACAGACAACGGGGTTGTTCATCGTCACATGGACCAGCTCCGCAGAAGAAGCACCGATGCACCCATTGCTGCTTCAACTCCCCCTGCTTGCCCTGGAGTACCTGCGGATCACTCAGACGTGGAGCTGGAGAGAACGGAGGCTCCCACAGCCAGCGACATCGAGGGTCCGGTGCTGCGGCGGTCAACACGTGTCAGGAGGCCCGTAGTAAGATATGGATTCCAAGAAAAGGGGGATGCTGCTAACTGCTAAATGATTCGTCAGCGCCACGTGTGCCCGCCTCCGCTCTGCTCGTCATCACCAAGCGTCACGGCAGCCTCTGCTTGTAGCTTTCCTTTCGTTCTTCTTTTTTTCTTTGCCTTGGTATAAAAACCCAAGCCAGACAATAAACCGAGTTATTTCTGCCCCAGCCATCAGTCTCGTTGGGCTCTAACGGGTTCGCCGCCGCCGACCCGTTGGCAGGCGAACGCCGGCCGCTGGCGTTTGCAACAACTATGATGAAAGGAATTCAGTTATTTACATTTCCCATTCCCATTGCCTCTGCGATAAGTGTTGTCGTTCCATCCACTTGTGCAAAATACAGGTTTGCCTTTTCATGACCTCATGATGCATACAGTTGGCCTAGCTAACCCAAGACGTAAGCACAAGCTGTTTCAACAGCAAACATTATTTAAATCTGATAGGCTCCTAAGCAAATGATTATGCTGGGAATCACAATACAGCTGTACATATTCCATGGTGCTGTTTCAGAAAACCATTTTTGCGCGGGCAGTAGCAACTTTCTGGGAGATTTAGTGTAATGGTCGCACAGTTTTAAAGCTGTGTCAAATATCTGATATGCTGGGCAAACTGGGAGGATGTTGGTAGATATAGAATCATGCCATCAAATTAGTGGTAAATCATAATTAAGCACATCCTTCAATCGACTGATTCATGCTACACCTAATTGTCTGGCCTGCCGACATTATGCCCACAAAGATCGCAGACAAACGCTAGCCCAAGGATGCGAATCAGCCTCCATATCGATGCCCACGCTTTTATTTTTAAGCAAGATAGAATAGAATGGCAACTCGAACGTGTACGAATATTCTTCCGGACCATTGATGGCTTGCGTAACGGCATAAAACTATCTCATACAAGTACGTGCAGGAACAAGAGAGTCATGTTCGCTACAAGCAGTCTTCAGTGAGTGTTCACTATTTAGGAAGAGCACCTACAACCAGTGTTACATCCACTTATATTTCTGGCACCCAGTGCTGCCTAATTTGAAAGCAGTAAATTGGAGCTGTTTGGTGCAAATTTTGTCTTTTTTTTTCTTCAAAATTGTACAGCTATTCTGGTTCGCAAAGTTTGCCGCATTTTGTACAAAGGTCGCATCAAAGTGAATTCATATCAATCATATTTTCAGTGACGAGATTCTACAACCGTTGATACACCAGGTTGAAAAATGATTTACAATTACCGTGATTTCCCAAAACATATCTTCCACTTAATATACACACCTTGTGGGTGGAGCCGCAGGTCAGTGACAGCCTTCCTAGCTGCAATTTCCTTTGCTTCGTTAGCTGTGGCAGCCTCACCGGGACAGAAGGCTGTCCGCTAGCATTCGTTAAGGGAAAGTTGTAGGCGCGATATATTTGTATAGAGAACGTGATTTTTTCACGCGTATTTGTGCAAAGTGTGTCCATGGTTTGGTTTGTGCGTCTTAACGTCACAAATTGGAAGGTTACGTGAGGTGATTAGGAAGGAGTTGCTGTGGAGATGGGGTTGCTGAATATATGTGATTATGGCGTGGCTCACGGCCAGGGTGCTCACGGCGCATTGTGCAAGTAATGTTTAAAGCGCGCATGGACCGCAGGTTGGGCGTGATACAGGTGCATAAGTTAAATGGTACGTTGTTCTCGGTGATTGAAGAGCAGCAGTCAGAGAGGGCTCTCGCGTGTTCAAAAGCACGAAACCCAGCAGCGGGTTGAAATATTGCGGTGTTGACCGGAGGGATGTCACGAGGCTCATATTTTCAACGTGTGCATTCGCCTATTAAAAGCACAGGACAACGCTGGCTGGTTTCTTTTTTTTTTTTTTAATGTGCTGTTTTCTTTATATCAAAATGCACGGATCAATTTTGAGTGTTTTGCTACTTTTGGTGACTGCAGACATTGAAAGGATTAACATCCGATGCCTGGCGAGCTGCCGTCTGTTTGAAGATCGTTTTATCTCTCTTTGACGCCTAGCCGCCAGGGCAGGGTATGTGGCGTGCGCGGAAAATTTGGAAGATGGCGTCTTGCTGACGCTCATAGTCGATTTGCTCAAGCGACGGGGCCTAGCGCCCGCCTGAACACCTGCGTCCTTCGGCGCTGCTCTTGGGAGCTATCATATAACTCGTCGCTGCGGGCCACAGTGCGGCCATGGTGCCCCAGCTTGTCTTTCGTCTACCGCGTGACCACCTCCAATCCGCAGAGAAAGGTGTTTGATAACAATGCCTTCTCTTTTTTCTTTTTGCTGGGATGATGTTCGCTGAGAGCCTCAGCCAGCTTTTCTCTGTACGTAAGTAGGCGAACGTACGCGCGGAAAAAACCGCGTGCCAAGCGTTACACTCCAGTCAACATCACAGTAGAGCTGCCCGCTGCTGCGTTTTGCCCAGAGAGCCGCCTCCGTGGCAGCGCCGCCACCATGGTCGCATGCGCAGAGAAAGGTGTTTGATAACAAGATTTTGTCTTTCTTCGACCGCAGGGGCATCTTCTCTTGAGCCAAAACAAAGTCAAATATAGTATGAGTTCGCAGTGCTATTACTTTTATATAATTTTGTTTCTAGAACTAGAAGATATTGTAAACATTTTTTTTTTATTTAGATGGGCAAAGATAGCTGTAATCCTTATGGTTTGTCAGTAGTCATTTTCCAATCGAGTCTATTTTGTGTACATATATTATTATATTTCCTCATTAATAGATACCCTCATTTTGTAGAAGCAGTGCTCTTGCTAGAAAAACTTGTTCTAAATCAAGAAAGGCGGGTTGCACCATGCTGAGAGTTCTTGCTCATCTTACAACTGGGCAGTTTATATTAATATAGAAACAATAGTCCTGTATGTTATTATGCTCGAGATTCATTTCATATTTGTCAGTGTACTTATGCAAAGTATGTTGCAAATCATAATTGTTTTGTGTACCCGTGATGACGTTTTATGTGAAGTAATGTGGTTTTCACATGCAGGCTCAGACATGGGGGACATCCATCGAGTTGTGCTTGCAGTAGATGAAGAAGAGTGCATTAGTATTGCAAGCATGGAGAAAGCAATGGCACTACTACTTGGAGCGTTCTTCGTGTTCAATATCTTCTATCCACCTGGCGCCCTCTTACTATGGTGTTTTCTCAGAGGTAAATGAGTTTCAAATGATGGAAAAAAATCTTTTCATCAGGTGTTGTAATTTCTGTACTGGTTACATATTTAAGACATAAGTGTTATTATAAGGATAAAGCCCTTTAGTTGCTAGGAAATAAATAGAATTTCATCTCTAGATTTTGAGCAATTTAATCATTGATGAGGCTTTGTATATATTGGGGTTCCATAGAACAACTTGCACAAGTGATATTTTTTATTTTGATGACTAGGAAAGGTGAATAAACACTCTGCACTTGGATCAACCATGCCATCATGAAACTGTTTGATGGCAATTGCTGAAGGGGCCTGTAGAACAACTGCTGGTTCATTCTTTAGTTGTGCCTATCATGCGTAAAAAAATTACTTAGCAAGTAATTAGCATGGCAAGATGGCAGTCTTAAATAATTTACACTAGTAAATATTGTTACGGGGATGTACTTAATGTAACAGCACTGCGATGGGCTGAACTCGACGCTGAGACTTCAGTAGCCGTGCAGTGTCCACTCTGTCAGCGTCGTCCTCTTTCTCAGCGCTTTGTCGTGCCCGTGTTCCTCGGTCGTCATCTTCGTCAGTGAGCACATCACTTTGGTACCGCGTTTCCAGGTAACACTACCCCCCTCGGCAAAAGGCAACGTCCCGGTGCGTATTATGCGTGCGATGTGGAGGGGGAGTAATATGGCTTTAGGCGGGCGACATGTACGATTTCGGAAGTGGTTGTAGCAGTCGGTGACTTTGGGTGGAGCGGTGAAATCTCATAGGTCACGTTGGTCACTGGGCGTAGTACACGGTAAGGACCTGTGTAGTGGGGCAGAAGTTTTTGACACAACCCCACACGACGGCACGGAAGCCAGAGCAACACCAGAGATCCGGGAGGATAGTGCACATCGCGGTGGTGAGCGTCGTAGCGGCGTTTTTGAGTTTCTTGAGAGATGGTGAGATTCTGACGAGCAATCTGGCGAGCAGCGTCGGCTCGGGCGATGGTATCGCGGGCATAGGTTGTGACGGGGCCAGCGGCGGGAAGCAAAGTGTCGAAGGGCAGTAAGGGGTCTCTTCCAAAGAGAAGATAGAATGGAGAGTACCCAGCAGTGTCATGACGCGAAGAGTTATATGCAAAGGTGACAAATGGCAGACTAATATCCCAGTCGCGATGACTGTCGGATACGTACATTGCGAGCATGTCGGTGAGTGTGCGGTTAAGACGCTCCGTAAGGCCGTTCGTCTGAGGGTGATACGCAGTGGCGAACTTGTGCCGAACGGAGCAAGAACGAAGTATTTCCTCAAGAACTCGGGAAAGGAAACAGCGGCCACGGTCGGTAAGGAGTTGACGGGGAGCACCATGGTGTAGTATGACGTCGTACAAAAGGAAGTCAGCAACGTCTGTGGCGCAGCTGGTTGGAATGGCGCGAGTGATCACGTACCGCGTGGCATAATCGGTGGCCACAGCGATCCATTTGTTTCCGGACAAGGACTCGGGGAAGGGCCCTAGGAGGTCAAGGCCAACACGAGAAAATGGCTCAGTCGGGATAGCAATCGGCTGCAGGTGTCCAGGTGGTAGCACAGGG
Source organism: Amblyomma maculatum (assembly GCF_055883805.1). Lineage (NCBI taxonomy): Eukaryota > Metazoa > Arthropoda > Arachnida > Ixodida > Ixodidae > Amblyomma > Amblyomma maculatum. The sequence goes on along the minus strand of NC_139351.1, from coordinate 26,955,602 downwards.
GGTTTCTTCCGGCGTTGACAGAGGTCGCAAGCGGCTAGATAACGTTGGACAGAGCGGTAGAGTCCAGGCCAGAAGAAACGCCGGCGCACGCGGTCGTATGTGCGTGAGAGGCCAAGATGACCAGCTGTAGGGGCGTCGTGCATTTGTTCGAGAAAGGCGGAGCGTAGGTGTTGGGGAACGACCAGCAAGTGCTCAGCGCCATCAGGTCGCATGTTGCGGCGGTATAGCGTATTCCCATGAAGGAAGAACAGGGCGAGGGAAGAGTCACGGCTGTGTGTGCGGAGGCGGTCGATAAGAGAACTGAGGGTTGGGTCCAGCCGCTGTTCGTCGGCTATGTGGGAAAAATCCGATATAGAGAAGACACAGGGGTCCGACTCATGGTCAGTAGAGGAAGGGGGATCGACAGGATAACGGGACAGACAGTCTGCATCCTGGTGAAGCCGACCGGATTTGTTTACAACGGAAAATGTATACTCCTGCAAGCGCAGTGCCCAGCGGCCGAGGCGGCCAGCAGGATCCTTGAGGGAAGAGAGCCAACATAAGGCGTGGTGATCGGTAATTACAGTGAAGCGTCGGCCAAACAAGTAGGGTCTGAATTTTCCAACGGCCCAAACGAGAGCCAGGCACTCCCGTTCCGTAATAGAATAGTTCTGTTCTGCTGATGACAGGAGACGACTGGCGTAGGCAATAACGCAATGTTGGCCGCGTTGTCGCTGTGCAAGAATGGCACCAATGCAAGAATGGCTACTGGCGTCGGTGCGAAGTTCCGTCGGGGCAGACGGGTTGAAATGGGCCAACACAGGAGGATTGGTGAGAATAGTGATGAGGGTGGAGAATGCGTTAGCCTGCTCTGGTCCCCATGAGAAAGGAACGCCTTTCTTCAGCAGATTGGTGAGAGGACGAGCAACAGCGGCAAAGTTTGGGACGAACCGGCGAAAATAAGAACACAGTCCTATAAAGCTGCGGACATCACGGGGTGAACCGGGACATGGAAACGCACTGACAGCGCGAACTTTGTCGTGATCGGGTTGCACGCCGGTGGCATTCACCAAATGGCCAAGCACTTTAAGTTCGCGGCGACCAAAACTGCACTTCTTTGAGTTCAGTTGAAGTCCGGCACGGCGGAAAAGTGCCAAGATGGAAGAAAGGCGACGAAGATGGCTTTCGAACGAGGGCGAGAAGACAATCACGTCATCCAAGTAACATAGACAAGTCGTCCATTTGAAGCCGCGGAGTAAGGAGTCCACCATGCGTTCAAACGTAGCAGGGGCGTTTCAAAGTCCAAAAGTCCATGTATCATGCATATTAGTAATGCATTTTACATCAAGTGCTTAATACATTTCTGATTTGCATAAAAGTTTCTGAAAATGTACTGTCGCACTTAATATGCACTACAACGCACAAGGTGCAGTAAGAGCTATGTTCTTGGCACACACTGACTATAGCCTTGCTCACAATTTATTCATTCAGTTGAAGAAATGGATAACAGAGTTCATTTATTATTTTTACAAGTTGCATGCTCTCCCTAAATGCTCACTAATTTATTGTTGCATGGATGCCAGAATTGATTCACTCGTGATGCGTTGCAACTCGTATTGAGCATGACAGTACATTCTATTTACTTTGTTGAATAGGAAGCAACCAATTTGTTAATGAGATCTAATAGCCTCCTTTACTGAACTCTAGGTGATGTCCACGTAACTACCTGAAGGTTTTGAGTTCGCGTCCTGTGTTCTGGGCTGATATTTAAGGCTTTCACTGTAACAATGTGAAAATGTTGTGTCATTGCTGTTGCTCATCGTCATATGTAGAGGCTGCTTCGATTTATTTAGCTGCATCTTGAAGTAAGTTAAGTATTTTGCCCTAACTGCAACCTACTACTATTGAAGATTACCCTCTTTTCCTCTTGAAGCATGTATAGTAGGAAATGATTCTGTATAGTTGAGCATATTAAGAGTGTAAACATGTCTGCCATCAGGATGTCCCAAGCATGTTTCTCTTCACCACTTCAGCATACTCAGTCTAAAAGAAGATTATGCACTATAAACATTCAAGGCATTCTAGACAACTATATGCCAAAATATATGAGTCATATTATATATGACATGGAAATAAGTTTTGAGTAGGTCAAGAGTGATTTTCCTTGCCCCCTCCTTTCTAATTACTCTTGCTTCGTTAGTGTTGCAAAAATGAAATAATTGTTAAACCTAGCTTGCCATTATTTTGCAGGTATATCATGGGCACATCTTCCATATATTGTTATAAACTGAAGCAAATTCCCATAAACTTTTTTTCACCTTTCCCACGACTTTTTAGTAGCCTGTATCTATGCGTAATCAAACAATAAACACTATGCTGCTCAACAAAGATATTCATTTATTTATACCACGCATTACTTTTGATTAGGATAGCACATGTTACCTCAAATATCTTCATCACTGGTTTTGGTAGAACGAGAGAAAGAAGAGGGTTTACACGGTATGATGGAGCACTGAACAAGGGTAAAGGAGGTACGCCTCAGTTCGCAGGTAGAGCCAACGTTTCGACAAGTGGACTTGTCTTCATCTAAGAACAAGGGTAAAGGGGGCAGACCTTAGTTCGCAGGTAGAGCCAACGTTTCGAAAAGTGGACTTGTCTTCGTCTAAGCCCAGACGAAGACAAGTCCACTTGTCGAAACGTTGGCTCTACCTGCGAACTGAGGCGTACCCCTTTAACCTTGTTCAGTGCTCCATCATACCGTGTAAACCATCTTCTTCCTCTCGTTCTACCAAGGCCGGTGATGGAGATATTTGAGGTAACATGTGCTATCCTAATCAAAAGTAATGCGTGGTATAAATAAATCAATATTTTTGTTGAGCATTATAGTGTTTAATGCTCGATTATGCATAGATACAGGCAACTAAAAAGTCGTGGGAAAGGTGAAAAAAAATATGGGAATTTGCCTCAGTTTATAAGAATATATGGAAGATGTGCCCATGATATAACTGCAAAATAATGGCAAGCTAGGTTTAACAATTATTTCATTTTTGCGACACTAACGAAGCTAAGTAATTAGAAAAGAGGAGCCAAGGAAAACAATTCTTGACATACTCAAAATTCATTTCCATGTCATATTTCCATGTCATGCCAGACGAAGACAAGTCTACTTATCGAAACATTGGCTCGACTTGCGAAATGAGGCGTACCCTCTTTATCCTCGTTCAGTGCTCCTTCGTACCATCACTGGCCTTGCCATTTTTAGACAAATTATTGAGTATATGCTGGAACTACTCCTCCATGCATATCTTTACTTTTGTGCTTCTCCCACCCCTCTGCTTTTTAATGCACCATTGTTAGCAGCGTCGCTCACCAAATCAATCTAATTTATTTTACTATTCATATTTTACAGGTACTTTGGAAAAATAAACCCTTTCAAGGGCCGAGGAAAAGGGCCAGCCAGCGGTATTTCACAGAGGTCGTTGAGCCTGCTACGGGTGTTTTTGCACTGGTGAGTTGACCTTTGAATTGACCACAGTCACTGTTATGTGGCTTGTGCTACTGTGAAAGTTTATAGCAGTGGCTAGAGTTAATGCACATCTACACAATGCATTAGGATTTCCTTCACTCCTCTTAGTTCAAGGAACCTCATTCCTACATGAAAGGCTTTTTAAAGAAAGTGTTGTTCAGTGTGACTTTATTGATGCACCATTAGACATGAAAGGCTAAGTTGCAAATTGTGTAGTGCATTAAGAAAGAATTCATTTGTATTATAAATTCGTCTGAGAATAAGGCAAGGAAATATTCGGCGGCAGCTGGTAGTTGCTGTAGTAGTTAAAGTAAATTGCAAAAAACCCTTTACTGTGATTATTTCTTGCAGCTACAAAAATTTGAATATCTGTAGTTGCTAAGATTTGAAGCAGGCAATGTGCAAAACGACCAACTATGTAGCATTCAAAGGCAAAATTTCTGACCTGTGAGTTTTCCGACTCTCGATTATTTCGACATTTTCATGGAACCACAGCAGTAGTCATAGAACCAATGTTTCAAGTTTTTCAAACCTTTTACATTCGCCGCAGTGCTGCTGCAAAGAGCCGAACCACTATATAATATGCAGAGTGGAAAGTCAATAATTCAGAATTCAAGGGGGCCGAAAACGTGATCAGACAGAAAATTTAATCCAGAAAGGAGCCTAATAAAAGCAAGTCTATTATCATCAGTGGGTTCATTCAGTACATACGAATGGCTGCAAGCTCTTACTGTTCTGAGATATCGTCCACTGCCAAAGCTTGCACTGCTCAAAGTTCGCAGAGCTCACATGTGCTTGCTTTCTTCGCAAATACAACAATCTTGATTAATTCATCATTAAGAGATGAGGTAAATGCTTAGAAATTTTGAATAACCCTATGAAACTGACAAGAACTGCCAAGAACATACAGCATCACAGTACTTTTGCCTAATGAACGCTCTGAATATTATTCAAAACCATGCGCCAAGGACCATTTTTTCCATTTAATCTAGTGTTCTGCTTTTGCACACATTCTTGGAAAAGTTCAAGAAAAGATCCAGAATTGTGAGTGCCTTCGCACACCTTTCTGCAGTGCAACGCAGTAGCAGTGGTGGCTTTTCGCAGCTATAACTGCCGTGTTTTGAAAGTGGTTAGCCACATGAACTACAAGACTATGCAGGGAAGTGTCCCACAAAATGTGGTCGTTCAGTGAGCTCAAAGAAAAAATATGTAGCGCAAAAAGACATGGACACAAGTAGGAGAGACATGCAGTGCAACAAATGTTTATTTTAGTAAAGAAATGTTTTTATACCTTCATATCACAGTGGCCCATCAGGCATGCACTAGCAAAGCGTATCTGACAGATACACAAGTTCCCTTGACAATAGTGCGACCGAAGTGTTGCTTGCATAATTTTCTTTCGAAAGGGACGATCCACTGGGCTTCAATTATTTCACGTGCTAACCTGTTTTTATGCACTTTTAAAATCACACGTTTTCTGAGATGGGGATTGCATTCACACACATGGAATTGGGTCGATAAATCTTTCCCGCACATGCTCTTGATGCCCAGCCCATGGTCCCAAAGCTTATCACTCAAGCATCTGCCCACTTGTGCTACATATTGTTTGCCATAGCCCATAGGAGAGATAAATTGGATAGACAACATTTTCAGTGCAATAAATGGATTTTTCTTCAAGCTTCATTGTGCAGCTAACTGCCTTATTGAGTTTTGAGAACGTTTTCGTGCACAGATGACTCAACTTATAAGGAGCCGAAAAATAGAACTCTGCCACTGGGTTGCTGGGCTCAAAAGAAAATAGCGCAGTGATCTAGCAGCAGAGCGGGTTTTTCGGCTCCTAACAAGTTGAGTCGTCTGTGCACGAAAACTTTTTCAGAGCTCAATAAGCCGGTTGGCTGCTGCACAAGGAAGCTTGGGGAAAAATTTGTTTATTGCTCCGAGAATGTTCCCTACCAAATTCCTCTCCCATGTGGCAAACAATATGTAGGAGAAATGGGCCGATGCCTGAATTATAAGCTTCGGGACCATGGGCTGGACGTAGAAGAGCATGTGCGGGAAAAGTTTGTCGACTCACTGCCATGTGTGTGAATACATTTCCCATTTCAGAAAGCCTGTGGTTTTAAAAGTGCATAAAAGCAGGTTAACACGTAAAATAATTGAAGCCCAGTGATTGTCCCTTTTCAAAGAAAATTATGCAAGCATCCCTTTGGTCGCACTTTGTCAAGGGAACTTATGTATCTGTCAGATATGATTTGCTAATGCATGCCTGATGGTCCACGGTAATATGAAGGTATAAGAACCTTTCTTTACTAAAATAAACATTTGTTGGAAGTTCGCACTGTGTGTCTTGACCGTGGATCCATGCCTTTTTCTGCTATGCTTCTTTCCTTTTATACCATGAACCAACAAGCCCAAGCATCTACCCTTGAGTGAACTCACAGTGGCAGGTTTATTTTGAGTGTAAACGTCGTCTAAGCCCATGTTTGCCTTAGGCTTGCAGAACCACTACAGCCATTGTCATCGATTACTGCTTGTCGTCTATGTAAACAATGTGCTGAGACAGTCAAGCATCAGAACGGAAACAAAACTGCGAATCTCTTGCTCCACCGTGTTGGCAATTGGAAGTTTATGTAAAGTCGTGTTTTTGTACAAAATTTGATTTTTCTAACCTTCCTGCTGCCCTAGTGAATCTGAAAAGTTTGTTGTCGGTCTTGTGGCGGTTGCAAATGTGCCTTGCGGGAGGGACAATTTGTTTCTCGGAGCTGGCCAGTTGAGTGAGATGGTACTGATGCATTCAACTAAGACTGTGCCTAAATTGCAGCATATGAAGTGCCCCATAAGTGAAAGTTTGACCTTGAGGAATTATTATTATTAGGATTGAAGATGACTTTAAGCGTTTGTGTTCTTTAACTGAAAGAATCAGGCAAAGGAAGAAAATTGACCAATATAGTTGCTTTCACATGGGAAACATAAAAGTAATTGCATGAATATAATCTCAGTGGTTTAGAGATGAAATGGTAATGAAGTGAGAAAATGAAGCCATTCCTTCCGACAGTGTAAAATGTTTACCTGAACTACGGTACTATAAAGAATTTGACTCTCATCTCAACTTTTGTGGTTCATCTCTGTTCAAATTGTTTATTTTCTAAGGCTTTGGGAAATAACAGCTGGGATAAGTGGACTTGGAAGCTGGAATGTCAGGCTAGATTGACAAAATCACTATCTCTCGCAGAGTCAGGGAAGAGTTTGAACAAAATGACTCAAAGTTCATAAATACGAGTTGGACAGATTTCTGTTGTCTCATTTTATAGAAATTACTGGTATGCAATGATGGTAACAGAAGTTGCCCACGTTTTGAATGTTTGTAGTTTTTACATCCGAAGTTAGTTTCAGCTTATGTTGGATGCTTTTCTTATCGCCCCATATTGTTCTATTTACCCTTAATATGATCATGTATATAATATGAGTATACGTCATATTCTATTTTCTAGATACACCGTGCATGATTTTGGGAAGGATCTGCGAGCAGCAAGCTGCAAGTTCAAAGTGTATTTTTACATTACATTTTAGCGCATTTATAACAATAAAGGTTTTTTGAAAGTGTCAATTTTTGTGACTTCTTTAAAGATATTCTGCGAGTCAGTCTGCAGCTTGGCAGCAGCAGCAGTGGAAGTCCTTGATTAAAAATAAAAAGGAACAGATCCAAATGACAAAGAGAAGCAGTTGAACTTAACTCTGAGGCTCGATTTCAGAGCGGCACAAACTTAAATTTTGCTCAGTATCTTACAACCGATGCTGTAGGAAATTCTAAATAAATGTGTTTCAGATTCAAATAGCTGAAATGATATTGATGGATTCTTATAACATTATATTGATGGCTTAAATATGCTTTATGTTGGATGATAAAAAATGTTTAACTGATACTGTACTGTAGAAAAAAGTACTTAATGTCATTGGACCGTGAAGTGAAATCATGCCAAGTTGTCATATTGACGCTTTAAATGTATTTCAAACTGACACAACAACCGTCAATATGACGGCACATTGTACAATGGCACATTGATGACTCCGTTGTATTCCTGGTTCACAAGCAGTACATCAAAATGATTAACAACACCATCATGTGGAAATGACAGCCAGCCATCATACTGATGGCCTAATTGTATTATACCAAATAATGAAATGAACCGTCATTTGAGAATGACAATCAACTTTCATATTTACAACTTAAGTACATTATATCGAAATGAGGAAATGCACCGTCATTTAGAAATGATGGTCAACTGTCATATTGACGGCTTAAATGTATTCCAGTTTGACAAGTAAACATCAAAATGACTAAAAGCACCATCAGTTGAAATGACGGATAATGCTTGGAAATAGAGCTGCCAAGAATTTCCCGTCATTTTGACCATTTTTTTTTACAGTGTACCTTGGGTGCCAGCGCCGTAGAAACCGCGCTTTTCCTTCTGCTTCTAACTGGCTGGACAAGTAAGACCGAAGCAGGAGGCTCAGGTTCGGCAGCGCCTGGTACATTTCTCTCATGGGCTGCCTTCGTGCTTCGGCGAGGCAGCGCCGTTCCCACAAAACAAACATTGCACACAAGAAAACCAATCGTCCAAAGAGGCTTCGCGGTTTCCTAACTCCAGGTCCGGCGCGAACACACAGTGATGTATGCACCAAACGCCACATTGTTCACGCTACCACACATTCAAAGAACACATGGCGCACAGTCTCTGTAGCCCCACCGTTGGCGCACTGGCCATTGGGCACGAGTCCCCATGACTCCAGTCGCTGTCTTGTTGGGAGGACGCCCCAGCGCCTTCGCCACTCGGTCTCTAACGCTCGGGGGTACTCTGCATAACACCAGTGCCCTCCACCTCCTCATCCTCGTGCGCTGCTGGTCATCTGGGCTGAGTTGCGCGCCGGCGACCAGCTCGCTGATTCTAGTGGCGGGGGTCTCGCAAAATGGAGCATCTGTGTCTAGCAACGATTTTAGGCCCGCAGCGGCTCTGTAAAAGGCCAGGGGCCTCTCTGCTTGCGGGCCTGCGTGGCTCCCTGGGGCAAACACGCGACGATCAGTGCTCAAAAATACAATAATAATGAACGGCCTAGGTAGGATTCATCATGCACGAGTATTGCCACAACTTTGGCACTTAGGGTGCGGGCTACTGTCGCAACACAAGGCAGCCCCAGTCCCCTCGCGAGGTCGGCAAAGTGACATAAGTGGCGCGCGACGAGCGCGGTGCCACCATCCCAAATATAAGCGCCGATGATGGTTGCTAAGCAGCCTGCTACTCGGCGGGCATGACTGTGGTTAGGGCAACGTAACAGGCGAAGCCGCACACACGAGTCTTAACGGTCTCCATAGAGAGGTCAAACTGTGTGGCGGGGCTCAATGCGCTGGTTGTCCTAGAGATGGCCCCGTCCTCAAAAAGGATACCTAGAACTTTAACACCCTGTACAAAAGGGATGCGTATGGGGAGCGGATCATTACATAGACCGAACCGAAAAGCTTTGCTCTTGTCCGCGTTTAGTTCTGCACCGTTAAGCCGAGCGTAATTCTGAAAAAATCTGCATAAAGCTGCTGTCGGCGTCGCGAAGTGACAACGATGTTGTCGGCATACGCCGAAACGACACTCGATTCTTTCCCGATCATGGGAAACCTACGAATATTGAGGGTACTTGAAAGTCTGCCGGACAGGAGAGGGAATTTATTGTTTTCCACACACATAGGCACTTGTATATACACACACACGCGCTGTAGTACATACATGGGAGGACAACGAAAGGTGCGATACTAGCAACAATAACATATTAATAGTCATTCCATGTTCATCAATACCTACAGAACACAAGTGTTTAGAAAAAGTTTTATTAGACATTATTCACATAACGGCGACAATTGACCAAAACAGGAAATACACATCATTAACAACAAATGAAAGTGCACATAAGATACATGCTAAGGAACAAATACATCATAAATCAGTATTTACATTCAGAATAAAATTTGACAGTGCGTGATGATGACATACACAACTCTGAATGATAATATACATGAAGGTATAAACAGTGTAGAATAATGCACGTAAGAAAAATTACATGTAAGTGCATAACGAACGCAGTTTTCATTAACATGTATCGAATACCATGCCGGAAAACGCATATGTCTTTACAAAACGCTTTCGACTTTTCTTTAAGTTTACCATGAGAGAATTATTATTCTGATCCGCTTTGCACAAGCAATCTTTCTTTTCCGTCACTTCGGGCAGCTGTTATCGTAGCAAATAAAAATAAATTAGCAATGCTGGAAAAAATTTACAACATGGTTAAGAGATGGTAGGGAGCGCCACATTAACTCTGGGATTACGAAACTAAGGGTACAGTGTTAACGCCTTTCTGCTGTGTGGCTCCCCAAAAGAAAATGCACGGGCCTGCTACTGGCTCTGTAGCTGAGCCACCTCCGCTACCTCATGCGGACAGAGAAGAAAAAAAAGGAAATGGGGAGAATTCATTCGCATGCATCGCTTTACCATTCGCTTAATTACAAATGAATTATTAAAGCGGAAGCCTTTAATGCCTCATACTCACGACGTCCGGCGTCCTGTCTCATTACAGCTACCAATCATTCTTGACATCCACGCCGGGATTGTGAGATGTATCTTAGTTCTTGCCTAGCATCATGCAAGCGCAGCTGCCATGAGAAACCAGCACCATTTCAAACTGGTTTACAGGAATGTAGAGGCACTGTAATAATAATAATAATTGGTTCACAGGAAGGGAAAGGCGCAAAATCTGTAGCACTTGCTCTGTGGGCACCTGAACCGCGCCGTAAGGGAAGGGAGGAAGGTGGGAGTGAAAGTGCAAAGAGAGAAAGGGGAGCCGTAGTGGAGAGCTACGGAGTAATTTCGACCACCTGGGGATCTTTAACGTGCGCTGACATCGCACAGCATACGGACGACACCACCGTGGACGACACTTCGTTTCGCCTCCATCGAAACGCAGCCGCCGTGGTCGGGTTCGAGCCCGGAAACTCCGGCACAGTAGTCGGGCGTCTTACCACAGCACCAACCCGGCGGGGCAGAGGCACTGTATCTATCACAACTCTCCGCGGACACCGCAACCATGCCTTGATGGAAAGCAAAAATGTGAGAGTGAAAAAAGAGAAAAATGAGTGCCGTAATGGACGTCTTCGGACCACCCCGCTTTCGCCTCATTGCACTTTAGTGGTCCAAAGTGCCCCTAGAATTTTTTGTGCCTCTATTATAGCATAGCACTACTAGCCACAATCACAGATTTCGGCTATGTCTGTGCAAACCCACTCTCTCTCTCTTCCTATCCGTGAATTTGAAGTGGATTAAGGCAAAGGAGCCGCGTGGCCTAAAAAAATTGGCAGAGGCCTAGCTTGGTTAAGCCCGGTAGGTTGCGAAAGCATCCTTAGCAGTAGGCGGCATCGTAGTCGTGCGCACCGCCGTCTCTCACGGTTGTTGTTGTTGTGGTTGTAGGAAGAAGGAAAAGAAAATGCACGGGCCTGCTACTGGCTCTGTAGCTGAGCCACCTCCGCTGCATTGTTGTTGTGGCTGTAGGAAGAAGGAAATAAAATGCACGGGCCTGCTACTGGCTCTCTAGCTGAGTCACCTCCGCTGCCTCGTGCAGATAGAAGAGAACATAGACAAGAAAGAAAAGGAAGAGGGAAAGAAAGACGCGCGCCGCAACAACAGCCGTCGTCCACCACCAGCGGTGGTGTGTGCATGACGGCCTACAACAGATAAAAATTCGGTGCCAGGCTAACCCTCTGCCGCAAGCGGCGGTGACCCACCTGTACCAGCCCCATCAGGGGAGTCCTGGTCGCTGCCTCGTGCAGACAGAAGAAAAAATAGAGAAGACCCTATTGCAAAAACCAGCGTCTCCAGTGCGAAACCAGTAAGATTTTCGCGCTGGTTTTGCACTGGATCTGCTGGGCACGCTGGATTGATTGATTGAATGTCCTTTATTGAATGGGAAGGCTCATGGCCATGGATGGGGATAAAGGGGAGTAGACATAATCTTCATTGTTTATTTAGGTCGTCACTCGAATCACATTGCTCTAACCAGGCCACTAAGCGAGCCATACTTGGCAAATATCATCTGTGTGTTTGCATCAGTTTCTAGAAGGGAACGGTAGTTCAGGCGGTAGGGTTCGATCTCGGGGCGTCCAGTAGAAAAAGCAGGGCATTCCCAAAGTAAATGAGATATGCCGCCGCAGGTTAGAGTCGTACAGTGGGGGCACGTAATCATTTTCTCTTTATACTGACGCCAGCGGGCCATAATATGTGGCGTGTAAGCCGCATGGGCGATGAGCTTATTCAAAAAGACTTCTTGACTTCGGGCGAGGTGGGTTCTTCTCGTAAAAGGTGGGTCTGGTGTGGCCACCTGCATGCGATGCTGACTGAGGCTACGAAGACTGGTCCGAGTATAGTGCATAAGGGCAAGAGAAGGGGTGAGTTGCCCGCCCAAGGTCGAATAAGGATGAAGCAAGGGGGGTGGGGAAGTAAATGTGGACATCCCACCTGCCAAGGCAGCCGCGGCGTGTGCCGCCGCATTGCCCCCTGATTCGTCCGAGTGACCTGGGGTCCAGTGAATAGCGACAGTTCTGGTCGCGAGTTGGTGGCGTTTAAGGAGGCGCTGTATAGCCGTAGCTGTTGCATCTTGTGAACCCGGAGTAGCGATTTCCTTGTAAGCACGCTGGAGGTCTGCGATATTCACTGGAGCAGTAACGGGAAGACACTGGCTGCACTGGTGCGATGGGAGAAAAACGCTGGGATTAGACTTTTGACGCTGGGTGTGTCGCTGGCATCCGCGATGCACTGGGAGAAGCGCTGTATGTGCGCTGGGGCCGCACTGGTGCCAGTGCCCCAGTATAGCCGGTGCGGCCTGCGGCGTCAGCCAGAGTAGCATCCCTCAGGGGCCAACAGAGCAACAGCGTACTCGCAATCGACCATCGGGGCGCATATGAAAAATATGGTTCAAGCAAGCGCTTTTTGCTGCGAAGTCGTTGCGCATTTGTAAGAAAACAAAGGCAGTATCTTTTTTCTAGAGTTTCTATGTTTCGATAGGTCGTTTCGAGCGTTTCGAGAGAGACCACGACCGCCGCGCCTCTATCTCGTGACACACTGACGATTAACACACAACTGAAGCTGGAATTGAATAATGTGGGCTACCATGCATAACCAACTTCACAGCAGATCTTAAGGGCTCTCTAACACAATGATTACTGCCAAAATGTTCAATGCGGGCTCAATCGCAGGCGAGCGTAGCCTGCACCACGGCCCAGTATAAACAGCAGGAAGAAAACATAAAACGAGGAAGAGAGTAGTTTACCGAGCGATGGGCCCATGAGAGAAAAAACAACATACAGCGCTTGTAATGCATAATATTTGGCGTGTTTCTCAAGCTTTTGCGCTCCTTCTTACTCTGCGTATGAAGCAACCGAGGCCTCGGTCATCGCAATGCTTCCCGAAGTGTTTACATACAAATAAGGTTTAGTTACACGCAATATATGGTCATCGCTGCTGCGCTTGCCGATATTGAAGCTTGGTCGCACTTTTTTTCCTTGAAGGTTTGTACTAAAGCTCCGTGTTCAGCGAAAATTACCCCCACGGTAACAAGCATCACCGAAGAGCCGGCGTTGGTAATTTTGCAAGCGATGTCAAAGTGCACATGTTAAAATGATTCCAGTGCACAAATTAGCGCGCATGGGCACCCAGAATATTAGTTGCAAGTCGTGAGAGCAGACAGCAAGCTCCAATGATCTAGAAGTTTTAATTGTTAGAGCGGTGGCAATGGCCTGTAGACTGCGAAACATGGTCCCAAACTTATAAATGCTGGCATGACATGAAATGCAAAATTGTTTCAAAGGTTTCAGTTCTCGGCGTGGCCGAGTGATTCTACTTCCGGCCACCGCAGTGTACGGACGCGGAATCATGAGCTCCGTCGGAGCGGCGATAGCGGCCGTTGCTGGCCGCGGAAACAGGTTTAGCGCCGAAGAAGATAAGGACTACGAGATCGTTTTGCCTACCCTGCCCACCGGACGTGTTGTGTTAAACACGATGTTTTTGCACGGCGACGTGCGTATGAGGCCCTACAGGGTCGAGGACTTCAGGGATGCCCTCGCTAACGTCGGTGCGCTCCCCGACGTCGTGGCGTTGGGGGCGTACCAAATCAACCATGTGTGGGCGGTAACCATGAACAGCACGGAAGCCGCGAAGAAGCTGGCCGCCTTAAAGGAGCTGGAAGTCAAGGGACGCCGCTGCCTCATATTCGACCCTGAAGACCAGCAGGTGAAGCTACGCCTGCACTGGATGCTACACGGCGTCCAAGACGAGGACATCCGGACTGCTTTCGCGGCGTTCGGAAACGTGACCGAGGTGACGCGGGAGCGTTGGCTCGTCGTTGGAATGAAGGAAAAGGGATCCACCACGAGAACAGTGCTGCTCAAGTTGAAGCCAGGTATGAAGGTGGACGACCTGCCCCACCAGCTTCGCGTCGCCGGCGAGTTGGCTCTCGTGGTGGTTCCCGGGCGGCCGATGCAGTGCCTGCGGTGTCACGGCACAGGCCACGTTCGCCGTGACTGCAAGGTGCCCAGGTGCTCCAAGTGCAGGCGCTATGGACACGCGGACGAGGACTGCGTCCGCACCTACGCGTCAGCGACCGGGCTCGGTGCGAAGGACGACAACAGGGAGCTGATGGACGTCGCCGAGGCTGAGGAAGCAGCAAAGGGTGCCGACGTGCTGGACAAGGTTCCCGTGTCGCAGGGCACCTCGGTGACTCCGAGTGGCGACGCCCTTCTTGCCGATAAGCCAGAGCTCGCGCCGGCTACGGTGAATTTGCCACAGCCAAGCGAGGAGACCTCAGCGGACGCGGAGAGCCTGCCGGCTCCCAAGGACGCAGAAGCAAAGGAAGTGAGCGAGGTTCACCGGCACAACTGCGGTGGTCGGACGACCACGGCCGCTTCCCCCGGGAAACGCCCACATGCAGACACCAGCACCGGCAGAGACAAGGAGGCAACGCCTACTTCCGAGGAACCACCAGCAAAGGCGCCTCAAACAAGGAGGGCCACGTTGAAGCTTCGCTCAAACCTTGCGAGCGAGAGGCGGGCCGGCGACACGGCGCCTCTCGAGCACGGCCAGAAGCTCGAGGAGGACGGAGGCGTCTAGCCTTGTGCTAGGCGCGAGAGGTAAGCACCGTGCTTTCGGTCTCTTCTTCGTATGTAGAAAATGGCTCCTGCATCACCGTTGAAGGTCGCCACGCTAAATGTTAGAGGTCTGGCAGGAAAGAGAAAACAAGGCCAGGTGTACCGACTTTTAACGGAGCATGATATTGATGTATTAGCTGTGCAGGAGACGAAAGTTGACGGTGAGGAAGAGACCGAGAGCATGGTGCAACGTTTCACGCCTAGGTTTTTTGCTGTGGTTAGCCACGCTGTAGGCACATCGGCTGGCTGTGTTCTTTTTGTGAAGAAGTTGCCGGGGCTTGAAGTGCTTGGTCATTTTTCTTGTGAGTCGGGCCGGTGTGCACTTCTAGATTTTTCGCTGAATAGCACGGATTGGCGGATTGTCTGTCTCTACGCGCCTAATGTAGCAGATGAAAGGGCGCAGTTTTTCCAAGGCATCCAGCAGCGGCTCTGCACCGATAGACAACTGATCGTCCTAGGTGATTTTAATTGCGTCCTTAGTGCGCGAGACAAGACAAGCCGGCGGCCATACCGAGACGCAAGCACTGAAGTGCTATCGCGAATTGTTGAGGAGTGTAACCTCGAGGATGTGGCAGAGTGTCTCGAGGGAGCCCGCACCGTAAAGCTCACGCATTTCCAGGGTTCGAGTCATGCAAGGCTGGACCGCATTTATGCATCCCTCGACATCTTACCTGAATGCAATAGTTATGAAGTAGAGCCGGTATCGTTTTCAGACCATTGTTTAGTTAAATGTTCTTTTGGATGGGTAAAGAGAGGGAATTCTTTTTCGTGGGAAATGTGGAAATTCAATAATAAACTCTTGCAGGATGAACATTTTACCCGCATAGTAAAAGAAGAAATTGAAAAAATAAACCCAAGTAAAAATATGCACCTTTGGCAACAGTGGGAGCTGTGTAAAGAAACTATAAAAATTAAAGCAATAGAGAGGGCAACCTGTATACGGTTTGAGGAAAAGCAGAAAGAGACGGAGTTAAGGACACTGCTCCGTACGTTGCTTAAACAGGAAGCTCGAGCGCCGGGGAAATGGATTGAAGATATACGGAAAACAAAGCAAAAACTAGAATTGATAGACGAAGATCGTTATCGAGGTGCGTTAGTGAGGGCAAGGGCAGAAGACACAGCTGCAGGGGAGGCGCCATCAAAACGAGCGCTGGGGTTAGAAAAAGCAAACGCTCAACGGAACCACATCGACCAAATAGATTGGGGCGGTATCTTGGCGGCGGACAACGACCACATCAAAGCAGCATTCAACGCCCATTACCAAACCCTCTTCGCATCCCACACGGTAGACGCTAACACTTTTAAGAATAAGTTTCTGGCGACGATACCGCGTCTGGACGATGAAGTGAAAGAGAGATTAGAACTAAAGATAACTGAAACAGAAGTGGAGCACGCTATCGACAGTTTAAATGCCGGTAAATCGCCGGGACCGGATGGGTTCAGCGCAGGTTTTTACAAAGAATTTAAGTACGAAATCACACCTATTTTGAACGCAATTTATAACGATGCCTACACATTAAATGCCCTGCCTCCGTCATATGGGTCATCCCACACCGTACTCATTCCTAAAACTGATGAAATAGACAAATTACGCCTGGTAACATCTTACAGACCCATAGCACTTACAAACGTTGAATATAAAATTTTTATGAAGGTTTTGGCCCGAAGGTTGCAAACGGTTATTAAGGATATAGTAGGACCACACCAAACGTGTGGGATAAAAGGGAGGTCAATAGTGACCAACATTCAAAAGGCGTGAAGTGTCCTTGAGTGTTGTGATGACTGGGATGGTCGGGTCGCCATGCTTCAGATCGACCTCGAAAAAGCATTCGACTGCGTCGATCACGAAATTTTGTTTTCCCTTTTTAGAACATGTGAATGTTGGTTCAGTTATATGTAAGGGTGTGGCCCTGGCGTACCGTAACTGCACGACGAGAGTGATTATTAATAAGAGTCTGGGAGCCCCCATTCGACTGCAGCGTTCGGTGCGACAGGGCTGTCCCCTCAGTCCTCTTTTGTTTTGCATTTATATTGAAACATTGTGCATGAAACTTATGAATAATGTCAACATTAGTGCGTTTAGGTTACAAGCAGCCGAAGTGAAGCTGCTCGCGTATGCAGACGACATCGTTATTTTTACGGTTGACCAGGAGAGTATCACCGAGGCTGTCAAATGTATCCGTGGGTTCTCTCAAGTTACCGGTAGCGGGGTGAACTGGGCCAAGTGCCTTGGGCTCTGGCATGGACAGTGGCCGTCGAAACCAGATCGCTTTGCCAATGTTACGTGGACAGACATACCGACCAAGTACTTGGGCGTCGAGCTGGGTGCCTACCGCGAAAGCGAGCATTATTGGAAAGAGCAAATGACCGAACTACGGGAGAGAGCCGAGAAGTGGAAAGGCGCAAACATGTCGATTTTTGCCAGAGCTACTGTATGCAATCTTTTTTTTTTATCAGCAAACTTTGGTACGCAATGCAAGTTTTGAGTTGTTCGCGCGTAAACGTACAGAAGTTACACAGGATTTTCGCCGTTTTTGTTTGGGCAGGTAAATGGGAACGCTGCAGCAGGACGAATTTGTTCCGTCGGGTAAAAGACGGCGGTTTGGGTCTCGGCCATCTGTTTTTACGGCAGGTGGTCAACCGGTTTTTGTTTTTTCGGGATGCTTCGGACCCTTTCTTACGCACCGTCTGCCAAGTTAGGCTACGGCGCCTACTGCCGGAGTTTGTTGTCTCCACCGAAGAAGCTACGGGTAGGATTTTTGGTTATTACAGGGAGGTCGTCGCTAGTGTAAGACTTCTTTCAGTGCGTTTTTCTAATGAATATTTGTCCACTGTAAAACGAAAAAAGCTGTATCGCGATTTATGTGACATTGTTTTGCCACAACCCTTGTACAGAACCTTATACAGTGCAGGTCCGGGCAGAGATGTCTTGAAGAGAGTAAAGAAAATGCAGGTGTCGCCAGGAGCTAAGACATTTTTCTTTAAATTACACACCGGAACATTATCAGTAAAGAAGTTTTTGGAGGAAAGGGATTTTTTTTTACCGTGGGGGGCGCACTGTTTAATCTGCAAGCAGCCGGAAACAATAGACCATGTTTTTTTGCATTGTTGGGAAGGGGTTTATTTCTGGGATGTTTTGCAACGTACGATAAAGAAAGAATTTCCACTAGACTCCCACGGCATCCGGTATTTAAGCATTGATAATGAAGATGGCGTTCCGTATGATTTAATCATGCTCATGGGCCTCCACTCTATATGGCGCTCCAGAATGGCGGGTTATCACTGCGACAGGGATGCTCGACCCGCTAGAATATACTTTCGGGAATGTGTGAATTGGTTTATTGCCATACAGAAAGTGGCTGCTGAACCTCCCGAATGGCTCTCAAGGGTAGAGCCTTTGCTGTCGTTGCGGGAGTTTTAATGTACTGAGACGAAGCCAGCCTGACATTGGCTGATGATGACCTTCCAATATGTACTTTGTTTTGTGTTATTCGTGTTGTGTTCTTGTGAAATGGTATGATCCAAAGCCAGGAAATAAAAAAAAAAGGCGTGGCCGAGTGGTTTGCGTGATGAGTTAGTGATTGATATGTGCCTAGGACTGAGTTCGAATCGCGCTTGGTGCGCTCATTTTATTTACTTTTTTTTTGTTTTTTTTTATGTACCTAACTTGTTTCGTTACTTTTTAATTTTTATCCCAAGCCTTTTTTTTTCTCCGGGCGAACAGTGCCGCCAGTGCGGAGCGTCCCAGTATGCCGCGTCCCAGTGCGCCCAGTTTCCAGCGTCATACTGGGACCATAATCAGGTATGGCGCTGGGACCTAGTGGCACTGGTTTTTGCAATAGGGGAGAGAAAAGGAAGAGGGAGAGAAAGACGCGCGCCGCAACAACAGCTGTCGTCCACCACAGAAACGGTGGCGGGTGCAATGACTGCCTACAACGGATAAAAATTCTGTGGCAGGCTAGCCTCCACCGCAAGCGGCGGTGACCCACCTGTCCCAGCCCCATCAGGGGAGAACCCTCTCACTCTCTCACGGACGGCGCGAGTCGGTCGCCGCTTTATGTTGTTGCTATGAACTTTATTTTTCCACCGATGTAGGAGGCCCCCCTACTCCCCCGGCGGAGAGAGTGGGAGTTAGGTGGTGGTGGTGGTAGTAGTTATTTATTGTATATACAAAAGGAAAGAAAAGATGTTTGCCATCCCCGGTATCTGCTATCTGAAGCACCTGAACTGGGGCGGCGGAAATAAAGGGATAGCGAGGAAAAGGTAGAGGAAATCAAAGAGGTGAGCATTAGGGAGAAAGAAAAGGGTAGGTAAAAATAAAAGAAATGTATACACTATGGTACAGTATACAGTAGTTTGCTTGCTTGAGGCCCACCCGCCTATTTCACCTCGCCAGGTAGTGCGCGCTGTAACTGAACGCTCCGCGTGTGCTATTTCGCACAATCACGACCGATTGCCCACGACAGCCGTCAGTGTTTTTGTGCAGTGTGCCAGTGCGTGCGTTGTGAACAGTTGCCTAGACGCAGGGCAATTGCGGAGGCCCGCCCGATGTGCCGAGTGCTCAGTGACCTAAGATATTTGCGGGATCGAGTTAGGCCGCCGTTCATGCGCACCGCCATTTCTCACGGACGGCGCGAGTTGGTCGCCCAGCTTTGAGGTGTGACGTCATAACACCTGTGGCGCTCCTGGCGGAGAGAGCGGGAGTTAGGCCACCGTTCATGCGCACCGCTGTCTCTCACGGACGGCGCGAGTTGGTCGCCCAGCTTTGAGGCGTGACGTCATAACACCTCTGGCGCTCCTGGCGGAGAGAGGGGGAGTTAGGCCGCCGTTCATGTGCACCGTCGTCTCTCACGGACGGCGCGAGTTGGTCGCCTAGCTTTGAGGCGGGACGTCACACGGAGGTCATGCGAAAGGTCATTTCATGTGCGCCGCCGTCGCACCGCAAAGGCTTGAAAGTGAAAGTAGTATTGCTTTCGCAATAAAAAAAAAGGCTGATTGATTTAAAGGGAGAAAAAGGCGCGGTAACTGTCTCACTCGTTTTCTGTGGACACATCAACCGCGCTGTAAGAGAAGGGAGGAAGGTGGGAGCGAAAGTGGGAAGAAAGAGGAGTCGTAGTGGAGGGCCGCAGAATAATTTCGACAACCTGGGGATCTTTAACGTACGCTGACATCGCACAGCACACAGACGCCTCTTCGTTTCGCCTCCATCAAAACGCAGCCGCCGAGGTCGGGTTCGAACCCCGGTTACTCCGGCACAGTAGTCAGGAGTCTTACCACACTGCACCACCCCGGCGGGGCCCGCGCGGCTGATTGATTCTGTAGGAAGGGAAATGCGCGGTAACTGTCTCACTTATTTTCTGTGTACACCTCATCCGCACCGTAAGGGAAGGGAGGAAGTGGGAATGAAAGTGGAAATAGAGAAAGAGGAGCCGTAGTTGAGGGCTACGGAGTAATTTCGACCACCTGGGGCTTTTTATAGTGCGCTGACATCGCATAGCACACGGACGCCTTTTCAACGCGACCACCGGTGGCTACGTTTCGAAGGAGGCGAAACGGAGAGGCGTCTGTGTGCTATACGATGTCAGTGCATGTTAAAGATTCCAAAGGGATCAAAATCGCTTCCACCCTCCAATCCGACGCCTCTTTCTTTATGCTTTTACTTCCACTTTCGTCACTTCCCTTCAAGAAGTGTGGCATTATTTTTTATCTTTCCCTGTATACAAATTAGCAATTTTACGTTTTTTTATCTTTCCCTGTAAACAAATTTGCAATTTTATGCTCGCTTCAAGTGGGGCAGTTCCTTGCCCTACGGGGCTGGGACGGTAGGTCAACGCTACTTGCGGCGGGGGCTAGCCAGCCACTGATTTTTATCTGCTGTAGGCCGTCATTGCACCCGCCACCGCTTCGGTGGTGGTGGACGACGGCTGTTGTTGCGGCGCGCGTCTTTCTCTCCCTCTTCTTTTCTTTCTTGTCTAATTTCGCTCAGGTGTCTCCTCAAATCCACGTACTAATATTTCGTCTAATTTCTCTTCTGTCCGCACGAGGCAGCGGAGGTGGCTCAGCTACAGAGCCAGTAGCAGGCCCGTGCATTTTCTTTTCTTTCTTCCTACAGCCACAACAAGAACAAGTGTTTTAGCTGAGCAGGCGGAACGGCAACATATGCTCCTAAGTGAGAGAGTGCGGGCGTGGCACAGTTGCAGCCTAGACCACGAAACGTGGTTGTTAGTGTGTATAAAATGTAAAAAACTGAAAATAAACAATGGTACCACCCCGCGGTGGCACAGTGTTTGAGATGCCCGTCTACTGTGCCGGAGTACGCTGGTTCGAACTCAACCGCTGACGGCTGCGTTCCAATGGAGGCGAAATAGATGTCAGTGCACGTTAAAAATCGCCAAGTGGTCGATGGCTGCTCCGCCAGCCTCTACCCTAAATTGCAGCCAGGCCGTCGCCTGGTGTCACCTTCAGATTGGTACATTTCCATACCCGCTCCTAGTGAGTCCTATGCTGCCAGGAGCATGATAAGAATACTGTATAAATTGTCACTCGAGAGGGACCCTCGAACACATTTGAGACTATCTGTTTTCTCCCGGAAGGGACCTAAATTTGACGCCGCACATCTGGGATACCATGCTGCGAAGCTCGGACACTGGGCTCCAGCTAGCTGCCATGCAGCTGGCCTGGGACGCCACTGGCCAACACCATCTGCCCGCCTGCGTCTGAGGCGCAGCCTCGCCATCCATCCCAAGCGACGGAGGGCCGGAGCTCCTTTATCCGCTGGTGTAAATAAAATGTTCTCCTCTCTCTCTCTCGAAGCCCCACGTCTCGGCACCTCTTTCTTTAGTTCTTCACTCGCACCTTCCTCCTTTCACTTACGCCGTTCTTCAGATGTCTGCGGAAAATGTATGACAGATACGGCGCCTTTCGAGATATTTACAAAGGGGTAGCTGACTAGACGAACACCTTCAGGCCAGCGGCGCCCAGCACGAAACACACACACTTCGTCGTTCTCCATATTCCACATGTGAGCACAGCACTTTGTCGTCGTCGTCCCTTGACATAGCTCCCGCCGGCGAAAGCGCCGTCCCGGTGCTAAGTACAAGACAGATCAGGTGCATGGTACGGCTTGAGGCGAACTACGCGAACAACGTCGTTGATAGGGCGGGTGGATGATGTCGGAGAATCAAGAGGGGCAACCTCATATGTCACGTTAGTAACCTGACGGAGCAGACGATAAGGGCCGTTGTACTGGCGAAGGAACTTCTCAGAAAGCCTGACACGCAGTGAAGGAGACCAAACGAGAACGAGTGATCCTGGGGCATAGTGTACTGGGCGATGCTGGCGGTCGTAAACAGACGTCTGGTTGGTCTGGGAGGCGGTGAGACGGTAGCGGGTGATTTCGCGGGCCATAGTTGCTTGGGTGGTGGCGTCACGTGCGTACTCCGTGGTCGACTTCAAAAATGGCGGCAGCAGTGTGTCCAATGGCAATGCAGGATGTCGACCGAATAGAGGATAGAAAGGCGAATAGCCTGTGGTGTCATGCCGCGACGAATTGTAAGCAAATGTTACATGGAAAAGGCGATGTCCCGATCACGATGGTCGGGTGCGACGTACATGGATATCATGTCAGTGAGGGTCCTGTTCAGCCGCTCGGTAAGCCCGTTCGTTTGAGGATGGTGAAACAGGACGAAGAGAACGAAGACGTGGTTTGGGACTAGCGCGCGAGATAGAGACTGAACGCGATGTTGGCATACCGATAGCCAGGGAACAGTCAGGTATTTAAATGCAGTGCTAGAGGCATCCTGTTGTATGCCCTCCTTCTACAATATTTATGGTGCCGAAACCCGGGAGGTAATGTGCGCTCCTCCAACGATTCTTCCTGGAGTTTGCAAACGAAACGCTAGCGATCCTCCAGGAAGATACCAGGAGCTCCGCCAGCGAACCCCACCGGAGAGGGAAGAAAAGGGCCTCAACGAGACATCATGGAACGCATAAAAAGGAAGCGCATCATTCAGCGAGAATTTCAGACCCTGCTGTGAAGCAAGATAAGCTGCTCAAATTGAACGAACAGATTATTCTTGATTTAAAGCTCATTCACGCCAGGCTAAAAACCTGCAACGATGGTCTGCGCGTGCTGAATGAGAAAATGCATGCCTTCAAAGTCTACGGCAGTGCAGAAGACGTCGCAGCTGTACAGGAGTACGAGGAGACTGCCACGCGTACAATGAGGTTCCGCAGCCGCCACATCGAGGGTCTAGAGGCGCCTACTCCCGCTGCCGGCAGCCGTCGTTTTACGAAGGCAGCCGATGAGCTCCCTGTAGCAGCTGCTTCGTCTGGGAACGCAACTTTACCGGTAACCACCAACGCCGACATTGAGGTTAAAGAGAGGCAAGTCGTGAGTGCCGCCGTTTTCATGCCGATTTCTGATTTTATTTATTCGAGCCAACCCCAAAGGCATCAACGGAGGAAGCACATTACAACGAGGTATCGCATAAATTCATTGATGGGAGTGATAAGTGGGCCCAGAGTGTGTCAGCAGTCACCTAGGAGCGCCTGCCTTACTGAAGGAAACACGTTTATGCGAGAGTCGTTGCAATCAAGGACATATCTAGGTGGAGGTCTCTAAGAGTAAAAACATCGAGTCGATTACACGAATCCAAAGGCGGACAGAGGATTCAGGGTTGTGCACAAGCGGGATTGTTTTCGGACTGCCAACTGAAGAAGACTGAAAGAGCGCGACATCTTGGTCCTGTACCTGATTACATACCCTTGAAGCGAGAATCCAGAAGAATCCAGAAGCAAACAGAAAAAGACGGAAGTGCATTCACTTGCTCCGTGCAAGACAAAAACTAACAACAGAGAGCCTCCCTCGAAGAACTAAGTGGGACTTTTGAAAATAATGAGCGGAAGAAACATGCTCAAACGAAAGAACGAGGTCAGGCAGTGCTGCAAGTACTTATGCAGTGCGCAAGGGAGATGAAGAAATACAACAAACCATCGAACAGCATGAAAAAGTGCCGACCACAGTACCACAAGCACAGAAAGAAACCCAGGCCAGTGGGCAGAAAAAGAACACGATGGAAAGCCAGTGTTTTGTCAGAGTGCTGTGTTGTGCCAGAATGTGTACGTGTGTCAGTGCTGCCTTCGAAGATGTCCGTCAAAACGTTGAGCTGCCGCTGTGTATTTCCAGTACTGCGCACTGTTGCTGGCTTGCCAGCGTGTTCATCTTGGCACAGAGAGCTCTACATGTGGAGTCACCAAGAAAAAGGCAGAACACGCGTGAATCTGTCAAAGTAAACCTGAAGTCAAATGAGTAGATCAGCAATTATACCCATGATACCTCAAACAGTTACAACCACCAAGGGGACCACGACGCGAAACTGAAGCCAATGATGGACGAGCACTATGAACTTCGAGTTTGGAAGCCATCCACCAGCCCCAGATAGTCATCATAAGAGGCTGGAGAATCACGCGATGCAGACCCTGAGCCTAATTAGGCGGGTGGCCAACAGAGGCCGAGGGTTAAAGGAAAAAAATTTGACCAAACTGATACAGGCCTACATCTTCAGCCGAGTGAGCTACGCAACGCCGTATCTAGATTTGAAAGCGGTGGAAAAAGAAAAAAATGAGTCTCTAATGAGAAAATGCGTAAAAAGAGCGCTGGGACTGCCCCTGTGCACATCCACAGAGAGAGTGATGGCTCTCATCATCATCATCATCATCAGCCTGATTATACCCACTGCAGGGCGAAGGCCTCTCCCATATTTCTCCACTTAACCCGGTTCTGTGCTAGCTGCATCCACTTGACCCCTGCGAACTTCTTAATCTCATCCGCCCACCTAACTTTCTGCCGCTCCCTGCTACGCTTTCCTTCCCTTGGAATGCAGTTTGTTACCCTAAGCGACCATCGGTTATCCTCTCTTCGCACTACATGTCCTGCCCATGCCCATTTCTTCTTCTTAATTTCCACTAGAATTTCGGTAACTTCAGTTATTGAGTGATGGCTCTAGGGGTACACAACACATGGGCAGAACTGGCGGAAGCGGTGCGAACCTCTCAAATTGAGAGGCTTAGCACCACAAAGACAGGAAGAGTCATTTTGACGAAAGTTAGAATAAATCCGGATAGGGGTCCCACGGTCAAGGTGGAGGTAGCTAGAGAAGTCAGACAAAATTTGGTGATTCCCCCGCTGCCAAAAAACATGCACCCGGAATATAACAAAGACAGGAGGAAAAAACGAGCCGAAGCATTAGAAATTAGATTCGGCGAAATTTCCGAACATGAAGTGGCCTATGTAGACGCGGCGGGAGGTGGTGGCAGTTTCACGGTAGCAACGGTCGTCAGCGGCCGGGGCAATCCCGTGACAGCTGCCACTTTGCGCGGGCGGAGCATAGAAATAGCCAAGGAAGCTGCGATCGCGTTAGCTTGCGTCGGAACGGAAGCGAAGTTTGTCATCAGTGACAGCAAAACTGCCATACAAAATTTTAGCAAGGGCAGGATCTCGCCCTT
This sequence comes from Amblyomma maculatum, assembly GCF_055883805.1. NCBI lineage: Eukaryota > Metazoa > Arthropoda > Arachnida > Ixodida > Ixodidae > Amblyomma > Amblyomma maculatum. Next base: position 26,930,355 of record NC_139351.1, on the reverse strand, counting down.
AGCAGCCAGAATCCCAGGCCAGAAAAAGTTGGATAGGAAAATTCAAATAATTTGGACTCCTGCGCACGAAGCCGTCCCCGGCAACGAGGCGGCCCACAAGCTGGCTCGAGATCTCTACCGCCGAGCCGCTACAGGGCCACTTGATGACCGAGGAAGCGGAGAGCGCTTGCTAAAATATGGGGAGATCACGCAGCACTACAGATTGGATCGTAGACTGGTACCCCCACCAGACCCGAAATTAAACAGCAGACAAGCAGTGGCGTGGAGGCGACTGCAAACTTATACATATCCGCACCCGGTTATGGCGAACCACATGTTCCCTGAGGCCAGGAGTGACAAGTGCAATCTTTGTGGGGCGAGAGGGACCCTCGACCACATAATATGGGAATGCCCGTATTCTCCCAGGAGGACGAACAATAAGGCTGTAGAGACACCTGGGAGACCCTGCTGCGCAGCTCGGACCCTGAGCTCCAGCTCCTACTCGTCCAACTGGCTGAAGAGGCTGCTGGGACCCAAGACCTCCCGGCCTGCCTCTGAGGCGGCGGCACCCGCCCCTTGACCTGCGTCTCGGGGGGTGGGTAGATCACCTTATCTGTTGGACATTAAAGTTTAATCCATCCATCCTTCTTCCTTCAGTCGCAACTAGGGCGCCGTGATGCGCGCTTAATCACGCTGTAGCACAGGCACGCCACCTATCACCGATTTGTGCTCACACAATTCTGTGGTGGCCCCGCCGGGGTGGTGCAGTGGTAAGACGCCCGACTACTGTAGAGGCGTCGTGTGCTGTGCGATGTCAGCGCACGTTAAAGATCCCCAGGTGGTCGAAATTACTCCGTAGCCCTCCACTACGACTCCTCTTTCTCTCTTTCCACTTTCACTCCCATCTTCCTCCCTTCCCTTACGGCGTGGTTGCGGTGTCCACAGAAAAACAAGTGAGACAGTTACGGCGCCTTTCCCTTCCTATAAATAAATCAGTTTTTTGAATCAGTTTATAAGGATAACCCGACGGCGCGGTTGCGGTGTCCACAGAAAACAAGGGAGACAGTTACCGTGCCTTTCCCTTCCTATAAATAAATCAGGATAACCCGACCTCGCCCCGCCGGGGTGGTGCAGTGGTAAGACGGCCGACTACTGTGCCGGAGTACCCGGGGTAGCCCTCCACTACGGCTCCTCTTTCTGTCTTTCCACTTTCACTCCCACCTTCCTCCCTTCCCTTACGGCGCGGTTGCGGTGTCCAAAGAAAACAAGTGAGACAGTTACCGCGCCTTTCCCTTCCTATAAATAAAAAATAAATCAGAGGGGAAGGCAGCACGCCGGCAGTTGCGCTCTCACTCGGAAGCAGGCGGTCGGGCGGGCTTCACCGCAGTCGGCGGCAGGGAATCTGCGAGCGCTGGCATGCCCTGGGTAGTGCTACAGTGAACTAGTAGTGCGATGCTCGTCGAATTGGCGCCGTTTGTTGCTCGACGTCTGCAGTGGACTTCGTCGCCGATACACGTGCGTTCGCTGTCGGAGCCGCAATGTGATGACCTGGCGTCTCCTACGCAACAAAGAGGAATGCGTCGTGCGCCTGTGACTGTGCTGCATCTTCCTACGCTCTCCTCACGTGAGTGACACAACACTTTTGGGCATGCTCATTTGTCCGTTCCGTAAGCGGGTAATATAATTTCTAAGGTTTTATTACGTAGCCTGGAAATTTCCCGCTCGCGAACAGCGAGCGTCGTTTCTGTGTTTTTCTTTTGTTTGGTACGTGAACGGATTTGGTCTTTCGCAACCAGATCAAGGTGTGAAAATCGAGATGGTGCTGCATATATGATCCTGAAAACTGCGTCACGCAGAGATGAGCAGGTTGGATTTCGCCCTACAGCTTGTGTCTGCTTCGCTATAAAACGCAGCATGGTATTTTTCGGTGGACACTCCTGAATCAATGATTGCTTACGCAACCAAGATTGTGGCAACGTTAGAAAACGTCTGCCTTACAGAGGAGGTCGCGACCTTTGCATCTCCTTTTTTCGTATTTTCTGCATTTATTATCATCATGGGAAAATGCACGTTCACTTTGTGCCAGTGCGGTGATTTATTTGTACTCTGGCACGTGTTCCCTTTCGCCACCGCGTCTGTCGGGTTGTGTTAACACCCATCCCCGCGACCTTCATCATGTCTTCCGTTTATGATGTCCGTGCTTTCATTACAAACACAGAAGCGGCGCCTATTATGAATGGTTGCCGCAACACAGGTGACGGCGTGTCCAATTTCGCGACATCTTTTTATTATTTTCGTGCGCTTACCTCGCGACAATGCGTGACAGTGTAAACGTAGCAATTTCTTGGCTATCGTAGCGATCCTAGATTCGAAAAAGCTTTCCACGTGGTGCTTTTGTACATGCCTGTGCGAAAGCTTGCGTCAGGTATGTTTCCAGATCACTTATAAAGTGTTTCATGCTTATCCGATTTTCTTTATTTGATCCATTGGGTACTCTAGTCTTGTCGGTGCACCAGCTGGTAACAGCGGTACACTGTCGCGAAGAGAGGTTTCGAATTTCCCCGTGCACTGTAGACCCACATTCCTGGAGAAAGAGGAATGCGGAATTCCGCGAGAACCTATGCTGCGTTCCACCTCTGACGATGCGAGTCATATTGCGGAAAGTGTTTTTCGCCCTTGGCGCTTAGGCACACCAGAAAATTAATTGTACCTGACGTGCCGGTGACAGGGGTGGGCGGCGGAGACGAGAAAAAGGGGACATAAGGACGGTGCTCCGCACAGGCGAAAGGAGACGGAAGAGCGTTTTGGATGGGGTAGGGGGGTGCTGTCAGCCATTCAACCTGTGCGGGAGGCAGCTGTCACCCGTTAATTATAAGGATTATTACCGATGCGCCCTTAACGGTGCGCACACTCCCAGACACCGTTAGAGTGAGGGGGGGTAGCTGTCCCAGTCGCAAAGGAGATGCCCTCGTCCTGTGTGGCATGCTCAGTCGGAGTTCAACTACCTTGTAGAGACAGAAGGGGGTGGCCGTTTGGTGCCCAGCTTTCGCCGGTTCAAGCCAGAGTAAGGGTCGGAGTCAGAAGTAACAAAGAAAACAAACTATATACACGGTAAGAGCCGATACAGAGGAACACACAAACCCTAAAATTGCACGGACGAGAGGTTCACAGATAAGAACGCTAAGCATACACCTAAAGAGGTATTCAAAAACACAGAGGCTTACAACACAGACCTAACACGAGAGGGTCACCATAAACAAACACCAAATTGTTCACCGGGCACTGTTGCAGTCTGACGCCTCGAGAGTCACGATGTGGCCGCCATGCAAGACGAGCGTCGCTCCCTCGCAGGTCCGTGGGCTTGCCAGCAGCGGGTGATCCCCGGGAGTCCAGTTGTCGCACTTGCGAACACGCTGCAACCACTGACTGACTGACTACACAAGCGGTGCGGCCTCCATAAATAGGGCGCGCCGCGTCTGTCTGTTAAGACGCGCCAAAGCTAGCGCGCACACGCACTTATGGCGATTTCCACTGGTCGCTGCGGAGCACGTTTTCTTGCTCCGGGACGACGATTTGGAATTCCACTGGTCAACCAAGACAGGTTGCGCGTATTCCGCTGGTCGTTTGGGGCAGCTCGGGACGCTCCAGCTCGATCCGCCGACCGAAGTCGGATCTCGCCGGAAGTCCTAGTCGCTGACGTGGTCACTTCCGGATGCTGCTGGATTCTTTTGGCTGTTTTTGACCGTTTCAGCGACATCGGCAGAGGACACTGAGCATCACCGTTTTTTGCGCGAATATGTCAAAGTGCGTCTATCGAAAAACGTCTGCAGCGTTAAAAAATGAGAAAGCAAGTTGTTGAGGGCCGCACTCCTGCCTATTTATCAACAGCAAACATTTTGGCGCTGGGATGCGGCTACAACTTTCGATTTACTTCCGCCGCGCGCTCTACACGTTCCGCTGGCCGACCAAGGCTGATTCGCTCTGTAGCACTTTAGGTCGGCTCGGGCGCCCAGCTCCGATCGACCAGTGGAAATCGCCATTAGCTTCGCTGGTTGGAGCGCTCCATTTTCCTCTCGTCGATCCGCACGTCGTCATTGGCTAGGTCCCATAGAATTTTCTGGAGACGTGTGGAATTTTCCGGACTGATGAATCGCCGGGTGATAAGAAAGAGGGTGTCGTGACGGCGACGCCTACAAAGCTACGCGCTCTCTCGCGCGGGGAAGGAGGTTTTTCTAGAACCTTGTGGAAGTTTCGATGCTGCGACGCGCGGGCCTCGCGCCGCGCCGGCTTAGTAAAAATGTGCGCCGATTTCGTGGCAGAAGCCGCCTGCACTTGGCCGCGAAGCAGTGTGCGCACCCGTGACAGGGCAATGGTGAGCCTCTGTGCGTTCATCGAGCGGGCGGGCTTGAAGCCTCGCTTGCTCTTCGCGTGCGTGACCTGAACGCTCCGTGTGTGCTACCTTGGACGTATGCTGCCGGGCGCCCCACCCCGGCAGCTGATGCATTGTGTCGGGCGCGCGATCCGTCTGCAACAGGATCGCGCGCGCAATTTTTCTTCCAAGGTAAAAGCAACGAGTTTGGTTACATGTAAAATACTTCATTCAGCAGATCTACATGCAAGAAAGCAAGAATAAAATGTAGTTTTCATCATCATCATCATCAGCCTGATTGTATCCACTGCAGGGCGAAGGCCTCTCCCATATTTCTCCACTTAACCCGGTTCTGTGCTAGCTGCACCCACTTGACCCCTGCGAACTTCTTAATCTCATCCGCCCACCTAACTTTCTGCCGCCCCCTGCTACGCTTTCCTTCCCTTGGAATCCAGTTTGTTACCCTCAGCGACCATCGGTTATCCTCTCTTCGCCCTACATGTCCTGCCCATGCCCATTTCTTCTTCTTAATTTCCACTAGAATGTCGGTAACTTGAGTTATTTCTCTGACCCACTCTGCACGCTTTCTATCTCTTAATCTATCTATCTCTATTTCTATCTCTTTCTATCTCTGCACGCTTTCCGAAACCCTACGAGGGTTTCGGAAACGGTACTCTACTATCGATCATATCCATACCATCAATCAGGTGATAGAAAAATGCTCGGAATATAACCAGCCCTTATACATAGCATTCATTGATTACGAAAAAGCATTTGACTCAGTTGGAACATCGGCGGTGATGCAGGCATTGCGAAATCAGGGGGTAGACGAGCCGTACGTGAAAGTGCTGGAAGATATATATATAGTGGCTGCACAGCAGCCATAGTTCTGCATAAAGAAAGTAACAAAATTCCCATAAAGAAAGGTGTTAGGCAAGGAGACACAATCTCCCCAGTACTATTCATAGCTTGTTTAGAGGAAGTATTCAGAGACTTGGAATGGGAGCAGTTAGGGATAAGGGTAGATGGAGAATACCTCAGTAATCTGCGATTTGCTGATGACATTGCCTTGCTAAGCAACTCGGGGAATGAACTGCAAGTAATGATTGATGACCTAGACAGGAAAAGTAGAAAGGTAGGCTTGAAAATCAATATGCAGAAGACTGAGGTAATGTTCACACAGCCTCGGGAAGGAACAGCAGTTTACATTAGGTAGCGAAATACTGGAAGTAGTAGGCGAATATGTCTACTTAGGACAGGTAGTAACCGCTGATCCGGACCATGAAAATGAAATAACAAGAAGAATAAGATTGGGATGGAGCGCATTTGGCAAGCACTCGCAGATTATGACTAGCAGCTTACCGGTATCGCTCAAGAGGAAAGTATACAACGGTTGCATCTTGCCTGTACTCACCTATGGGGCTGAAACGTGGAGGCTAACCAAGAGAGTTCTACTTAAGTTGAGGACAACCCAGAGGGCTATGAAACGAAAAATGCACTTTTCCAGTTTGCACTTGCATTTTTCGTTCCATAGCCCTCTGGGTTGTCCTCAACTTAAGTAGAACTCTCTTGGTTAGCCTCCACGTTTCAGCCCCATAGGTGAGCACAGGCAAGATGCAACTGTTGTATACTTTCCTCTTGAGCGATACCCCGATGTAGTTTTACAAAGAGGCAATTGATAGTTTTTTGAGATTCTATATAACACTCGACGCGCTATGCACTAGTTACGTACCCCGCTCTTACTCCTCCTTAACCTGAAATGATTATATTTTTTTCCTTTGGGAACTCTTGTCGCGGTTCGGCAACTTTGCTAAAAAGCGAAGCCTTAAAATCACTAAAATTTTATTATTTCAAGTGTGAGCGCTTTCTCGTTCTCCTCACTGCCCAACTTTCGAAGCTCCAAACTTTCCAAGAAGGTTGAAAAATCTGAAGGGCTTGATGCGCTCAACTTTTTTGGAGTTAAAAACAAAAACCTGTGAACATATCACTGAACAACAATGCATGAAACGTGTTCAGATGCGTACAAAAGACAATTTGCGTCAAATGTCTGGGTAAACTATGACCTAGCATCGACCATAGCGCAGTCTTTGGGGTTAGAAGTCTGGTGCAGGCCTCACAGCATGTCTTTCGCAACATCTCACCAGCGGCATATCTGGCCATGTAATAAACTTACGGGGTCGAACTTTTAATAATTTTTAATTATGCTTTTCCTTGGGTCGTGAACTCACTGTGCTTTCCCGAGCTTTCTGTCATCGACAAGTTTGTCGAGTTCATCAGTCATTGCTGGGTGGCTCTGAACTTGTGACACTGAGGATTGGCGAAACAGTGCACTAATCATCTCAGAACTACAGTTTCCTGTGCTGGGCAGGAGCGCGAGGTTATAAAAAGAAAGCGCATTGGGGGTTATTAAGGCGGAAGCCTTCATAGCCTCATCGTTGTCGTCAGCACGTGTCACGCTTTTGCGGTGGCTCTGTTTAGTCGAGACGACATTACGTCATGGAGGTCTCGACCAATCAAAGAGCACCACCATAGTATGCGCGAATGCGTGCCTTATATGGTCGTACGCCAATCAATGATTAATTGCTAATATGACTAGTTAATCATAATTACTCATTAGTAGTAGTTGCGCAATAAATCATTAATAATCTTTTAGTTCCTGAACACTGATTAATAATTATTACTTGCTGATTACTACTAATTAATTGCTAAACAATGACAGCTGCCTACTGAGCTAATTAATTATTAATGCCGCGCACCCGGGACTCCAGCATGCGCGAATGCGTGCCTTATAAGGTCATATGCCAATCAGCACCTAATTACTAAATAATGGCTAAGTATTCAATCACTTAGTACTAATAGCTAATTATTGAATAAATAATGACTAATTAAGTTTTTTCTAATTGACGATAAATCAATTATTAATGACTAATTCGTAACAGTTGCGTAATCAAATACACAATTAATAATTAATGCCGCCTTATACGGCCATATGTCAAGCAATAAGCAATTTCTTGGGGGGAGGCGAAGACGGCTGCCTGCCGAGCAGTAAATTACAGGTTCTCCAGTGGCTATTAAGAGGCTTCATAAGTCCAGTCGTTGGCGGTAACACGAAAAGAAAATAAACACAAAAGTGCCTTCGGCTAGATACGACGAAGTGTGCTCAATGATAACTGAAAAATCCCAACCTAGCCTAGTTGTGTACTTTAGTAGGCGTGTGCTCATGTAAACTAGCCGTGTGTCATGCGTTGCAGTGCTCCATAAGACATGCACTGTAGCAGAGCGCGTTGTAGGGTTTTGCATATTTTCGTTTTAATTTGACTTTCGTGTTGTTGGGTGAAGCGGGGTGTGCGCACCTATGTTACTTGCACAAACCAATGAGTGCAGCTGATTAAACTCGGTCTATAAAGGAGCTTTCTCTCATTCGCCAGTAAAAGATGTACTATTAGTCGTTTATTCATAAACCGCTGTAATGAATTTAGCGGCGGGATTTTTTCATTTCCAAAGGAAGCAGTGCACAGCTAGCCAAAGCCCGCTTGGGCCCGCCACTTCAAGCCCGTAGCCGGCACAGGCCTGCAACTGCAAGCCCGGGTAGAACAGCAAATTTCAGGCCCGGGTCGGGCCACGGGCTGTGCCGGGACCGGGCTTTCGGGCCGGCCCGATCCCGTGCAGTGCGCTAGATCGGGGTTTTTTCATGGCAACGACAAACAATGACATGAGGCTGGTCGCTTCACATGATCCGCCTCAAAATTACCGAGCCAATCAAACCCACTGATTAAAAAGACCGAACTCCGGTGGGTTTGCAATAGTCTCGAACCCAGGTCCTTGATTGTTTAAAATGAAAACGCAGCATCCACACTGCACGCTCTCTCCACTCGAGGCTCTCAACCTCTCCCCACCGGCGCTTGTCCTGCTTTCCCTATCTCACGGTCCACATGCGGAACGAGCCATGCCGCTGCCGTATTTCCCGAAAAGCGCCGCGGAGCGTGTGAGACGAGGATTCCGTTAGCCACGGTGGGTCAGTGTGACAACTCAGTCAGTGGCCATTAGCGGGAGGGGCTCGTCGCTGCCGCTGCTGCCCGCACCGGGAGAGGCACCGCGAGGGGGCAAGGTTGGATCACGCTTTCGCTTAGGAGAAAGCTCAAAACTGCTCTAATTTTCGGGTTAAATAGAGCGCAGCTGGAGTGTCTTCGAGACGTGTGTCGAACAACTCCTTTAACAGCGCGTTCCTTCGTTATCGATGCCGCGTGAGGGACCGCCGAGAAAGCTGTGCCCAAAGCGTTTCCGGGAAACGAGCCCTCCCAGGCAGGGGGGAGCGCAGCTATTCTACAAAGTTTTCCGAACGCCAGGGACGTGGTAAAAAATGAGAAGTTCCCGCATTCCTAGCGGGCCCGGGGCGCGGCTGGCACCGGAGCGAAAAAAGACGAAAAAACGAAAACAAAAACGCTGCAATACTGGCTCTGAGGAGCAGGGTCCGGCTGCCCTTTCGACATGGCGCGGGGTACGCGCGTAAACGCCAATAAAAAAAAAGACTGCCGTTAATCTCTGCCTTAGATATGCCGTTCTGCACTTTACAAGACACTGAAAAGGACTATACCTCTGGAACAGCAACAACATGAAAACGCCACAGGAATTAGTGTATAATTTTGAGTGTATGAAATGTTCTATATTGTACATCATAGAGAATACTGCGTTTTAGATATTTTAATTATGATATATTTTTGTCTACTGCCAACATGAGTGGACAGGTGGTAAACAAAATTTCGCTCGCAGAGCTCTCCTTTCTTGGTTTCTGCAATGCTCCGAAACATTGTATAATTGCAACTCATTTGTACATAAATTGAAGAAAGCAAAACATTAATGGTATGTTTCCAATTATATCTACTATCTATAGCCAATGTCAACAGAAATTACAGGCATTTGCATTGTGCACGGCTAAAACTGTGGGGGAAAATGTTTCGGAGCTAGCACTTCAATAAAATCGTAGTCAAGTTTAGAGCTGAAGTGCTTTGAACCCTGACTTTTGACATGTATTATCAGAAGCGAACAAGCTTTGCAGTCATCAAATGAAAGTTAGGGATAAAGCATTTAAGATAGCTCACCTGTTTTGGGGTACCAACTACACACAATAATTTCCTACTGGTTCCGAAGCAAAAAGAAAGCTGCCGTGCCTACTTGGTGAGCATGTGAGGTAGCTGCAGAAAAGTGAGGATCAACAGGAATCGACGCATCTCAATATTGCAATCCAATAAATATGGCAAGTTTTATTTCATGAGGTGACAGCACTGCACACATTCCCTAAAAAACGATAGGCCCTATTGGAAAGAGACAAGTTTTAGGAATCCGGGAAAAAAATATTTATACGACTACGAGCCGTTCAGCATGCTCAGCGCAGCGCTCTGGTTGGCTTAAGTTCACCTGTTGATAACAGGCTTCACTCAGTGTTGCCAGACTGCCTGCCAGATTTGACGTCCAGATATACCGCTAAGTTTGACGGGCATAATGTGGATATTTCCGCTTCCGCGATATCTCACTCCCTCGGGGACTTTCCTTCCTGCGAGGAGGAGGAGAAACAGTGGCGTCGCGAGGGGAGAGATTTTTTACACTCCGCTATCTTATGGGCGGAGCTTTGACGAAGGTTATTTCGCTGACGTCACAAGAAAAAATAAAGCAAACGTGTGCACCAAGGCGGCCAAACGCAGCCAAGGCTCCAAGATGGCCAGTTCCAACTTCCAAGGCTCGGTTTGTTGGTGCAGCTCAACAAAACCGCAAAACTCGTGTTATCCATTTGTGGCACGACTCACATACGGTGCGAATACGGTGCCTCGGAAGAAACCAGCCCAGGATGAAAACTACACCTACAGCTGCCGTGCAGTAATACGTTTCTTTTTTTCATTTTTTTTTCTCAGAAAGTTTGGCGTGTGGGCTAGGCGGAGAATACTTATGCAAATTTTTTCTGAGCGTCCTTCGCGTTTACACTGCTTTGCAGTCTTTTCAGCACTTTAATTTTGTGCCTTCACGACTTCGTAAATGACAGGTGAAAGAGTGGCCGCTTCACAGGATCATTGATATTTAAAGCCTACTAAAAACTACCTTAGATATGCGGATGATATCACTTTAATGGCAGAAAGTGAAGTGGAACTCGAGACTTCTGATGCGCGTACAAGAAGAGAGTGAGAAGTTTGGACTTAAACTGAACATTAAAAAGACAAAGATCATGGCGTCTTGCCCTATCAAGTCCTGGAGCATCAAGGGACAAGACGTGGAAGCTGTGACAGATTTTCTGGTCTTGGGCTCCAAGACTACGCCGGAAGGAGACTGCAGCCATAAAATTAGGAGACGCCTGCTTCTGCGTAAGAGAGCCATGGCTAGCCTTGACCGCCTAGTAAAGAGCAGAGACATTACACTGCCAACGAAGATCCGTATAACTCGTGATATGGTATTTCCCGTTGTGATGTATGGATGCGAGAGTTGGACTGTGAAAAAGGCTGACCGCCGAAGAATTGACGCGTTTGAATTGTGGTGCTGGCGGAGACAGCTGAGAGTTCCTTGGACGGCCAGAAGATCAAATCAGTCGATATTGTCAACCATAAACCCTGACTGCTCATTGGAGGGTCAAATTCTAAAGTTAAAGCTCAGCTACTTTGGTCATCTGATGAGAAGAGAGGAGTCGCTGGAGAAAGATTTGATGTGGGGAAAGTTTGAGGGTCACCGGAGAAGGGGTAGGCAGCGAACGCGATGGTTAGATGGCATCCTCGAGGCGCTGCAGATGAAGTTATGTGATGTTAGGAAGATAGTTGGAGACCGGAAAGCGTGGCGTGATACGGTCCATAGGGGACACGACTGAACTGAACTGAAAAACTGCCAACGCACACAAGCGTTGGAAAAGTATACGCGAAAAAAAAAAAGAAAACGACGAATTTCGATTAGCGTGTGTGTCAACGTTGGTAGCAAACAGTTAATGCAATGCGCAGGTACTACATGTCGGGGCGTTCTACATATTTTCGGCTAATTATTAAAAAAAAGTTGCAGTTGTGCTCACCGGCGGTAGTCGACAACATGGCACTCAACTCAATCACCTAAATTAAAGCAGGCTAGTGCTGTCTAGTCGCTACAAATAACAGGCATAGAAAATTCATGTCACTGGTGTTTTATATTTTTTCTTCTTCTGCATGAATTCTGTGATGTTGTGTAGATGGGGAAGCATTTACTGACTTCAGCTGTGCATCAAGAAAATAAACAGTGTCGAGAGAAAAGGCAATGCCTTCTTAATATCAGATTATATTACAACATAACCTTCTGCAAAGAACACAAAAATTCTGCTACAGCCGGAGTTGGGCTCCATGTGTGGTATCACGAAGTGTTATCAAAGTTGCGGAACTACCTCGCCTCAGCCACGCTCTCTCCACTCACCCTTGCCACTGTGATAAGGTGGCTTATTAAAGCGCGCTGCGCCAGCCACCGCGGCGCATTTTCTTTCGTTTCCGTAATCACGGAATAAAGCCGTTCCTGTCCGACCTATGCTGCCTCAGTTGTCTTGCCTAAAACACGACATAATGGCGACGAGGATGGCGAATCTGCGCCGGTGTTACGCCCACTGAAGACTTTCGGCACAAGACCAAGAACTGTAGCATCTACAGCAACGGGAACGCCTTCGCCATGACTACTTTCGGGCAAGTTCAGCCCTACGACTCTACGACTGATTGGCTTTCGTATGAAGAGCGGTTAGAAGCATATTTGCGTGCTAACAAGGTTCCGGAAGACTTAAAAGTAGACGTGCTCCTGAGTTTCATCGGACCGCAAACTTACGCACTTCTCAAGTCACTGACTATTCCCGATAAGCCCTCGTCTAAGCCCTATGCAACGCTCATAACGCTACTTCGCAATCACTTGTCTCCGAAGCCGTCGGTCATCGGCGAAAGAGCAAAATTTCACCGCCGGTCACAGAAAGAAACTGAAACCATATCGGAGTTCGTGCCCGAAATAAGACACCTTGTTCAGACATGCGATTTCGGCGAGTTCTTGGATCATTCACTGCGTGACCGATTTGTCTCCGGGTTGCAGCGCGTCGACATCCAACGGCATTTATTTGCCGAAGATAATGCGCTAACTTTCCAAAAAGCTGTCGAGCGTGCCTTGTCTTTTGAAGCAGCAGTGCGAAATGCGACAGAAGCGTACGTAGTGCACGAAAGGAATGCCGATATACATAAAATGCCTAGCTCAAGGCCAACTCCCGAAGCAAAGGCCGTACCATGTTATCGATGCGGTTAGCCCAAGCACGGAGCCGTATCTGGGAGCTGAACGCCGTTAGGAGTTTGCCTTGTGCGACCGAAGAGTCGTCGGAGAAACTTCAGGCCTTGCTACGAAAGTACACGCAACTGTTCAGCGAAGACTTGGGCAAGATAAATGGTGAGAAAGCTACTCTTTATTTCAAAGACAATCAAGAGCCTAGATTTTTGAAGGCAAGGACTGTGTCATTCGCATTACGTCCGGCAGTACAACAGGAACTTGTGAAGCTAGAAAAGCTTATCGTTATCTCACCAGTGGCTAGCAGCAAGTTTGCTACGCCGGTTGTGCCGGTCATTAAAGCTAATGGCTCGATAAGACTGTGCGGTGACTACAAGGTCACCCTGAATCCAATTCTAGACACTGAGCATTATCCGCTTCCAAGAGCAGACGAGCTTTTTGCAATCCTTGCGGGAGGAAAGAAGTTCTAGAAACTTGACCTCAACAGAGCATACCAGCAGGTAGAAATGAACGAACGGTCGAAAGAATACTTGACGCTAAATACACACAAAGGGTTGTACGTCGTCAACCGCGGCGCCTACCTTTTGGCATGGCATCAGCTCCTGCAATCTTTCAAAGGATAATGGATAACATGCTCAAAGGACTCGAAAGGGTTACATGTTACATTGATGATATCCTCGTAACGGGAAAGACTGAAGAAGAGCACCTGCGTAACCTCGAAGCTGTTCTGAAACGCTTGTCAGAAAGAGGCACTAAAGGTGAAGACGCCTAAATGTCAGTTCTTTAAGGACCAGCTTCAGTACCTCGGTCACATTGTAAGCGCTGATGGCGTGCGTCCAGCCGATGACAAAGTGGCAGCTATTTCAAAGGCACCGAGGCCAAATGACAAGCATCAGCTGCGGCCCCTGCTTGGCCTAGTTAACTACTATGGAAAGTTCATTCCGAACCTATCCAGTGTAATCGCACCGCTCAACAGGCTTTTACGCAGTGATGTGCCCTGGGTGTGGAGCAGGGAATGCGAGGACGCCTTCGTTGAAGTTAAGAAGTTGCTGTCCATGCCACCCGTGCTTACCCACTACGAGCCCGGATTGCCACTACAGCTGTCTTGCGACGCATCAGCATACGGCATCGGAACCGTGCTCTCTCACGTCCTACCAAATGGTATGTGCAAGCCAATAGCATACGCAGCAAGAACATTGACTAAGGCAGAGGCTAGCTACAGCCAAATTGAGAAAGAGGCACTCGCCCTAATTTTCGGTGTGAAAAAGTTTCACTACTACCTCTATGGCCGTTCATGTTATCTGCCTACAACTACACCCTCAAGTACAAGTCGTCAGCAGAAAACGCAGACTCTGATTGCCTTTCGCGGCTGCCGTTGCATGGCAATGATGATGAAGCATCGGAAGATAAATTCTACGTTCTGCGTTTTGACTCGCTTCCAGTAAACTGCCGTGACATAGCACGTGAGACCAGTCGTGACCCTGTTGTACTCAAAGCAGTCATGCAGTACGTTTTGAGCGGCTGGCCGAATCGCGCTCCGAAAGACTTACTGAAGCCGTTTTTCTACATACGTTCGGAGTTGTTTTTGCAGCAAGGATGCCTGGTGTTGGGAACTCGTGTCGTCATTCCTGAGCACTTCCAGTCGTTCATGCTTGAGGAGCTGCACCAGGGGCACCCTGGAATCGTCAGGACAAAGGAGTTGGCGAGAAGTTACGTGTGGTGGCCAACAATTGACAGAGACATCGAACAGAAAGTGAGTGCATGTCAGTCGTGCCAGTCGCAGCGCAACATGCCGTGCCCTGCTCCGCTTCATCCATGGGCGTGGCCTAGCCGGCCCTGGGAACGGGTTCACGTCGACTTCGCAGGCCCATTCAGAGGTGCGATGCTCTTGATAGTCGTATACACTCATTCTAAGTGGCCAGAAGTGTTTGAAATGAAAGATACATCCGCAGAGAAAACCATTGATCGTCTTCATGAACTTTTCTGTCGTTTCGGTTTTCCAGAGACGCTTGTATCGGATAACGGTCCACAATTCACATCGGACGCGTTCTCAAAATACATGCGCAGAATTGGCACCCGTCATGTTCGCACAGCGCCGTATCATCCAAGCAGCAATGGACAGGCTGAGCGCTTCGTGCAGTCACTCAAGTCTTCGTTGCGTAAGAATCCGTCCGTACCCCTACGCTCAGCTATTGCTGATTTTCTTTTGGCGTATCGCAACACTCCTCATACAACCACTGGGGAAGTTCCTGCACTCCTCCTGCTTGGCAGATGTCTTCGCACAAGGTTGGATCTTGTAAAACCTTCAATCCAATCAAAAGTCGTATCGGCTAAGCAGTTTGACCAAACCTTAAGGCGTAAGTCATGCTATCACAAAGAGCGAAGTTTTAAGGCTGGTGATAGGGTAAAGGTCAGGAACTTCAGGCGCGGAGAAAAATGGTTTTCAGCGACCATTTTGGCGCAAACTGGTCCAGTCTCGTACCGCTTAAGTGTCTTAACTCCTAGAGGTGTGTTTCAGTGGATTCGCCACAAGAACCACATCATCCGAGTGGCTCCAGAAGAAGACACATCTGCTCCTCTGGCGCCATACGCGGAATCTGATGAGCAAGCCGAGTCCTGCCGGTCTCCCCGTCAACAGGCTGGAGTGCAAGACCGCCATTCGGATACAGAACCTGCAGAACGGCGGTACCCACTTCGGGAGAGAAGACTACCCGACCGCTATGTACCATGAACAGGAATTTGTTTTGAACTGTAAATAGGTGCGGAGGGATGTGGTATCGCGAAGTGAGCTGCGGAACTACCTCACCTCAGCCACGCTCTCTCCGCTCACCCTTGCTACTGTGATAAGGTGGCTTATTAAAGCGCGCTGCGCCAGCCACCGCGGCGCATTTTCTTTCGCTTCCGTTATCACGGAATAAAGCCGTTCCTGTTCGAGCTATGCTGCCTCAGTTGTCTTGCCTAAAACGTGACGACACCATGCATGCTACATCAAATGAAAACTGATTCACACATAAAACGACAGTATTTTAACGGGTGGGTACATACATGTTTTGACACATACACACAACAGTGGTTAGCATTGTTATTTTATTCACATGTTAACATGTCGTTTAGAACAAACTCAGTTTATTGCATTAACAACGGTAACAACTGGCAACATGTAATGTGCATGAATACAATAAACTTCGTACAGAAAAAAAAAAGCAAGTTTCAAAATTATTGTATAGCAAGGTAGATTAAGAACAGCAAGTCCTTGGCTTGGTATTGTGAATGCTAAAGCAGGAACATAGAGTAAATAGTGCAAGTCAACATGCATTACCTGATCGTAAAAATGACATGTTAATGCAGGAACAGGCCAACAAATTACAGGAACAGAAAATGCAGTAGGATACTTTGAAGCTGTGTGCGCTTGGGAATACTGCAATTAACTTTCCCCTCTAAGATGTGGTACAGTTAACGTGCATGCAATTATAGCATGTCCCTGGGTGAGTTTGTGAACACAAGAAAGAGAAATACAAAAGTTGGGAAATTTGTATGCAAAATCAAAGTACTGTGTACATATGCCCACAGTTAACAGGTTGCTGAACATAATAAAGGTACCCCGCCGCAGTGGCTGAGTGACTAGGGCTCTCGACTGCAGAACCCAAGGACGGATCAAATCCAGCTGCAGCGACCGCTTTTCGATGGAGTTGAAAAGCAATATGTCCCTGTGCTGTGCATTTCAGTGTGTGTTAAGATCCTCAGGTGGTCGAAATATCCGGAGCATTCTATTATGTCGTTCCTCATTGGACTGAGTCCCTATGAGATGTTAAACCCCATTAAACAACCAACCATCAAAAAGGAAATTCATCTCGCTGCAGGGAAGCATAGCCATATTTAGGTAGCACAGAGTAGTTTCTTCAGTCTGTAGCTGCATATTTGTACTGCCATGCAATTAGAGTTTTTCTTAGTCCATTTATCTACAGGAAAACAGTATAACAGAGTCCAGCCAATTTTTCAGCAATGGCTTCTGAAAACTGATAACTTTATGTATTGGCTAAAACCACAAGCAGTTTCTTTAATTTAAGGGCTATACTACATCAGTTATGTCAGTGTAGTCTCCACATGGTGGCCACTTTGAAATGTTGAGACTCTTGTGTATGTACTGATCCCTGACCAATGTAATGAGTTTCCGCTGATTGCATTTCTAATTTCATTTGCTTGCTGACAGAAAAGGGCCAACGTTGGTTGTTTTGCGCAAGTCCTCAACACGCTTGCAAATGCGACCCTTAGTGCTCCAGTGCTCACTACTCATCCTTGCTGGCAACAAGAAACTTGTTTTTGCTTTGAGATTTTTCTTCTGCAGAGGACGGGGCCTATGATTTGAACAACCTTTGGTCGGTGAATTTCGTATATGTAAGCCATTTGTTGACGGAATTGATGTACTCAAAGTAGCACAAGCCGCCTTGAGCTTCTCATTAGCATACAATAATAAAGAAGGCTGGTGAACTTTTCTGCGAGGCTTCGAGCTTTCATTCACTTTTTAATTGGTTGGAGGAGCATGAGGCTATCGGTAGCACTGACTCTTCATTCTGACTATTGTGTTCTTGTTGGCCACTCTCTTGGTGGGGATTCACTTCATGGTCTGCTTCGGTGCCCGGGTTCGAAGCAGTGGACATTTCTGCTACAGAGATATAAACTGTTTAAATAGCCCTCAGGTATTTGCTCGAATGAAATTTCTGTTAGCCGGAAGACTGCACAGAAGTGCTTACAGGGAAAATTTAGTCATCTTGAAGTCCATGCATGTACATTCTGGTCGAGACATGTTTACCATGTGCCAGCCAGGGGAAGATTGCGATCGCACAGTGAACTCTCCAGCTGCACATGTACCGCTGACATCACTTTCAGTGTATTTTAGAGCTGTGTACATTCTTTGCATCATGTGTTTGACAAAAGATGGTGGTCTGTTATGTAGATATTTCGGTAAAAGCTCTGTATGATGACGATGCAGCTATCGAACTCCTGTGGTCTTCCTGTTGCCTTCCTGGTAAAAAGTTCTTTGCGATAACAGACTCTAACATGGTCAGAGACTTTTTTTTTCCTTCATTACTTTTCAAAAACTTGTGATTCAAAATTTTGTTTTCTGATTCTGTACCGTTGTTTGTTGTTATTACAACATTGAAATCTAGCCTGTAAGCTCACACTCACATCTCTCTAACATTCAGCCAATGTCCTTCTATGTCAATAAGGTTGACATAGAAGGAAGGTTGACATGTGCCTTCTCAGGTTTTCATTCTCCCAGTGTTTGGAGCTCTCAAGTCATTGATATTCTGTTACATTTATTCACTAGTTGAGTTTGTAATCTTCCGGGGGCCAACAAGTACAGCTTCTTTTGATTGCACACAGTTTTCACGTCTTTTGAGCCACCTGTCCCATGACTGCTCTCGGTGAAAATCACAAAGGAAAACCTTCCTTGTCGGAAAAGGTTCATGCAGAGCATTTATCTCAGCTTGGCTGTTGTCAATCATCCAATAGTCGAGGCAGAAAGCTTGATTCCATTTTTTGAAAATTGCAAGTGCTTCTGCAATGCAAGTGCTTGTTTCAAATTGTGCTATGAAAGCTCCAACTGTGATATAGCCATGCAGACTCCAACAATTAAAAAAGGTGGCAATGCATAGTTCGTTGTCTTATTGGTTGCATCTAGACATGAAACAGTTTGGCCATATTTCAGCATGATCTCCTTCATGAATTTTGATTGTTAACAGGAGAGAAGTGTTTCTTCATATTCTTGTTCCAATTCTTCTTGTACTTCATCTGTCACATCTCAGATTATTACAGATTTTCTTTTTGTATGATCTGTAAAAAATGTTACTGTTTGTTTCGTCCTTTTGGTATGTGCCTATAAATATTTCAGCATTTTCTTGATCTAGGGAGATAATTCTGTCTGTATGAAGTGCAGCCTGGATATTGTTACGTATGTCCGCATCAGATGGGAAGAATGCTGGGCAGCTTGTGTCCGGTTTTGACTGATGTGTGAAGAGAACTTCTTTCACATAAAAGTCCAAGCACTGTTTGACATTTTGGACACATGTTGTGCCTTCGCGCACAAGGTCATGTATTTTGGCCGATACTTGTTTACTCACAGCTTGGCTGAAGCCTGCAGTGTGTTCAACTTCATGCGCACTGTGCACTATCATAGATGACACTGTGACATATATGCATTGCTCGGACCTACTGTTCTCTCTTCTTTCCGTTTCATATTCTAGCTGCCTTATCTTGTCAGCCTTTATTCTGTATATCCTTTCTATCCCTGTGCAATCAGCGATGTCAACCTGAAATGCAGAAGGATCAAAAGGGAATGACAATTGTCAGATGCGCATATTGTCTGCAAAATATATATATTCTTGAAAAGATTAATATGTGTAGGTATCAGAGCAATAGATATTGAAGGCATTTTAAGTTATAGCCACCAGTCTCCAGTAATTAGAACAATTTTCTTCCTTTGCTTGTAATATTATTGATGGCATTATGGTTAAACATTGCATAACACTGAGAATTCTTTTAATTACCATGACATCACCAAGAATAAATTTTATTTTATTATACTGATATAACCTGTTTTCCTGTACTGGAAAAATTTTATAAACAGTTTGCTATGTACGCTACAATATTTAGGCTGCATGCTTAAAACTGTTGGTGCACCAGACCTAAGTCAGATAGCTACAATGAATTGTACTACTAAAGAATTCACACTTCTAGACATTAAGCCAGAAGTACAAGTATATTTGTAAGGAAGAAAGCGTAGCACAGAAAAAGACCATGAACAGAAAAAGAAAACACGCACAGTGCTAACTTCAAGCAATATTTATTTTGGAAAGGAAGGGCGGTTTTTATACCATCATATCACAAGTGCACGATCTTAACATGCAACAGCAAAGCGTACCTCCCAGATACGCGAGCTCTTTCCTCAACAGCACGACAGAGGATCTGCTTACACAATCACCTTTGAAAAGTGCAGTTTATTTCGCTTCCATTATTTCACATGTTAACCGGTTTTCGTGCGCTTTTAAAACCAAGCATATCTTTGAGAAGGGGAAGAATGCATTTGAAAACGCGGCAGTGGCCAACAGACCTTTCCCACGCATGTTCTTCAGGTCTGGCCCATGGTACCGCAGCTAATCATTCAGGCATCTGCCCGTTTGCTCCACATATTGTTTGCCACAGGAGAGAGATATTTTATGCATACGCGGCATTTTCGAATTAACAAAATTTTCCCCATGTTTCTTTGTGCAGCCAACCGCCTTTTAAATTTATGACATATTTTCGGTGAAGAGATAACTCAACTTATTAGGAGCTGAAAAACCACTCTAGCACTAGATCGCTGCACTATAATTGTTTCTTATTATGGGTAGTCAATGATTGTATGGGACAATGCCAACTTTGTTTTTCACACGGAGTTCCTTGACTGGCATTTTTTTGCCTTACATTTTTTTTCTTGCATCATGAACTAACATAACAAGTCCAAGCATCCACCCTTCCAAATATATTTGGTTCTGTGTCTGACTTTTTCGAGCAGGCCATGATTTCACCTCTCATGTACCTGATGTATGGTTATGCTTCTCTGTTCTCATCAAAATGTGAACTTAACTCCCTCAGCTTTTTTATTTGTTTTCATAATATTTTGACACATATGTACTGTCAGCAGCAAAAGTTTGCGGGATCTCCAGCGCGTGGCGGAGCGACGCAAAACTGCATTGCTGCGCCATCTGCCGCAACCGCGCCTGATGACGAGGCTAGCGGCACTTCCGCGCCA